>NC_092748.1:22148434-22474267 GCF_047496795.1 Chiloscyllium punctatum
TCATTTACATGGCTGCAATAAATCAATACCAACGCTGAGCATGCTCTTAGTCAAGGGATTTCAGGCTCATTATCATTGATTTCCACCTGATAAATATAAATAATTCCCAGGTTTTTCCTGCCATGTGAACCATCTCATCAACAAATTGATGGAAGGAGTTTTCCATGTAAAAGGAACAAAGATGAGCAGTGGAATTCTCCAGAGTGTCCAGATTAATATTCATTACTTTAGTATATTAGTAAACAAGTTATCTGATCATTATTACAAGTGCTAATTGTGGTATTTTGGTGGGATGAATGAGCTGTGCAAATGATTCTTATATTACTAAAATGGCCACATTTCAATAGTACTTTATTATAGGCTGTAAAGAATGTTGGGATGTCCTGTGGTAATGAAGTGCAACATTGTTTTCTCTTTCCCATGGATGTAAATGAGAAATAGTTAATGCATCAGAGTTAACCTTGTGAATAAAAAGTAATTTGATCTCCTTAAGTTTTAAAAATACATTTTGCGCAATCAACCTGAATGGGAAATTATTTGATCTGCTGGCATTCTACATCAATGGTTTCACTGAAAAGAGATTGGCTGATACAAGCATCAGTCTCAGTTCATAATTCTTGAGGGGGGTATGTAAAGAAACATGAAATGAACTATTTACTTTCTTCAAAGTTAATACCTGATTACAGTACACGAACTAAAAAAAATTGGGTGGGAAATACATTTGTTGTGGTATTCAATACATAGCAAATGAACGGCTCTCACCTGCACACTTTTCCACCCTGCCTCCCTAGTCATTTTCACCACTTTAAACAAGTTCACTAGAACCTAAAAAGACTGCTTTGAAAACATAACTGGCTTAAATAACACACTAAAAAAATTCAGAACTTCCTGCCTGCTGATCAGATGAATTGCATGCCTGCTTGATCGGGCCAAGGGTTATGTTTACAAATCGTGGAGCCAGACCAGTCTCAAGCCTGGAGGCACACTGTCTGTTCCCAGCTACTGTTTCGCTCCTTCTGGCAAGCTCTTCCAACAAACAGCGTCAACAACATTTAAAATACATTTTCATTCATGCAGAGAGACCAGCCCAGAATTAAAAACACTGAAAGAGGTCAGAGAACTATCCATTGAAACTGCTGCATTCGCAGCTAATTTGAGTATACACTGATCTCATGAGATACAAAATAGGCAAGTCACAGTTTCAACCTGCAACAGACAGCAGAACTGAAATGAAAACAAAGTTTTTAAGAAACACATTGGATTTGACAGCTTCTGTGGAGAAAATGTTTGGGTGGAATCTTATAAGGCCCTGAACAACATGAGCTCAGTCAAGAAATCTGGGACAATTGGCTGAGAAGTTCAGCAAGGTCTTTTTCAATGTTAGGAGCAACAAGTCACATTTCCCAACACAGTTTGAGTGTCAAGGCATAATTCTCTCTAGGGAGTGGCAAGATGCCTATTATCAGTGATTATTGCTTCATTAACACCAAATTTGACCTTGTGGATATGCAAATTCATTTTCTGCCACACATCAGATAGTAATTAGACACCAAGAATGCTCAACATGAAAGTCAGTGGGTACCTTGCGACTCAAGTTCACTGCTTGCTCCTCAGACTGCTATCTTGGACACTTGGCACCCCCATCTTAGGGCATGCTCCATGGGAACTGAAAGCAAACATCCCACATCCATGTACCTTGGCTTACAACACACAGCAGCATCTTCACACTATTGTGGCGCATCTCTAATTCATTTACAACATGGTTCTGCACTTTGAAATGCAGTGATACCTCTTATTGCTATGCTGCTGCAGGGACATTTTGCATTCATGATCAGGCACCAGTCCACGGGTTAGACCAGGCTATGTCACAGGGTACTCCCTTGCTCTCCTAGTGCTTGCACATTTTGCACCGACCTGGATGTTCACAAAAGTCTGCCTTTTAGCCCAAAGTCAGACAGCTTCTCTGGGTTGTTAGCTGTCACCAGTCAAGGGGATGGATATGTCTCTGCATGCCACCATGTAACACCTGCACCTTGTGCTAGCAGCGCATACAGCAGACACATTGAATGTACTTCAACCAAATGACTAAGTCTCAAAGTTAGAGGGGCACAGTGCTCAATTACATCAAGGGAAATATCTTCTAGTCAGAATATCCTGGTACAATAAGCAAAGGGCAGCCTTTGATGCCAGTCCAGGGGCTTAGAATGGTCAGGTGATCACTTGGGACAGTCAGGATTAAAACCCTCTCTTTGAAGAGAGTGAGAAGTTGAATGTTGGGCATCCCACTATCCGTTTTGGATCTTTCTGCCCTATTAAGGGCCATTTTTCCCTGGAGCGAATGCAAGTGAGAGACTAAGTGAGATGAAAATGGGTAACACCGCTGTTACTGTTAGTGCAGGTGATAGAAAGATGGTGAAACATTCTGAGTGATTGAGTGAGTCAGAGGCACAGAGGCCATGCAAGGTTATCAGTGTGAGGATATTCGGAAGATGTTGCCAGTAGGCTGGTAGGCAACACTGATCAGGTTAGCAGGGTCCAGCATAGCGATCTCTACTACTGGTCCTCAGGCAAGTGAGCAAGCTACCTGTACAGCATACCATCCTCCAGAACCTTATGTCTCTGTCCCAAAGCGCAGCCTCAATTTTCTCTTCTCTGCCATGCTTGCGCAGAACAGCTTCGGACAACCAGCGGATATGGGGGCGTGCAACAGCCTTTCCAATATCTCACTGAAACCAGGACAATGGTCAATGGTTGTCTAACTATGGCAAATTCTTCTGGCCATAGCCATAGTGTGTAGTCAAATCAGGCGAGAAGAGTGCCATAGAGGGACAGTAGGAAGTTAATGAAGTGAGTTTCGGACAACGGCACAAGAAAACCTGCAAGGACTCATGGAAAGAAATCCTTCAGGAAACTGGACAAAAATTATACTAAGACAAAATATTGTAAAATTCAACTGATTAACTTTTTAATACCCTTCCAAAGAGGAGCCATGTTGGATTCTAAACAATAACTCTGTTTCTCTCACTATATATGCTGCCAGTCTGACTGAGTTTTCCTTACGTTTTGTTTTTAATCCAAAGAACAGCACCTCAGCTAGAACACATGAAAAGGAGGCATGAATCTTCAAACGCCTCTCAACAATTCTGTGTCTCTTTCTTCAGTTACCTGTTGACTCCTCTAACCTTTTGACTCCCTCTTCAGTTTCCTGTCCCCTCCCATGTACCTCTGACTCCCTCTTCAGTCATCTGTCCTCCCACTGACCCTTCAACTCGCTATATAGTGTCTATATCCCATGTCTCTTGATTGTGTGCCCTGAATATTCTACTGTGTCTTATCATATCTCCATTCCATACTGAGGACACTTGGTACTCTTTAGTGTAGTAGGAGTATATATAGAAACAAACCCTTCAGTCCAACTCATCTATGCCAATTAGGTATCCTAAATTAATCTAGTCGCAATTGCAAGCATTTGGCCCATATCGTTCTAAACCCTTCCTATTAATATACCCATCCATATACCTCTTAATTGTTGTAATTGTACCTGCTTCATCACTTTTCTGACAGTTCATTCCATTCCCCACCATGGGAAAAGACCTTGACTATTCACACTATCCATGCCCCTCGTGATTTTATAAACCTCTATAAGGTCACCCCTCAGTCTCCAATGCTCCAGGGAAAACAACCCCAGCCTATTGAGCCTCTCCCTATAGCTCAAACCTTCCAACCTTGGTAATAGCCTTGTATATCTTTTCTGAATTATTTCTTGTTTCACAACAGTTCCCATCCTGACTCGTTTTTCTAAATCCTATGATTCAAGCAGAGAATGGAGATAAGGGGGTCTTTTTCAGAATGGCATCCAGTGATCAGTAGGGTTCTGCAGGATTCAGTGTTGCGACCACAACTATTCATGTTATACATTAACGATCTGGACAAAGGAACGGAGGGCATTGTTGTGAAGTTTGCAGATGACATAAAGATAGGTGAATGTTGAGGAAGTGGGGAGGCTGTAGAAGGACTTGGACAGTGAGTAAAGTGGCAAATGAGAAAAGGTGGAAACGTGTGAGATTATGCATTTTAGCAGGAAGACTAGAGATATAGACAATTTTCTAAGTAAAGAAAGACTTTGGAAATATGAAACACAAAGGGACTTAGAGGTCCCAGCTCAGGATTGTCTTAAGGTTAACATGGCAGTTAGGAAGGCCATTATTGGAATACGGCATGCAATTCTGCTTTCCCTGCTACAGGAAGGATGTTTTGAAACTTGAAAGGGTTCGGGAAAGATTTCAAAGGTTGGAGGGTTTGAGCTACAGGGAGAGGCTGAGTATACTGGGGCTATTTTCCCTAGAAGATCAGAAACTGAGGGATGACCATATAGAGGTTCATAAAATCATGAGGGGCATGGATAGGGCAAATAGATACGGTCTTTTCCCTGGGTAGGGGAAATCCAGAACTAGAGGGCATAGGTGTAGAGTGAGAGGGGTAAGATTTAAAATGGACCTAATGGCAACTTTTTCATACAGTGCATGTATGGAATGAGCTGCCAGAGGAAGTGGAGGCTGGTACAATTCACAACATTTAAAAGGCATCTGGATGGATATATGAATAGGAAGGGTTTAGAGGGATATGGGCCAAGTGCTGGCAAATGGGACTAGATTTATTTAGGATATCTGGTCAGCATGGACAAGTTGGACTGAAGGGTCTGCTTCCATGCTGTAATCTCTTGGGGAGGCATTGGTGTAATGGTAATGTCACTGGGCTAGTAATTCACAGCCTCAAGCTAACATTTTTTGTGGGCGGCATGGTGGCACAGTGATTAGCACTGCTGCCTCACAGAGCCAGAGACCCGGGTTCATTCCCGCCTCGGGAAACTGTCTCTGTGGAGTGTCACATTCTCCCTGTGTCTGCGTGGGTTTTCTCCCACAGTCCAAAAATGTGCAGGTTAGGTGAGTTGGCCATGCTAAACTGCCTGTAGTGTTAGATGAAGGGGTAAATGTAGGGGAATGGGTCTGGGTGGGTTGCTCTTCGGAGGGTTGGTGTGGACTTGTTGGGCCGAAGGGCCTGTTTCCACACTGTAAGTAATCAAATCAAATCAAACAGCTTTCCTATAGCAGGGAGACTAGAACTGAATGCAGAATTCCAAAACTGGCCTCACCAATGTCCTGTACAGCCACAACACGATTTCCCATCTCCTATACTCAATGCATGGACAAATAAAGGCAAGCATACAAAATGTTTTCTTCACCATCCTGTCTACCTGCGACTCCACTTTCAAGGAACTCAGAACGTACACTCCAAGTCTCTTTGTTTGGCAACACTTCCCAGGACCTTACCATTAAGTGTATAAGTCCTGCCCTGATTTGCACCACCAAAATGTAACACCTCACACTTATCTAGATTAAATTCCATCTGCCATTTCTCAGCCCATCTGTATAAGGTCCCATTATCTCTGAAGTGACCTTATTTGCTGTCCACTACACCTCCAATTTTGGTGTCCTCTGCAAACTTACTAACCATTCCTCCTAAATTCATATTCAACTCATTTATATAAATGACAAAAAGCTGTGGACCCATCACCGAACCTTTCGGCACACCGCTGGTCAAAGGCCTCCAGTCCAAAAATCAATGCTCCATCTCCTGCCTTCAAGCCAATTTTGTATCCAAGTTGCTAGTTCTCCCTATTTTCCATGTGATCTAACCTTGCTAACCAGTCTACTATGTGGAACCTTGTCAAATGCCATATATTACAGTGCAGTACAGACCCTTCGGCCCGCAACATTGTATCGACCTGTGAAACCAATCTGAAGTCCACCTAACCTACACTATTCCATTACCATCCATATGTTTATCCAATGACCATTTAAAAGCCCTTAAAGTTGGTGATTCTACTACTGTTGCAGGCAGGGTGTTCCACACCCCTACTCTCTCAGTAGAGAACCTACCTCTGACATCTGTCTTATATCTATCACCCCTCAATTTAAAGCTATGTCCCCTCATACTAACCACCATCCGAGGAAAAAGGCTCTCACTGTCCACCAGGTGTAATCCTCTGATTATCGTGTATGCTTCTATTAAGTCACCTCTCAATCTTCTTCTTTCTAATGAAAACCACCTCAAGTCTCTCAGCCTTTCCTCATAAGATCTTCCCTCCATAACAGGCAACATCTTGGTAAAGCATCCTTTCTGATGCTTCCACATCCTTCCTATAATGCAGTGACCAGAACAGTACGCAATACTCCAAATGCAGCAGCACCAGAGTTTTGAATAGCTGCAACATGACCGCATGGCTCCAAAACTCAATCCCTCTACCAATAAAAGCTAACACACCAAATGCCTTCTTAACAAACCTATCAACCTGGGTGGCAACTTTCAGGGATCTATGCACATGGATCTCTCCGCTCATCCACACTACCAAGAATCTTACCATTAGCCCAGTACTCTTTATTCCTGTTGCTCCTTCCAAAGTGAATCACCTCACTCTTTTCTGCATTAAACTCCATTTGCCACCTGTCAGCCCAGCTCTGCAGCTCATCTAGGTCTCTCTGTAATCTGCAATATCCTTCTGCATTGTCCACAACTCCACCGACCTTAGCGTCATCCACAAATTTACTAATCCATCCTTCTCTGATCTCCAGGTCATTTATAAAACAGACGAACAGCAGTGACCCCAAAACAGATCCTTGCCGTACAACACTTGTAACTGAACTCCAGGATGAATATTTCCCATTAGCCAACACCATACAGACATCATCCATTGCTCTGTCTTCATCAATCCTCTTTATCACTTCTTCAAAAGACTCAATCAAGATTGAGATACGATTTCCCATGCACAAAGCTATATTGACTATCCCTATTCAGTCACTGCCATTCCAAATACATATAAATGCTGTCCATCAGAATCACCTCCAACAATGTGCCCACCACTGATGTCAAGCTCATCTGTCCAAACTTCCCTGGCTTTTTTTTTAACCACCTTTCTTAAATACGTAGTGGCACATGTTAGTCAATCTCCAGAATTCCACACTTCACCCGTGACTATTGATGATCAAATATCTCAGCAAGGGGCCCAGTAATCACTTCCCTGGCTTCCCACAAAGCTAGTTGAGTACTGTATCTGTACAATATCTAATTATAAGTTGCTGAAAAAGCTCAGGTCTAGCAGCACCTGTGAAGAGAAATCAAAGTTTACGTTTTGGGTCCGGTGACCATTGCTCAGAATTTTAGAAGGGTCACCTGATCCAAAGTGTCAACTTTGATTTCTCATCATAAATGGTACCAGACCTGCTGAACTAGTCCAGCAACTTCTGTTTTTGTTTCTCGTTTATAGCATCTGCTGTTCTTTCGGTTTTTATTTAATATTTAATTATGTTGATTTTGAATCCTAAAATTTCAATTAAGCTCCCTCCCTCCATCTTCTGTCAACCATCCATAAGAAGCAGAAACCGGAGTAAGCCATTTAGCCTCTCGAGCCTGCTCTGCAATTCAATAGGTTCATGGCTGATCCAACATTCCTCACGCCCATTTTCCTCCCTTTTCCCCATAACCTTAATTCTCCTACCAATCAAGAACCTACCTCTGCCAGAAATATACACAAATATTTACCCTCACAGCTCTGAGCACTCAACCATATTGTTTAATTAAGCCTTCACTATCAGCTTTGTTCAACTGGCAATATTTTGTTCTCAGGATCATACAAGTTGCCAGCGTAAACTTCACCAAAGGCACAGATTCCAACACAGCCCTCTGGTTGAAAGTCAACTGCAATCAATTAATTCCAGTGGCACATTGCTGGGGCAAATCCCACTCTAGATAGTCAAGGCAGTGCTGTACAACTGGATTAAATCCCGAAGTGTCATCTTAGCCAGTAGCATTCTTGCCTCTGAGTCAGAAAGTTGCTGTTTCAAGTCCTACTCCATGATCTGGGCACAAAAGTTGAGACTACCGCCCAGTGTAGTACTGAGGGAATACTTAACTGTCAGAGGGGCTTTTTTTTTGGTTCGCTCATGTGTTGTGGGTGTTGCTGGTGAGGTCAGCATTTATTGCCCATCCCTAATAACCCAGAGGGCAGCTGTGGATCTGGAGTCACATTTAGGCCAGACCAGATAAAGGACATTAGTGAACCAGGTGAGTTTTGATGACAATCACAATGGTTATCATTAAGTTAGCTTTATATTCTAGATTTTTTTGTTACTTCAAATTTCACCAACTGCCATTGAGGGAATTCAAATGAATATCCCAACAATATTAAAGCGGGTCTCTGGATTACTAGTCCAATGACATTACTACTACACCACCACCTCCTCCAATTCATCTGTCTTCAACCACAAGTCAGGATTTCCTCACTGATCAAAAAAGTAACGTGAAGCTATTTAAGCATCGAAAGGGACTGTATCTTTTTGTTTAAAATTCTACATTATTATAGTCCAATGTCAAACAGTTTAGGAGAGAAACAATGAAATCAGTGATCAATAGTTTAAGTTCTAATTTTGTTTCAATTTTTATGGAGAAATAAAATTGAGGAGGAGGCCAAAACATAAGCAGAGCAGAATCAGATATTTACTGTATGTGCTAAAAGTGAAAACTGAATTTAAATGCCATTTTCAATTGCCTTTGAAAACACCAAAGCACAGGAGATGAATTAGTTCTTCTTTCAGAAGAGATTTTAAACTGAGAACTGACTGGAAATGAAAGATTCCATAACTCTACCTGACAGTACTGTACAGGGAGGCTCAATCAATTATTTTCTAAGAAGAAAGAATGCGCAACCTTATGAGGAGAAGGCAGGAAAGACGCACAAAGCGAGCTGCTTCTTCAGTGAGGAACCCCAGGTACAAGGGGCCAATTAGCCTTCTTTAATGTTGTAATCTTTCAAGGTTACTTTTCCAAAGCAAGGCAGTGCCTTTTCAGTGTCAAGGCACACTTTTGTGATTCAAACAATTCCACTGCACATCCATTTCTGTCACATAGCAGGCACAATATCAGCCACCTATTCACACACAGCTCAGGTGGCTTACATATGTGCAATCGATAGCAGCGACTAGTGAAAGCAGATATTATCACCAATAATAGACACTGAGGTTCTGGTGGAAATCAGAAGCAGGGATTCAGCATCAAAACTCAGGTTAAAGAATGCTGTTTCCCAAAGGTCTTGTGGCATTTCCTAACTTGTTGCAGCACACAGGTTGAAAACCGCCACAACATAGTACTCTATTGGATCTAAAGCACTTTGGGACAAATGATGCTCATGAGAAAAATTAAAAATACAAGCCCTTTTCCTTTCAAAGCACTCATTTCAGTACAGTCCATCTGGTTAAAATCCTACTCAAGTATGAAATTCCAGTATAGTATACTTGTTTCACCTCTATACCCCCGACTCCATCCCTTTAGCTGCCAACCCTCTCTGAAACCCCACCTCCTTTCCCAAAGTTCAAGATCAACAGTCATGGTTCCTACTTTGCTACTCCATACTAGCCTGTGATTTCAAGGCAGTGAAACAACACCTTGGATCCTTACCTTTTTTCATTCAATCATGAGATGCAAGGCCAGCATTTAACACCATACCTTAACTGCCCCAAGGAGGTGAGTCACCTTCTTGGCTATAACTGAATGACTTGCTTGTCCATTTAAAGAGCAGTTAAGGATCAACAATATTGCCTTTGTTCTGAAGTCATGTACAGATTCTAAAGGTATTAATGAACACTAGTGCCTCTCGGATATTGCCCAGGTACACTGTACACAAAAAAGCATGATAAATCTAATCTGACCAATTACTGCCTCATCAGTCTACTAATCGTCAGTAAAAAATTTTTGTTCACTCATAGGATGTGGGTGTCTCGGGTTAGACCAGCATTTATTGCCCATAGAGAGGGCAATTAAAAGGCAAACACATTGCTGTGGGTCTGGAGTCACATGTAGGCCAGACATAGCAAGGATTGCACTATCCTTCTCTAAAGGACATTAGCAAACCAGATAGGTATCCGGCAATCAACAATGATTTCATGATCATCACTCGACCCTTAATTCCAGGTTCTTTATGGAGTTTAAATTCCATCATCTGTCATAGCTGGATTTGAACCAGGGTCCCCAGAATATTCATTGAGTTTCTAGATTGGTAGTCCAGTGATAATACCATTAGGGCATTACCTCCCCTAACGTGATGAAAGATGTTATCAACAGTATAATCAAGCATCACCAGCTCAGCAATAACCTTATCACTAACACCCTATTTCAATTCTGCCAGGGCCACTCAGCTCCTGACTACATGATAGTTTTGGATAAGCACAGAGATGAAGTGAGAGTGACAGCCTTTGACATCAAGGCTACATTTGACATAATGTGCACCAAGGAGCCCTAGCATTGGATCAATGCTTGGAATCAATGGATATCAGGGGCAATCCCTCGGCTGGTTTGAGTCATACCTGGGACATAGGAAGATGGTTGTAGTTGTTGGAGGTCAGTCATCTTAGCTGCAGGACATCTCTACAGGAGTTCTTCAAGATATTGTCCGAGACCCAACATCTTCAGCTGTTTCAGTAATGACCTTCTCTCCATCATAAAGTCAGAAATGGGGATATTTGCCGATGATTGCATAATGTTCAGCACCATTTGCAGCTCTTCAGATACTGAAGCAGTCCTTGTTCAAATGCAACAAGATCTGGACAATATCCAGGCTTAGGCTGACAAATGACAAGTAGCATTCATGCCACACAACTGCCAGGTAATGACCACCAGATGCAATTAAACCACCACCCCTTGATATTCAATGGCATTACCTTCACTGAACCTCCCCCACTATCAACATCACAAGGGTTACCATTGCCTAGGTTACCATACAACTGGACTCACCATATAAACACAGTGGTTACAAGAGAAGTTCAGAGGCTAGAAATAAGTAACTCACCTCCTGACTCCCCAAAGCCTGTCTACCATCAATGAGACACAAGTCAAGAGTGTTTGATGGAATACTCCTCACTTGCCTGGATGGGTGCCATCCAGATGAAGCAGGCCACTTGATTGGCACCACATCCACAATCCCCACTGACGCTCAAAAGCAGCAGTATGTACTGTCTACAAGACATACTGTAGATATTCACCAAAATCTTCAGACACTCCTTCCAAACCCATGAGTATTTCCATCTAGAAGGACAAGGACAAGGACAAGGACAACAAGTACGTGGGAATACCACTACCTACAGACTCCCCTCCAAGTCACACACTATCCTAACTCGGAAATATATCGCTGTTCCTGCACTCTCAATCAGTCAAGATCCTGGAATTCCCTCCTTAAGGGCATTGTTGGTCAACTTACAGCACATGGGCTACAGTGGTTAAAGAAAGATGCTTATCACAACCTTCTCAGGGGCAGATAGGGATGGATAATAAAAAAATGCTGGATAGCCGATGGTCCTTACATCTCACAAGAGAATAAAAAAAATGGTTGCTATGTTATCGAGTAGTTTCATGGTCACCTTTTCTGATACTTGCTTTTTTAAAATACTCTCTAATCAATCTGCTTGGAAATGTTAGCCCACACGTGTGGAGTTTTCACCCAGGCTTCTTAACCTGACATGAGTTAGAAGTCAAGAAGCAGAATTTGGATGATCTTGAATTTATGAAAGGAGAACCAGGAAGCAGTACTTCTTAGGGCTACTGCTTCGTTTTCGGAGGCCAATTTTTCTTTCAGAGGCTGTTTCATTTTTTCCAACTTCTGGGTGAAGCAGTCAAGTAGTAACACCACCTCTTTTGTTATAGTGATGTGTAGGGTATTTAACTTACAAAAACAGATTTCGAAATATTTATCAATATCCTCAGTACTTATCAAACTATTAAACTTAAAGCCATGTAAGGAAAGCCTCAATTTCCTGGATGTCACAGCATTAAATTGGTACAAGACAACAGGCAAAAATTTGGCAACACTTTTTCTTTTCAAAACCATTTACTAACGTTGCGGAATGCTAGTATTCTCAATTAATGCTTGAAGTGTCTCAACAAACTGGGGAGACTTGGAGAGGATTGGATTGTTTGTCACAGTCACTTCAGAGCAAAAGTGAATGGGACACTTCTTAGCCAGTTATTCAATGAAGCATCTTTCACTGGTATGCACAAAGAGAAAAAACAATTGAACCTAGCTGCAACCATGTAACAATGTTGAAGTTAATTTTCCAAATGCTTTCAGGTAATGATCAAATGTAAATCTTTGCCTTTTTGAAACTCCAACATGCGATTCATTACTGAGCAAAAATGGAGGGTATTCTCTCCCTTCCTCTTTTCATAGTGTGGGCGTCAACAGGCATGGTGAGCCATTCATTCCCTGGTCTCTCACAGCAGGCTTCAATATCACCACTGATAGACATTAATATTTTGTCTCTGATCCTTCACACAGAATGAATGCAATATCATTACTCAGACACACTGAGGTTGAAGTCTGCAAACAACAGGTCTTTCTGTATTGTCTGAAGTATCATATTACCAAATTAACACTCATCATCCCAAAGCAACATTTCAATCTCATTGCGTGGAGACCTATGTCTACCACAATCACCTGTCTGAGAACAGTTGTCATGCATTTCTAGTCATGCCTGAACAGATAATTTCTGTATCATAAAACTGATAATCATCTTTATCCAGCCAGTTAAGTATGATGATTTTGGTTTGTCTCATTATATGATGCATATTTCATTATCTCTGCCCAAGGAAGGACAAGAATTGTAATTCTCATTTGTGAGCAATGATGTCAGTGTGAGGCAGTCAGACAGTGTTCCATCATATTCACAACTGTTGATGTTGGCTAAAGCACAACAACTTGTATTTATATAGTACCTCTAGCATAATAAATATTCAAAAGTGTTTCACAGAAGCATTATACAATAAATAGGTTAACTTTCATAACCAAAAAGTCTGTAATAGTAGTAGGTAGGTTTTAAGGACTTGGCGAAAGTGAATACTGCAGATGCTGAAGATTAGAGTCAAGAGTGTGGTGCTGGAAAAGTACAGCAGGTCAGGCAGTAGCAGAGAAGCAGGAAAATCGACGTTTCAGGCAAAAGTCCTTCATCAGGAATGAGGCTACAAGCAGAGGGGGTGGTGAGAATGCCTACAAGGAGGAAAGCAAGGCAGAGAAAGAGATTTAAGGAAGGTATTCCAGATTTTACAGCTGGGTGCAAAGACATGACCAATGCCTGGAGCCTCACCACACTTACAAGTGGCGATTTTAGTGCCTACTCTATGGAGGGAAGAAAGAATGTCATCATGGGTCTGAGAAGTTATGGTGAACAGGTTGAGTGCCTCACCATGACTGTGAGCCATAATACTGAGGACCATGCCCTGTTTGAAAGCTTGGGAACAAATATTTAATCAGACAAGTGAAGTTATGGAGCTTGCTCTTTGAAGAAGCAGGGATAAGTTGCTTCATTTTTTTATTTCTCAAATTTTTTCAACTCTTTGTATGCATTCAAGCGTTATAAATAGCTTTGAAATAAATACTTCTTTAACAGTTCTGCACTCTTTCTCAAAACCTTTTCAAGAACAGAAAGCAGAAGCTCTGACCTATGACATACTTAAAAATGTTATTAGTAGATCAAGAGGGAGCACAGAAGGAAGGTTTGTGAATGTTAGTAATACAGACAATCGCACAAATATGATTCAATATTCATACATGTAACTTTAATTATACTTGTTATAATACGGTGTTTAAATGGTCCATCTGAAGCACAAAACTCTAATGAGATACATTCTTTGATGAACATCTTCAACCTGTATTAGACTCTAGACTCTAAACTCCAACTCAATGTTAAACACACTACCCTCATTAGGAAACTCTCGAGTGTAAAACTTCCTCAATTCAACTCGAGGCTTTACACAATTTTCAGTTACAATGTAGGGCTGCCAGTTCAGAGTCCTTGATTTTAGAAGTCCCAAGTCACATGCATATAGAGTCACAGACGTTGACAGTACAGAGACATGTCCTTTGGCCTAAACTGGTCCATGCCAACCAAAACGTCCATCCATGCTAACCCCACTTCTCTGCACTTGGTTCCATCTCTGCCCTGCCAGCCATGTGCATAAAATGTCTGAGTTCTGACTGTCAAAACAAATGATCCTCGCCCTAATCAAGGAAGGCACTCAAATGAGAGCAGGACAAAGAATGTGTTTCAAAGATTCCCTGAAATTTTCCCTCATGAAAAGCAACATATATGTAACCACATGGGAGACCTTCGTTCAGAAGAAACCTACTTGGAGAAAACATTTGCATTGAAAGAATACAATGCTTTTGAGAACACTGGGCAGCAAGAATAAGTACAGAAGGAGAACTGGAGAATGGAGTGCAAATGATCTCAAGGCCAACGAGCAATTCCATCTTCTGGAAACACCGACAAATATGTGGTTGGAGATTTGGCTCTAGGGTCGGTCTCACCAACCACACAAAGACCTATAGAACACATGACCTGCAGAACGTCCTAGGTGGACAGTCACAATTGTTGGTGTAATTTGCTGATGGCATTAACACTGAACCTTTGATTTAAACACTATTTTGTATGTTCTTGTTTGATGCACCTTGTTCACTGCATGTAACGTATCATGCATACTTCTTGGGATTCTACCAAAACTAGTGCATATACTAGCATGCCAGGGTGCCCAGTCAGAAACAGGATTTCATACCTTGAGTTGCCACAAAACTAGCAAGACTTCAGTAAACATAAGAATTGGGAGCAGGAGTAAGCAAGTCAGCCTCTTGCACCATTCAATACAATCCTGGTAAATCTCATCACTATCTCCACAGCACTTGCCTGTCCGCTCACCATTACTAATTAAAAATCTCTCTCTCCTTAACTTGACCCAATGTCCCAACATCCACCACACTCTGAGGTCCTGAGTTCCAAAGATTCAAGACTCTTTAAGGGGAAATAATTTTTCCTCATCCCTGTTCTAAATCTGCTTCCCCTTAACCTAAAACTATGGCCTCTCATTCGGGATTGTGGAAACAACTTCTCTAAATCTACTTTATCTGTCCCTGATAGCATCTCACATATCTCAAATCGATCTCCTCTCATTCTACTAAAATCCAGAGATGATAGTTCTAAATTTCTAAATAGGTAAAATTTGGTGAATATATACTTTGATTTCTCTTCCTTGTCCATTGGTGCTGGCACTGTTTTCTTTACGAATTCTCCAGATGCAAGTCTTCAACTCACCAAGGGTACCCTTTCATGAAGTACCTTCTGAAGATTTGATTTGTTTCTTGATGAGTATTTGATGCAAATGATACACACAGGAAGGCCAGCCAAATGTCTGCTCCTTCTCATTGAATTGATGTATTGGGTTCTTCTCTTTTGTACTCGATTCCAAAGTAACTTCGAAACTAGCACCAAACTAAGCTTGTTTCTTCAATGATTTATCAGCCTGTCTGTGAATAGTGCACATGCACACCAATGAGCTTAAGTGGCCAAATTGGGAAGTGTTCTTTTATCTCTGCCATTGAACGTATTGGGCTGTTTGTGCCAGGGTTTGTTAGTCTGGTTTTGTGTAAGCAATATATCTCAACAAATACCGGGCAGATTTCGACAAATCTTGGTATGCAGCCAAGATATGGCTCGAGAAAGAACTGGTTAGTTTTCGAAAGGATGCAGATCCATATACTAGATGTTCTAAAAGCGGTTTTGATTGGATTTATTATTGTCAGGTGAACTGAGGTACATTGAAAAGTATCATTTTGCATGCTACCCAGGCAAATCATACCTTATACAAGTATATCAAGGCAACAGGACACATTGCAAAGTATAGTGTTACAGATACAGAGAAGATCTGAGATTTGTTAACATTGAAAAATAGGTTGAATTGATTTTATTTAGAATGTTGCTTATTGTTTTATTTACAGTGTTATGGATTGTCTCAGATGCTGTGGTGGAATTTGTCCCAACTGTATAAAGATGAGCAGACTTTTCAGAGCAGGTTGTTCAATGTGTACCGACTTGAGGCCCCAAGGTAGAGCTTGGTAATTGTCATAAGGTTGTGCCTTTCATTTACCTTGCCACTCAAATTTTCACCCTATCTATTATTACTACTATATTTGTTTACACCACTATTTTTGTCAGCATCCTTTTCTTCAGTTAACACTGAAATCAAGTACTCATTCAGTCTAACTTTGCTTTGTGAATGTAAATCACCTTAATTATCTATAAGTGTCCATTTAGTCTCTCCGCAGAAAATCATCTGAAGTGCATTAATGTGATAAAACCTGGGAATGTATATTGTTAACAGGGAGTCAGCTCTCAGATAACATTCAAACAGATCATTGGGCAAGTTATGTTGAGACAGGTACTGCATGTTTGCTTCAAAGGTTCCATTGTAATTTTTCTAAGAAAGGGTACCTTCCTCCATAAAAAGATGTTTCCTTCCCTCTGATTTAAGTATTTGTATACATTCTCAGGTGTATTCCACTGTATACACAGCCCAGTTTCTCTGTGTTACTCGGTCAGTTTATGAATGAAAATCTTACTAACTTTAGCAAGTCAAACTGACAGCTTTTCCCTGACTACAAGAATCAAAGCAACAAGAGGTGAAACTAAGCATAAACTACTGTAAATACTCTGCAAGCCAGGCAGCAATACAAGGGCACTTGTCTAGTGTGCAAGTTCAAATTTAATACTGCATCCTCCTCAGCAGTTTGTCTCACAGTTCCCCTGCCGAAGTCTAAGACTTAATGCTAAAATTCATAACTGAGGCAGCTTTCAGTACAAAGACATCTAAATGCAAAGTTAGCAACTTAACTTTTTTTTAATTTTCCTATCCACCTGGGAGATAATTTTATGGTCCCCTGGAAAACCCCTATTGGCCCCAATTTGTAGATTGCTAATTTCCAAGTTAGTTTACAGCATAAGCATCATGGTTACGCAAAGTACTGGGCTAATGGTAAGATTCTTGGGAGTGCAGATGAGCAGAGAGATCTCGATGCCCATGTATACAGATCCCTGAAAGTTGCCACCCAGATTGACAGGGTTGTTAAGAAGGCATACAGTGTTTTGGCCTTTATTAATAGAGGGATTGTGTTCTGGAACCAGGAGGTTATGCTGCAGCTTTATAAAGCTCTGATACAGCCACACTTGGAGTATTGTGTACAGTTCTGGTCATCGCATTATAAGAAGGATATGGAAGCTTTGGAAAGGGTGCAGAGGAGATTTACTAGGATGTTGCCTAGTATGGAAGGAATGTCTTACGAGGAAAGGCTGAGGGGGCCTTGAGGCTGTTCTCGTTAGAGAGAAGAAGGTTGAGAGATGACTTAATACAGACATACAAGATAATCAGAGGGTTAGATAGGGTGGACAGGGAGAGTCTTTTTCCAAGTATGGGGACGACAAACACGAGGGGACACTAATTTAAAGTGAGGGGAGATAGATATAAGACAGATGTCAGAGGTAGTTGCTTTACTCAAGAGAGTAGTAAGGGTATGGAATGCTTTGCCTGCAACGGTAGTAGATTCGCCAAGTTTAAGTGCATTTAAGTCGTCATTGGACAGGCATATTGATGTACATGGAATAGTGTAGGTGGGATGGGCTTCAGATTAGTATGACTGGGCGGCGCAACATCGAGGGCCGAAGGGTCTGTGCTGTGCTGTAATGTTCTATGTTATTTTACCTAGTAACTGGATAACAAGTGGTAGCATGAATGTTAGCAGTTTCTTTGCCCATGGTGTTGGTCATTGCTCCCTTTTGGAAAGCAACTTGTTCCACAGCGGAATTTGAACATGGCAACTGAACTGGAGATAATTGCTCAATTAATAATTTCATACTTCACAACAGTTTGTGTTTGATTGTGACCGAAACTGCTTTCAGACATTATCTCTGAATTAGCTCTAATTTTAACATATGCTCCCTTGTTTTTCACATTACAATAGAGACTACATTTGAAACATACACCTAAAGACGTGTGGACCTTTGTCTAAAGAAGTGTCATACCAGACTGAAAGCATATACTCTTTATCGCATTTTCCACCTGGGAACCCTGCAGCCTTCTGGATGTAATATCAAGTTCAATAACTTTAGGGCCTGAGCTCTCTCACACCCTTGCCCCTACCCCCAGACACCAGGCCTTGTTATCACATAGTCTGCTATTACACACCACACACTGATAGCCACCAACAGCTATTCACCCTACTAGCCAGATCATCCTTCATTCCTTGTCTGTCCAACTGCTCTTCTCTCTGTCTGGGTTCTATCCCCATTTACTATAACTTATTCCTTACTCCCTCACAATCCTCTGCATGTAAACCGACATTTTCCTAGCTACCATCAGTTCTGAGGAAGGGTCACTTGACTCTGAATAACTCTGATTCTCTCCACATGTGCTGCCAGACCTGCTGAGCTTTTCCAGCAATTTTTACTTTTGTCTCTGATTTACTGCATCCATAGTTATTTCACTTTTTAATTAACAAGATTCCAATGGTTTTGGGCTACATAAACACCGCATGTATTCTCAGGCACTGAGAATACTGATGGATCTATGCCAACCAAAGTCAGAGGATTACCAAACTGTACTCAGTAACTCTAGTCAACTTTTTTTAAAATTAACAACTTCAGGAGAGGAGCATAGGTGTGCATTTTTTTTTAAAGCAGGAGTGGTATTTGAAATTTTCCTTTTCCAAGGGTACCAAGGAAAGAATTGTTCAAATGGTTTCAAGGCAATCAGATTTTCAATGGAATACAGCTACTGGCTAACATAGGCCAAGTCAGGGGTAGAATGGCTGCCTTTATTGGCAGAGAAGCACAGAGGAAGCCATATTTTTCAGATCCAGTTATAATATAAATGCAGCTTGAAAATATTGTAAGGCTTTGCAGTTAAGTTCATAAGATACGGGAGCAGAATTAGGTGATTCAGCCCACCAAGTCTGCTCCACCCATTCGATCATGGCTGATATGCTCCTCACCCACATTTTCCTGCCTTCTCTCCATATCCCTTCAACCCATTACAAATTAAAAGTCTGTCTAACCCCTCCTTAAATTTACTTACTGTTCCAGCATCCACCACACTTTGGGGTAGTGAATTCCACAGATTCATAACCCTTTCGAAGAAGTAGTTTCTCCTCAACTCTGTTTAAAATTTGCTACCTCTTATTCTCAGACCATAACCACTTGTCCGAGAATGCCCCACAAGTGGAAGAGTCCACTCCACTTCCCTACCTATAGCAAGGCTATCATGGAAACAGACCCTTTGATCCAACCTGTCCATTCCGACTAGATATCCCAACCCAATCTAGTCCCACCTGCCAGCACCCGGCCAATATCCCTCCAAACCCTTCCTATTCATATACCCATCCAAATGCCTTTTAAATGTTCTAATTGTACCAGCCTCCACCACATCCTCTGGCAACTCATTCCATGCACGTACCACCCTCTGCGTGAAAAAGTTGCCCCTTAGGTTTCTTTTATATCTTTCCCCTCGCACCCTAAACCTATGCACTCTAGTTCTGGACTCCCCCACCCCAGGGAAAAGACTTTGTCCATTTATCCTATCCATGCCCCTCATAATTTTGTAAACCTCTATAGGGTCACCCCTCAGCCTGCAACGCTCCAGGGAAAACAGCCCCAGCCTGTTCACCCTCTCCCTATACCTCAAATCCTCCAACCCTGGCAACATCCTTGTAAATCTTTTCTGAACCCTTTCAAGTTTCACAACATCTTTCCGATAGGAAGGAGACCAGAATTGCACACAATATTCCAACAGTGGCCTAACCAATGTCCTGCACAGCCGCAACATGACATCCCAATTCCTGTACTCAATACTCTGACCAATGAAGGAAAGCCACCTTCACTATCCTATCTACCTGCGACTCCACTTTCAAGGAGCTATGAACCTGCACTCCAAGGTCTCTTTGTTCAGCAACACTCCCTAGGACCTTACCATTAAGTGTATAAGTCCTGCTAAGATTTGCTTTCCCAAAATGCAGCACCTCGCATTTATCTGAATTAAATTCCATCTGCCACTTCTCAGCCCATTGGCCCATCTGGTCAAGGTCCTGTTGTAATCTGAGGTAACCCTCTTCACTGTCCACCAAACCTCCAATTTTGGTGTCATCTGCAAACTTACTAACTATACCTCTTATGCTCGCATCCAAATCATTTATGTAATTGACAAAAAGTAGAGGACCCAGCACCGATCCTTGTGGCACTCCACTGGTCACAGGCCTCCAGTCTGAAAACAACCCTCCACCACCACCCTCTGTCTTCTACCTTTGAGCCAGTTCTAACATTTTGCAAGATGTCACCATCTATTTCCCTACAGTCTATATCTTCCATATCCTTTTCCACAATAAATACTGTTGCAAAATATTCATTTAGTATCTTTCCCATTTTTTGTGGATCTACACAAAGGCCGCCTTGCTGATCTTTGAGGGGAGGGGAGGGGAGGTTGGGGCCCTATTCTCTCCCTCATCACCCTTTTGTCCTTAATATATTTGTAAAAACCCTTTGGATTCTCCTTAATTCTATTTGCCAAAGCTATCTCATGTCCCTGTTTTGCCCTCCTGATTTCCCTCTTAAGTATACTCCTACTTCCTTTATACTCTAAGGATTCACTCAATCTATCCTGTCTATACCTGAGATATGCTTCCTTCTTTTTCTTAACCAAACCCTCAATTTCTTTAGTCATCCAGCATTCCCTATACCTACCAGCCTTCCTTTTCACCCTGACAGGAATATACTTTCTCTGGATTCTTGTTATCTCATTACTAAAGGCTTCCCATTTTCCAGCTGTCTCTTTACCTGCGAACATCTGCCTCCAATCAGCTTTCAAAAGTTCTTGCTTAATACCGTCAAAATTGGCCTTTCTCCAATTTAGAACTTCAACTTTTAGATCTGGTCTATCCTTTTCCATCACTATTTTAAAACGAATAGAATTATAGTCGCTGGCCCCAAAGTGCTCCCACACTGACACCTCAGTCACCTGCCCTGCCTTATTTCCTAAGAATAGGTCAAGTTTTGCACCTTCTCTAGTAGGTACATCCACATACTGAATCAGAAAATTGCAGGGTCAGCTGCATCTCCACTTATGTCCTATTAGGTAAGCAGACCACGATGTCCTGAATTGAACACTGTTCAGAGTCAAAATCATGGCAATAATAGGCAAGGGACTGCACGTGGCAATCAGCAAAGAGTAGATATGAAGTAGATATGAAGACTAGATACTTTTGTAATGGTCACCATGAACCTCGTGTGCTGTGTTGCAGTCTGGTGCGAGGGAAAAAGACATCACAGACAGTGTGCAAAGTATTATGCAGGAGGAGTAAGCCAGAACCTGTAATTATTAGGAAGTATACAAGTGTTTGAAGTATCATCAAGTTCTCTGTACTTTGCCTCAAAACCAACTGTGGAATATTCATTTGCAGATTTATATTTGCAATTACAATCTATTTCGTTCAAAAAGCACACAATCTGCAGGCAGTCAGTCAATATGGCATTTTATAAACGCCTACTTTGGAAATAAAGCCAGTCTGAGTCCAGTTTAAGACAGACAGACTCCAAACAAGACCTCACAACTAAATATATTGTCTGACTGAAGGTTTCACCTCCTTTATATCGATTGATAACACTTTAAGTTATCTCAGGACAGTGACTTGAAAGAAATTTTGGGATTTGCATATTAATCAATCAAAACCTGCATCTCCATTATAACTGATTAAAGACTTAAGAGCCGTCTTAGGTATGTTCAATTCACTCGCATGAACAGTAAGATCCTTTGATCTTTTCCTTATAAATTCTGTATCTAAGACCTTCTCTCTCTCACGAGCACCTGATAAAGGAGCAGCACGCTGAAAGCTAGTGTTTTCAAATACACCTGTTGGACTAAAGCCTGTGTCATGTGATTTTTGATTTTGTCGAACTCAGTCCAACACAAGCACATCCACATGATATTTTAAAACTAAACGAATTATGATCACTGGTCCCAAAGTGCTCACCCACTAGCACATCAGTCACTTGCCCTGCCTTATTTCTCCAAGAGGTGGTTAAATTTTGCCCCTTCTCTTATAGGGCCATCTACATATTGACTCAAAAAAAAATTTGTTGAACACACTTGATAAATTCCTGGATGTGGGTTTGCTCGCAGAGCTGGAAGGTTCATTTTCAGACGTTTCGTCACCATACTAGCTAACATCTTCAGTGAGCCTCTGGATGAAGCACTGCTGGTTTTTCCTGCTTTCTATTTATATGTTTTGGTTTCCTTGGGTTGGTGATGTCATTTCCTCTGGTGATATCATTTCCTATTCTTTTTCTCAGAGGGTGGTAAATGGGATCCAAGTCAATGTGTTTGTTAATAAAGTTCAGGTTGGAATGCTATGCGTCTAGGAATTCTCGTGTATCTCTCGGTTTGGCTTGTTCTAGGATGGATGTATTGTCCCAGTCGAAGTGGTGTCCTTCTTTATCTGTATGTAAGGACACTCGTGAGAGAGGGTCATGTTGTTTTGTGGCTAGCTGATGTTCATGTATCCTGGTGGCTAGTTTTCTGCCTGTTTGTCCAATGTAGTGTTTGTTACAGTTCTTGCACAATATTTTGTAAGTGGCATTAGTTTTGCTTGTTGTCCGTATAGGGTCTTTCACGTTTATTAGCTGCTGTTTTAGTGTGTTGGTGGGTTTGTGGACTCTCATGATGTCAAGAGGTCCAAGTAGTCTGGCAGTCATTTCCGAAATGTCTTTGATGTAGGGGAGAGTGACTAGGGTTTCTGGACGCGTTTTGTCTACTTGACTGGGTTTGTTGCTGAGAAATCGATGGACTGTGTTGATTGGCTACCCGTTCTTTTTGACTACACTGTATAGGTGATTTTCTCTGCTCTGTGTAGTTCCTCTGTGCTGCAGTGTGTGGTGGCATGTTGAAATAATGTTCTAACGCAGCTTCATTTGTGGATGTTGGGATGATTGCTTCTGTAGTTCAATATTTGATAAATTCCTCCCTATTCAAGCCCTTGACACTATGGCAGTCATAGAGTCATAGAGATGTACAGCATGGAAACAGACCCTTCAGTCCAACCTGTCCATGCCGACCAGATATCCCAACCCAATCTGGAAAACTATAATCCCCTACTGTTACAACCCTACCAGTTTTACAACTATCTGCGATTTCTCTATATATTTGCTCCCCAATTTCCCGCTGACTACTGGGGGGGATCCTATGGTACAATCCCATCAAAATGATCACTTTCCTTCTTATTTCTCAGTTCCACCCAAATAGTTGCACTGGACGATCCCCCAGGAATATCCTCTTAAGTACTGCTGTGATGTTTTCCCTCATCAAAAATGTCACTCCTACTCCTCTCTTGCCTCCCCTTCTATCCTTCCTATTGCATCTGCATCCTAGAACATTGAGCTGCCAGTCCTGTCTCCCCCTCAGCCATGTTTCTGTAATAGCTATGATATCCCAATTCCACCCATGCCGTGAGTTCATTTGCCTTAATGTCAGGGCTCTTGCATTGAAACCTCTCTGAGATAACATCAGATGATATACAAACATTGTCCAGAATTCCTTTGTCCTTAACTTGTCATGTCATCATGTGACTCGAGATTAACAGCAATATGGTTGACTCTTAACTGCTCTCTAAAATGTCCAAACAAGGCACTCGGGTGCATCAAGGCACTGAAAAATCTCAAAAGGGAAAGAAAGCTGGACAGGCCACCAAGCACTGTCCTTCGTACTGAAAATGACAATGGTAAGCTCAACCCTGCAAAAGTTCTTTTGACTAACACCTGATGGAGATGCCAGAAAACTGGGAAGTTGCCAACTTTATAGCTTTGTTCAAGAAACATTGTAAGGATAATTCCACCAATTGCAGACCAGTCCAGTCAGTGGACCTCTAGAAGCAATTATTTTGAATAGAATCAGTGGTCACATGGAAAATGGTGGGTTAATTAGAATGAGACAGCATGGAGTTTTAAAGTCGTGTTTCATTAAATTGCTTTTTTAAGAAGAGTATTTTTAAAAGAAGAATTAACAGAGAAAGCTCAAAAAAGGTAAAGCTGTTGTTAGAATAAAACATAGATTTCCAGAAAGCATTTCATATATTTCTGCTACTGAGCAGCGGTGGAGGGGGGAATGGATATTTGTGAATGTGGTACCAATGAAGCAGGCTGTTTTGTTTTGGATGGTGTCAAAGCTTCTTGAGTGTTGTTGGAGCTACACACATTCAGACAAAGTGGGGAGTATTCCATCACACGCCTGATTTGTGCCTTCTAGGTAATGCACAGGTTTTGGAATCAGGAGGTGAGTTATTCATTGCAATAATCCTATCTTCTGACCTGCCCTGGTGGCCACTGTGCTTATATGGCAGGTCCAATTGACTTGCTAGTCAGTGGTAACCCCAAGGATGTTGATAGGGAGATTAAGTAATGGTAGCACCATTGAATGTCAAGGGTGCTTGTTAGATTGTTTCTTATTGGTGTTGGTCATTGCCTGGCATTTGTGCAGCATGAATGTTACTTTACACTTGTCAGCCCAAGCCAGATATCATCCAGATATTGTTGCATATGAACGTGGACTGCTTCAGTATCTAAGAATCACGAATAGTGCTTAATATTATGTAATCATCAGCAAACAACCCCATTTCTGACCTTATGAAGAAGGGAAGGTCATTGATGAAGCAGCTAAAGTTGGTTGAGCTTAGGACACTACCCTGAGGAACTCCTGTAGAGAGCTGAAATGACAGACCTCCAACATACACAACTATCTTCCTATATGCTAGGTATGCCTCCAACCAGTGGAGGGATTGCCCTCTGATACCCACTGATTCCATTTTTAGTAAGGTCCTTGGTGCCACAATTGGTCAAATGCAGCCTGGATGTCAAGGGTTGTCACACTCACCTCTGGAATGCAGCTCTTTTGCCCATGCCTAAACCAATGGTGTAATGAGATTAGCTGCTGAATAGCCCTGGCAGAACCCAAACTGGGTGTCACTAAGCAGGTTATTGCTGAGCAGATGCTGCTTGATAGCATGGTTTATGTCACCTTCCATCACTTTACTAACGGTTGAGAGGAGACTCATGGGATGGTAGTTGGCCGGGTTGGATTTGTCCTGCTTTTTGTGTGCAGGACATACCTGGGCAGTTTTCCACATTATCGGATAGATGCCAGTGTTGTAATTGTACTGGAAGAGCTTGGTTAGGGGAACATCATCTTCTGGAGCACAAGCCTTTAGTACTATTGCCAAAATGTTGTCAGGGCCCATGGCCTTAGCAGTCTCCACATGTTTCTTGATATCATGTGAAGTGAAATGAATTGACTGAAGACTGATATTTGTAATGCTGGGGCCCACTGAAGGAGACCAAGATGGATCATCCACTCGGCACTTCTGTCTGAAGACTGCCGCGAATTCTTCAGCCTTATCTTTTGCACTGCCTACTCGGCTCTTATACCATTAAGGATGGAGATATTTGTGGAATCTCCTCCTCCAATGAATTGTTTAATGGTCCACCACTAATTACTACCGCCTGTGGCAGGACTGCAGAGCTTCAGTTTGGTCAGTTGATTGTGGAATTGCTTAGCTCTGTTTATCACTAGCTGCTTATTCTGGTTGGCATACAAGTAGTCTGTTTGGGAGCTTCACCAGATTGATAGCCTATTTTTAGGCATGTCTGGTGATGCTCCGGCATGTCCTCCTGTACTCTCCATTGAACCGGGGTTGATCCCCTGGCTTAGTATTGATGGTTTAGTGGGAGATATATTGGGCCACAAGTTTGAAGATTGGAGCATAATTCTGCTGCTGTTGATGGCCCACAACACCTCATGGTTGCCAAGACATGAATTGCTAGACCTGTTCAAAGTCTGAGCCATTTTGCATTGTGATAGTGCCATACAACATAATGGAAGCTATTCTCAATGTGAAGGCAAAACTTCGTCTCCACAAGGACTGTGCGATGGTCACTCTTACCAATACTGTCATGGATGGGTGCATCTGCAGCCAGCAGACTGGTAATGATGAGGTCAACTGTGTTTTTCCCCTCATTTTCACAGTCGTGGAATCATACCTCACAGATCATGTCCCAGAAAATATTATTGCCATTCCAAGGTATGTCCTGTCCCACTGGCAAAACAGAAGCAGAAGAGTTGACGGCACAGTGGCACACAGTTGGGACTGAGTTGCTCTGGGAGTCTTTCAAATTGACTCCATACAGTGTGAAGTCTCATGGCATCAGATGAAACTCAGTCAAGCAAACCTCCCACTGATTACCATGTATTGCAATGTATTTGCCCCGCCTGAGCTTAAGAATCAGTATACCTTCTCGTTAAGCAGATGAAGGAAGCACCAAAGCTGGTCAGGCTGCTCAGAGTACTCTGGTGGGGGCATTCAATGTCCATTGCTATCACCAAATTTGGCCTCAGCAGCACAAATACTAACCAAGCTGGTTAAGTCCTAAATTACATAACTGACAGAATAGGTCAGTGGCAGGCAGTTTCTTAACATCTGCATGGACCTCCAAGGCCCACGAATGTTATCAACTTCCAGAACTGGAAGTCAATGCCGTGATCGGTATGTTGACCCCAACTGCTGTGTGCAGAAGACTGGAGCAGCTGCATGTGTGCACATCTTCACAGCTTAGCAGGCACATTGGTTGCAGGTGATGAAGGAACAGGAAGGGAAAATTGTAATTGGCTTCACCTTCACTAATCTACGTGATTCTTCTGGGATGAAGTACTCAGTTTCGCATTGAGGATACTGTCCACCGTGTTGTGTGGCACTACCATCATGCTACATGGGATAAATGTTGAAAGATTAAGCAACTTACGACCGGGCATCCATAAGTGCTGCAGGCCATCACAGCAGCAGAATTGTACTCCAACACAATCTGTAACCTCATGGCCCAGCATATCCCCCACTCAACTATTATTATCAAACAAGGAGGTCAACCCTGGTTCAATGGATAGTGCAGTAGGGCATGTCAGATACAGCACCACTCATGCTTAAATATTAGATGTCATCTTGGTGAAGTTATAATACAAAACTACTTGTATCTAAGCTAGTGTGCTTCAAATTAAACCTGTTGGACTATAACCTGGTGTTGTGTGATTTTTAACTTTGTATATAAAACAGCATAAACAACAAGTCATAGATAGGGTTGAACAATTCCACAATGAACCGATCAAATCTAAGCTCCACAGTCCGACTTAATCCAACATATACTGCAGGAAAAGGCTCCATATATGTTCCTACCCTTTCAATGTCAGAAGAGCTGAGTGGATGACTCATCTTGGCCTTCTCCAGTGATCACCAGCATCACAGATGCAGTCTTCAGATAATTCCATTCACTCCAGGTGACATCAAAAAACAGATGAAGGCACTGGATAGTACAAAGATTATGGGCTGTGTCAACACTCTGGCAATAGTACTGAAGACCTGTGCTCCAGAACCTATGGCTCCCCAAGCTATCCAGTTAAAACAGAGGCATTCACCTGACAATGTAGAAAATTGCCCAAGCACAACCTTTTCCGAATCTAACTCAGAAAGCTACTGCCCTATCAATCTACCCTCAATCATAAGTAATGTGATGTAGAGGTGATCAAGAGTGCTATCAAGCAATTCTTGCTTAGCAATAACCTACTTATAGAGGCACAGTTTAGGTTCTGTCAGGGCCACTCAGCTCCTGACCTCATTATAGCCTTGGATGAAACATGGACAAAAACATGATTTCCAGAGGTGAGGTGATAATGACCGCCCTTGATATCAAGGATGGTTAACAAAACTGGAGTCAATGGGTATCACAGAGAAAACTCTCTGCTGGTTGGCATCATGCCTAGTGCAAAGAAAAATGTTGGCATGTTGGACATCAGTCAAACTCAGTTCCAGGACATTATTGGATGATTTCCCTTGGATAGTGTCGAAAGTACAGTCACCATCGGCTGCTCCATCTCACCTTCTCTTTCTCCTAAGTCAGAGTGGGAAATCCTCTGAAGGCTGCACAATATTCAGCACCTTTCAAGACTCTTCAGATACTGATGCCATCCATGTCCAAATGCAGCAAGACCTGGAAAATTTCCAGGTTTAGAATGACAAGTGGCAAGGAACATTCACACCAAAGACCCAGACAATTACCATTTCCCAACAGGACAGAATTGAGCCATTGTCCCTTTACAATTGCTGCATAACCCACAAACAACATCCTGCAGGTTACCATCAATCAAATACTGAATTGGACTAGCCAAATAAATACTGTGGCTCAAGAACAGGTCAAAGGCTAGGAATCTGTAGCAAGTAACCCTCCATTCCTGATGAAGGGCTTTTGCCCGAAACGTTGATTTTCCTGCTCCTTGGATGCTGCCTGACCTGCTGTGCTTTTCCAGCACCACTTTAATCTAAACTCAGCTCCTGGCTCACCAAAGCCTGTCCGTCATCTACAAGGCACAAGTCAGGATTGTGTTAAAAAAATCTTTATCGCTGGGATATCATCAGACAATGTGACTCTGTCTCCTTGGGATATCATCCAATGATGAGCCAACTGTGTGAAATACTGTCAGGCAAGATGAGAGACTTCTTATTGGCTCTGGGATCGCAAAGGCATGCCAACGTTCTCTCTCAGGGCCATCATCAGACAAGATGCAAATCTCTGTCTCTCTGGGATACCAGCAGATGATGTGCTTTTTTTTGTCTCTCCCCATTTCAGGTAGTCAGGCAAGGTGTCAGTTCTCTCTTTCTCTTTGAGACACCATCAGGCAAGCTGTCAACTCTCTCTCCTTGGTATGCCATCAGGTAGTGCCAACTATCACACAAGGTGCCAGCTCTCTCTCACTGGGATGCCATCAGGTCAGAGTATCAGCACTTCTTTTCTCTCTGGATTACCAATCAGAGCAGTTATCAACTCTCTCCCTCTTTGGGTTACCATCAGGCAAAGTGCCCATCTCTCTCTCTCGGTTACCATCAGGTGAGATGCCAACTCTCTGGTCATTGTCAGGTAAGGTGTCATCTCTCTCTCTCTCTCTCTCTCGCTGAGATCATCATCAGGTGACATTTCATTCTCTCTCTAGGATACTATGAGGTAAGATGTCAACTCTATCTCCAGGATATAATCGGAGGATATGCCAGAAAGCAAAGTGGCCATCTCTCTCTCTGGGATACTATACTTGGATACCACCAGCTATGTGCCAATCCTCTCCCTCTGGAATACCATTGGTATATATCAATTCTCTCAAATACCAATGGACAAGATGCCAATTTCCTTTGTCCTTGATAATAACAGATGAGGTGCCAATGCTTTTCCTCTTCAATACAATCACCTGTCTTTCTTGGATACTGCCAGGTGAGATGCAAACTCTATCTTTCAGGTGGAGTATCAAGTGAAGCATATCCATCCCTACCCCTGCCCCAAAAAAATCACCTCCCAAGTGTTCAGAGAGTGAAGTCAAATGCACATTGTCTCCAAGCCGACAAACTATTTTGCAAACACATCAACTGGTATTTTCAACATTAATTGTAAACCCAGCAGCAGTAGTTGGGATGGGTGGTGGGTTGTTAATTTATTACAAAATACAGCAGCAGGTAAAGAGATCCCAACAGCAAAGTAACTCTGGTTGAATAGAGATCAGGTGACAAGGGAGGGGAGACTGCAGTGGGGGAGAGGGAGGGAGGGAGGGAGGGGGAGAGAGAGAGAGAGAGAGAGAGAGAGAGAATGTGTGTGTAATTTTAATTAATGCAACAAAAGTATTCCAAATGTTGTGTGTTAGGAGATAGCGATTATCAAAAATTCTCTCTTTTGGAAGTTGGATAAATATTTCATTTGAACATTAAACAAGAGGGTGGCTAATCTCTTAGAATGACCATATCAGTCGCTGAATGTACAATGTTGCTCATTTATTGTTGCTGTTTCAACAGCTAGTTGTCAGTTTGAATCACTCTGCAGACAGTGTGCCTTCAAAATCTGTTGTTGTGTCTTCGCCATTCAAACAGATTAGCCCGCAAGGTTACTTTTATCATCACAGTAATTCACTGAACTTTACTAAACTTCACGCCCACTTCCTCTGGTCTGTTTACTGTGCTTCTGGGTTGAACTTGAGGTTACGGTTAACATTACTTGGCATCTACCACATTATTCCTTATCAAATAAACCTCGTGCCGTGTGACTTCTGACCCCATCCTCAGAACAGAGGGTACTTAACATGCCAAGTTATAAATAAAAATTGTCAGATTTGCCTACTTTTCTAACATTACTGAACTGAAGAGTGAAGTGATTTTACCAAGTGACTTTCATCAGATTAGCTAAAAACTGAAAGAACAGTGGATGTGGAAATCAGAAACAAAAACAGAAGTTGGTGGAAAAGCTTAGCAGGTCTGGCAGCAGCTGTGAAGAGAAATCAAAATTAACATTTCAAATCCGGTGACTCTTCCTCAGAACTGATGGTAGGTAAGAAAATGTCAGTATACATGCAGAAGATAGGGTGGGGAAGGGTAAGGAGTAAACAATAGGTAGGGTTAGAACCCAAAGAGACAGAAGAACTTTGGACAGACAAAGGAGTCAATAAGAATCTGGCAGGAAGAATGAATAGTAGAGACTGTTGACTAACAATAGGTAGTGTATAATTGCAGACTATGTAATAACAAGGCCTGGAGTATATGGTAGGAGGGTAGGACATTGCGGAGTTCAAGCCTTAAAATTATTGAATTCGATAATGAATCCACAGGCATCGGGATTCCTAAGCAGAAAAAGAGGTGTTGTTTTTCTTGAGCTGCACTTCGCTGGTGCACTGCAGCAAGCCATTGGCTAGAGAAGAAGATGCTATGTTAAAGCGGTAGGCAACTGGAAACTCAGGGACTTGTCTGTGGACAGAATGTAGATGTTCTGTGAAGTGGTCATCCAGCCTACACTTTCTTTCCCCAATGTAGAGGAGACCACATTGTGAGCAGCAAATGCAGTAGACTAGATTGTGAGAAGTGCAGGTAAAGTGCGGCTTCATCTGGAAGGTATGTTTCAGTCCTTAGATACTGAAAAGGAAGGAGGTAAATGGGCAGGTCTTATACCTTTGGCAGTTTCAGGGGCATGTGCCATGGAGCTGTGGGGGAATGTTGGGAGTGAAAGAAGAATGGACCAGGCTGTCCTGGAGGGAACAGTCCCCGTGGAAGATGGACAAGGCAGGGGAGAGCAATATGTGTTTGGTGGTGGCATCTCACTAGAAGTGGTGGAAATGGCAGATGATGAACTTCGGAATGTGGTGTTATGGATCAGGCCAGAATCTCTCAAAGCGTTTTAAGAAGGTAGCCCAGAGGATAACTTTTTTTTAGGCAGATGTAAAGTGGATGCTGTATTCCAGGTGTGACGCTGGTCAAACCACTCAACTTTAACAAAAGATAATTTATTTAAACATTACAGATGAAACACAAACAAAAGAAAACAGAATTTACAATAACAACTTATTTGATAACCCAACCAATGCAACATTGCAACATAACAAAACTGTTCCAATCCCTGCAATATCCCATTAACACACCCCTTGGCAAAAGATAAATTCAAACACAAGTTCTTACAGACAGGAGTGTTCAGATAGGAAGTTCAGGCAAGACTCTGTTCAAACATGGAACCTCTTTTCACTGTAGCTGCTTCTCCATTACCAGCAGTTTTCAACTGCCTGCTAAAACTATCCAAAACTAAACTAAAAGGTAAAAAGCCTGAACTAAGAGAACTGGCTACTCCCCTGCCATTGTTCAAAGTAATTATTTCCAGACAAATTGGCACCTCTGCCTTTACGACCCATGTTGAAAAAAACCAAGGACAACATAACCTTGTTATTAGGGCAGCACTGCCACAGTGAATGCTGGTGGGATGGTGGGTAAGGATATGGGGAAGGTAAAAACAATGACTGCAGATGCTGAAAACCAAATACTGGATTAGTGGTGCTGGAAGAGCACAGCAGTTCAGCCAGCATCCAACGAGCAGCGAAATCGACGTTTCGGGCAAAAGCCTGATGAAAGGATAAGGGGAAACCTATCGCTGTTCCGGGACAGAAAGTGGGGGAGGGCGCAAATGCAGGAGATGGGTCAGATCAGGTTGAGGGCCCTCTCAACAAGGGTACTGGGAAATCCTCGGTTGAGGAAGAAGGTGGACGTTTTGGAGGCTTCCTTGTCACAGTTGGACTCATCAGAACATATGCGACAGAGATGGAGGATCTGAGAGAATGGAATGGAATCTTTACAGGAAACAGGATGGGTGGATGTACAGTCCAGATTGCTGTGGTAGTCAATGGGCTTATAACACTGTCTACTGTTAGCCACTAACAGTCTTCATTAACAGCTATTCACCCTCCTAGCTAGATAGTTATCGACTAATCTGTCTGACCAACTGTTCTTCTCCATCTTTGGGGTCTATCCTTACCTATGCTTTACTGCTTACCCTTATCTTCTGCATATAAACCAACAGTTTCCTAGTTACCATCAGTTCTGAGGAAGGGTCACTAGACCCGAAACGTTAATGTTGATTTCTTTACACAGATTCTAGCACATCTGCTGTGCTTTGCCAACAACTTCTGTTTTTGCTTAATCAGCCTAGCTGTTCTCCATGTTTTTTCTACATTGGAACATAGTTTATGGAGCTCCCTACAGCTTATGAAGTAAACCAAACAATACCTCATCGACTATTAACTTGGACTAGGAGATAAAAAGAGAACATACACTTCAAACACAGAAATTCAAGAAAGTGTCACAGTTCACAGACCTAAATTTGGAACAGATGTTCTCAGGGGAATGCACAATAGACATGTGGAGGTTGTTAAAGAAGCACTTGCTGCTAGTGCTGGACAGGTTTGTCACACTGAGACAAGGAAGGGATGGTAGTTGAAAGAACCTTAGATGACAAGGGATGTGGAACATCTAGTGAAGAGGAAGAAGGAAGCTTACTTAAGGTTGAGGAGGCAAGGACAGATAGGACTTTAGAGGGTTACAAGATAGCCAGGAAGGAACTGATGAATGGACTTAGGAGAGCTAGAAAGGGGCATGAAAACACTTTAGCAAATAGGATTAAGGAAAATCCTAAGTCATTCTATACTTATATGAGGAATAAGAGGATGGCCAGAGTAATGGTAGTGTCGATCAGGGATATTAGAGGGAACTTGCACCTGTAGTTGGAGGTGGTAGGGGAGGTCCTTAGGGGAGGTCCTTAATGAATACTTTGCTTCAGTATTACCCACTGAGAGGGGCCTTGACATTTCGGAGGACAGCGTGAAACAGACTAATATGCTTGAACAGGTTGATGTTAAAGAGGAGGATGTGCTGAAAATTTTGAAAAAACTTAAGGTTACTACAGGAAGCGAGGGAAGGGATTGCTGCACCTTTGGCGATGATCTTACCATCCTCACTGTCCACTGGAGTTGTGCCAGATGATTGGAGGGTGGCAAATGTTACTCCCTTGTTCAAGAAAGGGAATAGGTATCCCTGGGAATTACAGATCAGTCTTACATCTGTGGTAGGCAAAGTATTGGAGAGGATTCTGAGAGACAGGATTTATGATTATTTGGAAAACCATTAGAGATTAGAGATAGTCAGCATGGCTTGAGAGGGGCAGGTCATAAATCACAAACCTTATTGAATTCTTTGAGGATGTGACAAAACACGATGAAGGTAGAGCACTGGATGTGAATTACATGAATTTTAGCAAGACATTTGATAAGGTTCCCCGTGCTGGACTCATTCAGAAAGTAAGGAGGCGTGGGATACAGGGAAATCTGGCTGTCTGGATGCATAATTGGTTGACCCAAAGAAGACAGAGGGTGGTAGTAGATGGAAAGAATTCAGCCTGGAGCTTGATGACCAGTGGTGTTCCACAGGAATCAGTTCTGGGACCTCTGCTCTGTGATTTTTATCTATCAGTCTGATCTTAGAGTGGGATAAAAGGTCAACACAACATTGAGGGCTGAAGGGTCTGTATTGTGCTGTACTGTTCTTTTTTTTAATGTCCGGGTCCTACAATACTGGGAGATATAGATCAGAAATAATCTCTCTCTATAATCAAGCAGTCGAGAGTGTGGTGCTGGAAAAACACAGCAGGTCAGACAGCATTCAAGGAGCAGGAAAATCAATGTTTCAGGCAAAAGCCCTTCATCAGGAATCATTTTCCTGCTCCTTGGATGCTGCCTGACCTGCTGTACTTTTCCAACACCACACTCTTGACTCTAATCTCCAGCATTTGCAGTCCTCACTTTTGCCTCTATAATCAAGCAGCCAACAAGAATGTTTATGGAAGTGGTTGATGCTAATGAACCTGAGCAGCAGAACCAATTTCAAAACAACTGTAGGGAGTGAGGTGGTTTAGGTCAGTTGGCAGGACAGTTGGTTTGGAATGCAGAATTATACCAAAAGCGTGGGTTCAATTCCCACAACCAGCTGGGGTTACCATGAAGGATTCTCCTTCTCAACTTCTCCCCTCACCTGGGGAATGCTGACCCTCTGATCTGCCAGCCATGACATGAAATACTGTTAGTCCAAACAGGTGAACGGTCACATTGGCAGGACTGAGTGTGGAAGGTTCTGGGCAGTGTGGTGGCTCAGTGGTTAGCACTGCTGCCTCACAGCACCAGGGACCCAGGTTCGATTCCTGCCTCGGGCGACTGTCTGCGTGAAGTTTGCACATTCTCTCCGTGTCTGCATGGCCCATAGCGTAAGGTGCATTAGTCAGGAGTAAATGTGGGATAGGGGAATGGGTCTGGGTGGGTTGCTCTTCAGAGGTTTGGTGAGGACTTGTTGGGCCGAAGGGCCTATTTCCATACTGTAGGGAATCTAATCTAAACCAGCAGGTCATCAGGAGTGAGTGCAGGTTTCCACTTTTGTGTTTGCTTCCTGAGTTAGTGAGCTAAATCAGTATGGTGCTTCTGGCCTTTGGAGAGATTTGCAACATTATTCTGTCAGCACAGTACCAGATCAAGTTTTGTGTTTTAACAGTTTTCAGTTCTCTTTTTCTGCTTCATCATCATTGTTTCCAGTTTGCCTTTGTTTGGTGATGGAGGATCGTGGAATCAGCAGACTCAGTGATTAGAGTTCTCATCTGTGAAGCTCACACTGGAGACTTGATTGCTGTGCTGATCACGTTCTAGAAAGTGAAGAATGCTGTCTTTCAGATGAGATATTTAACTATGCCCTGGCTGTACATAGATAGGTGCAAAAGAATGCACGATAGCATTTAAAACACTAAGAGTTATCTTTGATGACATGGCCATTTGTTATTTTCAATCAAAACAACTTTCCAGGTCATTATCACATTGTTGTTTGAGGGAGATTGTTATTTAAACTGGTCACTAGATTTCCAGACATTCAACAGTGACTACACCTCAAAATTTGGTTGCAATCTACTTTGACTGCAGGCCTTTCTTTCTTGCCATCCTTAGAACTCCTTACCCACACTTCTCTCACTGTTGTTCATCACAGTGCACTCAAATGTGTTGCAGGTTACAATCCCAACTACGATTTCCTCTTAAACTTTAGGGGAGACACTGAATGAATACTTTTCGTCAGTATTCACTCAGGAACAGGACATTGTTGCCAATGTGAATATTGAGTCACAATTAATTAGAATGGATGGCTTTGAGGTATGTAGGGAGGAGGTGTTGTAAATTCTGGAAAGGGTGAAAATAGATAAGTCCCCTGGGTCTGATGGCATTTATCCTAGGATTCTCTGGGAAGCAAGGGAGGAGATTGCAGAGCCTTTGGCCTTGATTTTTATGCTCCTTGGATGCTGCCTGAACTGCTGTGCTCTTCCAGCACCACTAATCCAGAACTTGATTTTTATGTCCTCGTTGTCTACAGGAATAGTGCCAGAAGGCTGGAGGATAGCAAATGTGGTTCCCTTGTTCAAGAAGGGGAGTAGGGATAACCCTAGTAACTATAGGCCAGTGAGTCTCACTTCTGTTGTGGGCAGGGTCTTAGAGAGAATTGTAAGGGGTAGGATTTATGAACATCTGGATAGGAATAATGTGATCAAGGATAGTCAGCATGGTTTTGTGAAGGGCAGGTCGTGCCTCACAAACCTTACTGAATTCTTTGAGAAGGTGACTAAGGAGGTGGACGAGGGTAAAGCGGTAGATGTGGTGTATATGGATTTTAGTAAGGTGTTTGATAAGGTTCCCCATGGTAGACTACTGCAAAAAATAGGAGATATGGCATTGAGGGTGAGTTGGAGGTTTGGATTAGGAATTGGCTGGCTGGAAGAAGACAGAGGGTACTAGTTGGTGGTAAAGGTTCATCTTGGAGTGCAGTTACTAGCGGTGTTCCGCAAGGATCTGTTTTGGGACCATTGCTGTTTGTCATTTTTATAAATGACCTGGAGGAAGGGCTAGAAGGTTGGGTGAGCAAGTTTGCGGATGATACGAAAGTCAGCGGAGTTGTTGACGGCGAGGAAGGATGTGGCAGGTTACAACGGGATATAGATAAGCTGCAGAGCTGGGCAGAAAGGTGGCAAATGGAGTTCAATGTAGGTAAGTGTGAAGTCATTCACTTTGGTAAGAGTAACAAGAAGATGGGGTACTGGGCTAATGATCGGATACTTGGTAGTGTGGATGAGCAGAGGGATCTTGGTGTCCATGTACACAGATCTCTGAAAGTTGCCACCCAGGTAAATAGTGCTGTGAAGAAGGCATATGGCGTACTGGCTTTTATTGGTAGAGGAATTGAGTTCCGGAGTCCTGAGGTCATGTTGCAGTTGTATAAGACTCTGGTGCGGCCGCATCTGGAGTATTGTGTGCAGTTTTGGTCGCCATACTATAGGAAGGGTGTGGAGGCACCGGAACGGGTACAGAGGAGGTTTACCAGGATGTTGCCTGGTATGGTAGAAAGAGCGTATGAGGAAAGGCTGAGGCACTTGGGGCTGTTTTCATTGGAGAAAAGAAGGTTTAGGGGTGACTTGATAGAGGTGTACAAGATGATTAGGGGTTTAGATAGGGTTGACCATGAGAACCTTTTTCCATGTATGGAGTCAGTTATTATGAGGGGGCATAGCTTTAAATTAAGGGGTGGTAGGTATAGGACAGATGTTAGGGGTAGATTCTTTACTCAGCGAGTCGTGAGTTCATGGAATGCCCTGCCAGAAGCAGTGGTGGACTCTCCCTCTCTATGGGCATTTAAACAGGCATTGGATAGGCATATGGAGGATAGTGGGCTAGTGTTGGTTAGGTGGGCTTGGATTGGCGCAACATCAAGGGCCAAAGGGCCTGTACTGCGCTGTATTTTTCTGTTTCAATGAATACCAAATGCGTGCTGTGAGAATGGAACAACTTCAGGTGTAAAGCTAGACAACCACATTAACTGATGAGACTTAGTAGACTGTCATTAGGAACAAGAAACCTCTCCAAAACTGTTTTCATCCTCCTAATTTGGAGGTGCCAGTGTTGGACTGGGGAGGACAAAGTCAGAAGTTACACGACACTTGGTTGTAGTTCAACAAGTTTCTTTGAAATCACAAGCTTTCCAAGCACTGTCCCTCAATTAGGTGAAGTGAAGACAGGACACAGGCACAGAATTCATCAGTAGTGAGATCAAATGGTCATACAAATGATGTATGTGAAGTGTTGATAGGATTAATAATAAATCTCTGCAATTGATTGAAACTGTCAGAGCGCGTGAGTGAAGTGTCAACAGCCGAATAGCAAGTGAAGGATGACCTATAATCCTATCAATTAAGGCACAGAGATAATTATAAAAAATAAAAATAAGGTGGTGCTGGAGCTAAACCAAATGACTGGAATAACATGATAGGTATAAGAGTTGCGTGCCAAAGGTCTAACCAAAGTAACAAGTAAACCAAAACTGTACAATCTAATTAAGGTAGAGAGAGATCATAAGTTATCAAGGTCATGGCGTCAAAAGGAAGATTTTACAGAAACAGGATAGTACAGTGTGGCTTTATGTAGCTTGTAGGACTATAACCTGGTGTCATATCACTTCTGACTTCACCTTCATAGATTGTACTGGTCTGTGCTGTGCAGTCCTAGAGGCCACACAAAGTCTAGATCAATGCTGCATCCATTTGTTAGGTCTTGAATTGTGAATCCTAACAGGTCTCCTCATTGAGCGTGAGAATGTATCCACTAATGAAGCTAGAATTTGCCTTTTCCAAACATCCAGGCCAACAAAACTGAAACAGGATACAATAAAGAATCAGTTTACTCCTGATAACTCAGTCATTATTGTGCTTAAAAGACAAGACTAATTTTTTTTTATAAACAATATTTGGAATTAAATAACTTCAGCAACACAGACAAGTACCAAGAGGAGGAAAAATTCAAACTGATTTATCAGATTATCTGAATTTAACTATGAATTAAGAGGAAACTTATGAATGTAATAAAAGGAGTTTCATGGGCCACAAGAACCAACTGTCAGAGCTTTGAAGCCACAAACTGCTCTGGCCAAAAGGTAATTCAACTGTCATTAGGGCAAAGCTTAGCAAAAGCAACTAAAGCAAGAGATTACTTGTGGAATATGCAATTCCTCAAATAGTTAACATAACTGTGCTAGAAGACACTGGGTATTGAAAGGTCATGTTGACTCATCCTTGCAGTTACAGCTTATTTGTATAATACTAAAGTTTAGAGAGGTGAACTTCTTCAACAGTAGTATTACAAACACTTATGATAAGATTCTCAGAAATGTTGCGGAATAGGCAAAATGTTTGTTTTTTTTAAATCGAAATGTGTCAATAATTCTACTATTAGAACAGAATTTTAAAAATCAAGAGGAACAAACTTGTAAAATGAGCAGTAAAAATGAGTGAATTTTGGAATTAGTTACTGGGAACACGAATTAAAAATCTGGACACACATAATCAATAATTTTTCCAGCTGAAGACATTCATGGTCTCAAAATTGCATCTAATCTCAGCGGCCTGCAGCTAATTTCCATGGTGCAAATGGATTTTCTTTAATCCACTTCCACTTTGACACTACAACCTTTGCTTCTCTTAAAGGGTTCTGCTGGCTAAGATAACAGTAGCCCTATGGGACGTCACCCACGGTCCTGGTTAATCTCTTTATTCTTACATGGAGCATTGAAGCAATGTAAGAGTAAATCACATTGCTGTGGATCTGTAGTCGCATCTAGGCCAGACTGCAGACTTCCCTCCTAAAGGGAATAAGTGAACAAGGTTGGGTTTTATGATATTTGATATGGTTTCGTGATTGAGACAAGCTGTTACTTTGAGCATTTTATTGATTGAATTTAAACTGCACCAACCACCATGGTGGGACTTGTGTCCACATCCCCAGAACATTAGCCTCTATATCTGGTTTATAACACTGTGGCATTACAACCACGAACGTCACTGTCTCCACTATGAATGTGTTTTTAAACTGAATTAATTTTAAAATTTTTATTTGATTTTTAAAATAATGTTTTCTAATCTTATTTCCGAGGAACACAGAAACATTCAGCCATACAGCTTGCTCCATCATTCTAGATCTTCAATGCCACTTTCCTACACTATCCCCATATTCTTTTGCATCGTTTGTCTTAGAAACCTATTGATTTTGTGGCTTGAACCTTCTCAACAATTGAGCTGGCAGAGTCCTCTGAAGTAGAGTTCCAAAACTTCACCATCTTTTGAATAAAGGAACTCCCTCTCATCTCTGTTTTAAATAACTTTATCTAAGATGATATCCCACGCTTGAGTTACCTGCCTGAAGAAACATCTACATCCGTTCTCTCAGACCCTGAATTGAGAATTTCAATAAGATTATCTCTCACTCTTCAAAATTCTAGGGAATGCACACCAGTTTTCTCAATCTCTCCTCATAAACAATTCAACTATCCCAGTATCTTTCTTTAGATAAGGAGATCAAAATTGTAAATTGTAAAGATGAGGTCTCACCAAAGCTGTATACAACCACAGCAAGGTATCTTTACACCCCCGGGAAATTAATGCCAATATACCATTTGTCTTTCTAATTGCTTGCTGCATCTGCATGATAGCTTTTCGTGACTCATGGACATGCAGATCTTTCTGGGTACCCAAGATTTCCCACTTCTCACCACTTAAGAAATATTCTACCTTGCCTTTTATTCTATCCAAGTAAACAACTTCACACTTATTTATATTATATTCCATCTGCCATGTTCTAAACCATTCAATTAGACTCTCCAAATCCTCCTGAAGCCTTCAGGCAAGCTCCTCACAACTTACATTCCCATACTATTGGGTACCATCAGCAAGTCTAGAAATGTTACAGTTGATCCCATATCCAAGTCATTTATATAGATTATAGATAGTTATGGACCTACTACTGAGCCTTGCAGTTAAAAATTGGTTTTCTGAAAATGATCCATTTATTCTTATTCTCTGCTTTCTGTCTATTAACCAATATTCAATCTATATTAAAACATGCCCTTCAATTCCATGTGTTCGAACTTTATTTATTCACCTCTTGTGAGGAATCATATTAAAAGCCTGAAAATCCAAATGCACCATATTCATTGATTCTTCTTTGTCAATGCTACGAGTAACACCATCAAAAAATTTCAATAATTTGTCAAACATGATTTCCGTACCATAAATCTATGTAGATTCTGTTAAATTTTAACATTCTTTTCTAAATGTTCAGTTGTGACATCTTGTATAATAGATTCTATTTTTTTTCCCCGACTACAATATCAAGCTAATAGATCTGTCATCCTTTACTCTTATTACTTTCTCAAATATTGGTGTTAAATTATTACCTTCTTGTAAGAACCTTTCCAGAATCTAAAAAAATTACGAAAGATGAGCACCAACGCATTCACCATCTCTGTTGCTCCTCCCTTTAACACTCTAACTATATGTACATCCTGTCCAGAAGATTTCTCAACTCTAAATCTAGCTAATTTTACTACCCATTTACTAATACAAATTTATTTTAGCTATTCAATTACACAAGGCGTGTAGTATTTCTGGAAGATTTTCTGTATCTATTTCTGTGAGCATACACAAAGCAAGTATTCAGTTTCTCTGCCATTTTCCTGTTATCTACTGTAAGTTCCCCTGTTCCCTTCTGTAACGGGTCCACATTTATCCTTGTTAACCCTTTTCCTTTGACATATCAGTACCAGCTTTCACCGTCATCTTTGTGTTCCTTGCTAGTTTGCATTCATATTCTCTTTACATTTTCATAATCAGTTTCTTGGTCCTCCTCTGCTGGATTATAAATTGCTCCCATTCCTCCATCCTGCCACTATTTCTCAGGCATGTTTGGCCAACTTGTCCCTCATGCCTCACTTTTCTTTACTCAGATTTAAGACTCCAGTTTCAGAACAAACTATAGCACATTCAATTTTTGTGTAAAATTCTATCATATTATAGTCATTATTTTCCAATAGCTCCTTTAAAGGGTATTAGTTAGCCTTTTCACCTTACATAACACCAAATCCAAAATAGTCCAATTCTCATGCTCCAGAAACACACTTAGGAGTTTATCTCCCACAACAACTTGATTACTACAACCTTATCTTTTAGCCTACTTACCAAATGAACCTTAGCCAGCTCCCCCTCTGTATGAAATTAAGCTTGCAATTCATATCTATGATTAGCATTTGTCCCTTTCAAAGTTAATATTCCCTCTCCCAAGCCTAGACTCCTCTAGTTGTGCTAGCTGAAGACAGTTAATGGTGCTTGACTTGTTGTTGAAGACGCTTGAAACATACACATACTGTCAACAGTTTATAACCCATCCCTAATTGGTCAGAGTGGTAAAAGTTAAAGAAATGACTAAAGACAGCAATTATGTTTGAAGCCATCTCAGTCACACCTGACACTCATTATTCAAAACAATTAGTTGAATGTTTCGCACCAAGCCCTGTACTCCTATACTTGCTGACCTCTATTGGGTCCTGGTCAACCAATGACCTGAGTTAAAAGTTCACTGTTTTTTTCAAATCCCTCCACAGCAGACTTCTGCAATCTTCTCCAAACCCATAACCCTCCAAATAAGTCTGTGCCATCAAACTCCAGTTTATCATTGCTTCACCAGGGGAGACTGTCCCTTCAGCTGCCCTAGGTCCTGAACTCTTGGTTTCCCTTCCTGAACTTCACAGCCTAGCTTTCCTCTTTTAAAGCACTCCTTAAAACCTTTCTTTCTTTGACTAAGCTTTTGATAACTTTCTCTTATGTAGTGCGGTACTCCATCGCGATCCTGTAAAGTAGCTTAGGGCATAATATAATTTTACATTGTTGTGATTTTTGTGCGAGCTCTCATATTTAATGTTCTGTTTTTCTAACAAATGGCAATAACAGTATTTACAAATCCGGCCAGTAAATACATTACTATGTGATATCAAGTTGAGCAATAGCAAACTGCAGTATTTAAAACTGTACAAAATGGCTCAAAAAGACATTAACTATTAAAATAAGCTGACTCTGCTAAACAGGAAAAGCAGTGGAGAACTTGGTACTTTTAAGGTTTTACTGTCACTCAAACTGAGAAGTTGAGGGATGACCTGACAAGTCACGGTTATAGTAATTAATATGAACAATGGCAAATAATTTTCACTTGGTTGATAAGATAGTAATGAGAAGACACTTTTTTATTGAATGCAAAATTAACTTACACAGATGAAACGTAGAATATGCCACAGATTAGCTGGCTGGTTGGAAATAATAAATATTAATGGTTTTGATGTACTAAAAGGAGATTGGGATTAGGTATGCAGAAAGAACAATTGCAGAATTAAAGATCCAATAGTTCTGTTTCTCTGCTAGAACCCACAGATGGGTATTTATTTTTAGTTTTTTTTAATCTAAGTCATATTCCGCCATTTATCTTTCATTTATCTTTCAGTGAGACAGCCCAGTCAAAACATTTCAGTTGTTCCTATTGGTCCTGAAGCTCAGCCTTTCATTTTTTTTCCCAATTTTAACCTCTTTCAAACCTTTGGCTTTGCTGAAGTACAATTCTAATAGCTTTCACCTTCTTGTAACTTGTCTAACTGGCCATTGTACATTTGAGACTAGACCATGAGTTTTGCCATATGTGGGAATAATAGCCAAGTCCAGCCATGTCACCTGATGTCCACTAACACAAATTTTGTGAATGTGACCACCAGACTGTGGCACTTTTTATCTCGTTGTCATGACAAGTACTGTATTATTGATATGGAATGTACTGACTTTTCAGCAGGGATCAATGATTACCAATCATGGAGCCTTAGCTAAGTTTCAATTTCCATAGCAGGTCAGGCAGCATCCAAGGAGCAGGAGAATCGATGTTTCCGGCATAAGCCCTTCATCAGGAATCCTGATCTGCTGTGCTTTTCTAGCACCCCACTCTCGACCCTGATCTCCAGCATCGGCAATCCTCACTTTCTCCTCCTTCAATTTCCACAGGCCAGAGTTGATTGGGACAGCAATTGTAGCATCCAACTCCTGCTACTCAGTATAGAGAATAAGAAGCTGCAAGGGTTTCCTGTTTATTTAGCAGGATAAGGATTGTCTGTTGTGAACTGTTAGGACTTCCTGTTGATATATTTTCCAACAGCAGTCCCTGGTTATCAGCCAGGAGCAGGGACCTTGGCTAATATTTCTTTCCTTTGGCCTTGTAGTCCCAAGTCAACTTCTGCCCGAACCAAACAGAGCTGGCATAACAGAGAACGGAGAATTAACTTGCATACACTTTCACTAACTTGATGCCACAGCAGACCAGGTAGGGCATCGACTTTTTACAGTATTTGTAATTTAAAGAACTTCCCCAAAGATAAGATACATCAATGTTAAAACAGAGATGGACAAAATGCTCAGTGCAGGGGATGGATAAAATATGAATGAGAGCGAACAAATTCATGCCTGCCATTTTAACTGACAGTCAAAACAGCCCTTGCAGAAGCATTTTGTGCATTTACATTCTTATGCATAGATTTACTTTCATCCTGATCATCACTCAGAAATCTGTGGAGACCGATAAAGTGACTGAGCAAAAGCCAGGAAACTTCCTGCAGAACACTCAGCTGCTTAAAAACATTATTCCCCATTCACGTATTTTATGTATCAAGTTACATTGAATTCCACAGGTAGTGAGTGCACATCTATGTCCTGACTCTCATTGAGCGTAGTTTCACAGAAAGCGGTGCCCTCGATCTGGTAACTTTCACAGCCTGGGAGATTGTTGATTTATGCTAGAAATTTAGTCTCTTAAGTTCATTGTTTTGACAGCCCAGTTACTGAATGCTGCGGGATATCTGACTCTCAGGCACTACTACTTCTCCTCACCCAACACGTACAGTATATATTGATTTTGTGAAATACAGGGATGACGTTTGGAGGGTTAAATGTTAAATAAGGAAGGTGACACTGTGTTGCAACTTGTGGCTAACTTTTGCTGAAAACAAAACTTAAAACAATAACTGTATGCAGTAGAAGTGCAAATATTTAAAAAAAGGATGTTGACACTGACTTGATTTCAATGATTGTAGTTACTATTTGATCTGCTCATAAACTGAGCATCCATATCCTCTCCATTAGAAAGGCTGATCATTTCCATATCTGGAACATTGCTGATCTCTGTTCTTGTCTTAACTCATCTGCTGAAGAAACCTTCACTCATGCCTTCATTACCTTTAGACTGGACTGTTCAAATTTTTTTTCTGGCAAGCCACCAGTCATCAATCCTCTATAAGTTTGAGCAATCCCAAAATTATCCAGGTCACAACTGAACATTTTTCTGTTCTTCCACCATGTCTGTTTTCACCCAATCACTGGCAAGTATATCTCCAGCCATTTGAGGTCCAAGCTCTGGAATTCTACTTCCTCATCTTTCTAGCTTTCCACAGCTCTCTCTGAATTCAAAGCTACCATAAACCCTACCACTTTCAGTGACCACATCTATTATCTCCTTCTTTGACTAAATGTGCATCCTACACTACTTATAATGCCACCAGTCTTTGCACTATAAATTTAGGTACATTTTTTTCTTTCCCATCATCTTAGTTATTAATAAATATCATGAATGGTTCAAGATTCAGCACAAATCTTTGTAGAAGTTAGGTCACACAAATTCCACTATCTATTCATAATCCCAACTCACTTTGTCTCCTGCTGTTCAGCCAAGTTCCGAACTGGGTCAATAATTTGCATTCAACTCCATACGTTTTTAACTTAGCTAATTTTATCAAATGTATTCTGGAAGTCCATGCAAATACTGCCCATAGACATTTCTCACTTCACTTCAGCCACGTCGTCAATAGATGTACTTCGGAAATTATGAAGCATGATCGACCTTTTACAGATCTTGCTGTCTCTTTCATCAGCAGAGAGTTTAAAGTGCTTGGTCACCCAAACTTCCATGATAAATTCTAGTAATTTCCAACATTAGACTTTAGGCTGACAGTTTCTCTTTTTTTCCCCTTTTCAACCTTTTCTAAATAGTGGAAAGGCATGTTGGTTGAATCAAGACGATTTTGGAAGGTTAAGGTTAGGATAGCTACAATATCCTCACCATTTTCCTTTAAAATGCAATGATGGAAAGCATGTAGTCCAGGGATTTGCCACTTTTAGCTTGCTGATGCTAATTTTGATAATTCCTTCTCTCTCTTACCATTAGTTTCCTTGAGATTTCCAGCAGCAAACTTCTTCCTCTACGGTAAGTCTATGTCCACCAATTCCTATTTCCATCATGATAATTTCAAGGAACCCACAGCTAGCCACCTATTTTTCAATAATTTAACTGTAAAACTATATTTCTTGCAAGATTCTTTTTACGCACCCTTCTTGTAGCTTTCATTATGTATGTTCATCCTTTGCTTTCCTTCATACTCTTGCTTAGGCCAGAATCTGTGTTATTCTTTTGCATTTGGTTTCTCTTAGTGTCATGTTATTTCTTTCCGCTTGTCCATTGTTGGCTTTTTGTTTGTTGAGTGAAGTTCTTGCTCTTTTAGGAGTACAAACTGTCCTGTAACCCATTAATTTCCTTCTGAACAACCACCCTCCCCACCCACCCACCCAAAACCCCTGTATCCACTGAACATCTATTCATACAATTATAGAATCCTACATTGTGGAAACAGAGCATTTGACCCATCAAGTGCACACCAATCCTCCAAAGAGCATCCCACTCATATTCACCCCCTTGATTCCTGTGACCCTGCATTCCTCATGGCTAATCTGCCTAGCCTGCACATCCCTGGACATTATGAATAATTTAGCATGGCCTATCCCACCTACACATCATTGGGCTGTGGGAGGAAACCAGAATAGCCAGAGTAAACCCACACAGACACAGGGAGAATGACCAAGTTTCCTTTAGACAGTCGCCCAAGGGTGGAATCAAACCTGGCTCCCTGGCACTGTGAGGCAGCAGTGCTAACCACTGAGCCACCATGCCACTTTCAGTATCCCTCAGTTATTCTACCATTTAGCAAATCTCACCAGAATACTGTGAATGGTCTCAACCTTAGGTAGATCTAAAACTTTAATAGGTACCTTTCAAACACTAGATTGAACTTGATGATATTAAGTCATTATTAGACAAATGTCCACACATTGCCTCAGTGTGAACTAAATTCTGCTCATAGTTCATCACTAGAATAGCATGCCTCCTTGTTAGTTCTAGGACATACTGCTGCAGAAAATATCCTAGACACAATTATGTAATTCATTCATTGCTTTTCTGATACTTAATAGTCTGTTTATCTCAAATTACATAAACTTAATATACCCCATTAAAACCACTCTACCTTTGCTATCTGTAAGTAGGATCTCCCCCAATGGTTCAAGAGGACAATAATAGGATTGTCTTTGCCTCTATGTCACATACCATTCTTCAACTGGACATATGTCCTTGCCTAGCTCAGTTCCTTCATTGAGGTTATGTCATAGAGTCATAGAGATGTACAGCACGGAAATAGACCCTTTGGTTCAACTCAACCTGCCAACAAGATATCCCAACCTAATCTACTCCCATTTGCCAGCACTTGGCCCATACCCCTCAAAACCTTTCCAATTCATATAATATCCAGACGCATTTTAAATGCCATAATTGTACCAGCCTCCACCACTTCCCCAGCAATTCATTCCATACACATACCATCCTCTGTGTGAAAAAGTTGCCCCTTGGATCTTTTTTATATCATGCCCCTCTCACCCTAAGCCTATGCCCTCTGTCATTTTTATTGAATTTCCTACTTATCACCATGGGAAGGCCATTATCACGGCAGTTCCCTGAGAAAATGAGAATTAAACATGCCATTTATCTGAGGAGAACAATTTTTAAAATTTGTATCTGAACCTACCCTGCTTACTCAAACTGACTGAAACTATGTAATGAACGAGTTTGCCGTACTTTTGCTGAATGAACAGCAACTACCAAAATAGGTTTCTTGGAGTTTGATCTGACAGAAAGCATACCCATTTCTAAAGCTGCTGAGTAAATATTCATTACAAAGGTCACAGGGTCTTTGTCCATAACAGAGTTGTAAAGATGACTCAAAGCATTGTAGTTGCGTGCTAAGACTGACTGAAAGGATGGACAGGCGAGTTAACAGATTACTCCAATGAAATGCAAATGCCAAACTGAAACAGCCTATTTTAGCTAAACATAATTGTCATGAGCAGCTACATATTTCAGGTTTCACAGCAAAGTGAGAGTCTATACATTTACCAGGAAAAAGTGAGGACTGCAGATGCTGGAGATCAGAGTCGAGGGTGTGCTGCTAGAAAAGCACAGTCAGTCAATAGCATTTGAGGAGCAGGAGAATCCATTTTTGAGCATAAGCCCTTCATCAGGAATGAAGCTTTCACCAGTTGCCTCATTTCCCCTACTTCCACCTTAACCCAGACCCAACCTTCCAACTCGGCACCGCCCTCTTGACCTGTCCTAACTGTCCATCGTCCTTTCTACCTATCTGCTCCACCCTTCCCTCTGACCTATCACCTTCACCCCCACTTTCATCTACCTATTGCGTTCTCAGCTACCTTCCCCCCAGACTCACCCCCTCTCAGCCTCATTTGGCAAGGCACTGGAGGATTGCTGGTACCTGGATGTACTGATTGAGATTCTTTCTTAATAGTTGGATAATTCTAACAAAAGCCACAAAAGAGTGTAGATAAAATGCCTTCATTAACAGGAAACAATACTCAGTATGAATGCACAGAAAAAGTCCACTGCTCAAACTCTATTACTACACCAACAAAATGGCCACTTTCTACTTGGCTTAGCTGCGTTACTATAACTATATCTATGGAATGCAACAATCACTATACTAGGTTACTTAATGCACCCAACTAAGAAATCTCTCAGCCTATCCTCCCAGGTTACATGCTGCTTCCTACTTAAAAAAGAACAAACTTGGTACCCAAAAGTAGAAGAATAGATCTTTGAACTGGTGGGCATTCAATTGTAAGCCTTATACCTCTATTACCAGACATCCACGCACATCTGTCACTCACATCAATCAATGAAATGTAAAATCAGGAATTCTGGACATTTTCCCCATCCCTCACCCAGAGGTACTGAAGTTAACTGCAACACTCTGGTCAAAACAGGCAGGTTCTTTTCTCCGAACATCCCTGGTGAAACTTCATTCAAGAATAAACTTACATCCTAAAAGACAGAGATGTTCCCTCCCACTAGGGAAACACTTCAACGTTAAGGTACATTCAGCCTTAGATCCTCAGGTGACCATCCTCCAAGGCTGACTTTGGAATATGCAATAATTCAGTGTGGCTGATAGCCAAGTTTGGTACCCATGAAGATGGACTCAACCTGGACAATGGGTTCATGTCACATTACAGGTGACCCCACCAGACTATACACTAACATACAAGCACACATACACACACATTCACGGAGATTCTCCCTCATATACATGCTCTCTTACAGACATGCACATACATCCCCCACACTCTCACCACACGCACACCCTTTCATAGGTTTATACTGTGACTCTCTCTCTCACACACACACACACACACTCTCTCTCTCTCTCTCATACGTACGGGCGCACACATAAGTCTATGGGGTGAATTTGCATTTGCAAAATTCTAATTGCAGACACATTCTATTTTGCACAAAAAGCACACAATCTGCAGGCACTCAATCCATGTGATATTTTATGAATTCCTACTTCGGAAATAGAATCAGGCTGACTCAAGATTTGAACACAGACAGACTCTAACCTCAAACCTTTAATGCTTTGTCTGAGCTGAGATGTCACTTTTGTTTTATATAAAACCTTAAGTTATCTCAGGAATGTGACTTGAAAGAAGTTCTGGGATTTGCGTATTAATGAATTGAAACCTGCAATCCATTCTAAAAGAGGAAAGACGTAACAGCAATCTAGGTTTGTTCAATATATTGCATTAGTTGTATGACACTATGATCTTGTGCTATAACTTCTGTGTCTTATGATCCTGCCCCAGTAGCTACCTGACGAAAGAGCAGTAGTCTGAAAGCTAGTACTTCCAAATAAACCTGTGGACTGTAACCTGGTATTGCGTGATTTTTTTATGTTATCCTAAAAGAAAGCACTTTCCCATAAAAATTCCCACCCAAAGACCAAAAGGTGGCACCCTAAAAATCTGAAGTTCTAAAGATTGGAATTTACATCATGGGTTAGGTAAATTTTATCTTGAAAGATGAACAGGAGGGAGTGAAAGAAAAAGTGAGAACAGGTGTCAGTACGCATTCAAATGAGAGTGCATAAGCTTGAGCAATAGTGAGAGGAAAACGCAATGTGTTGCAAACGACAGAACTTGGTCTGTGTGGTGGAGGCTGAACTTTGTTCGGTGGAGGTTCCAACAGCAAACCAGGGATAAAACCCACCTCAGCCATGTCAGAGAGTCATAGAGTCTGACAGCAGAGACAGGCCCTTCAGCCCAAACTGGTCTATACCAACCAAAATGTCTATCCACGCTAACCCCATTTCCCCGTACTTTGCCCATATCCTTCTAAACGTTTCCTACCCATGTATTTCTCCAAATGCCTTTTGAATGTTGTTAATGTATCCATCTCAACCACTTCCACTGGCAGCTATTCCATATGCATACCTCTTTCTGGGTTAAAATGTTGCCCCTCAGCTTCCCTTTTATTCTTTCCTCTCTAACCTTAAACTGATGCCCTCTAGTCCTCAATTCCTGAACCCTGGGAAAAGACTGAGTTCATTCACCCTGTCCATGCCTCTCATGATCTTATACACCTCTATAAGGTCCTCCTTCAGCCTCCTACATTCTATAGATAAAAGTCCTTGTAAATTTCTTCTGCACTCTTTCTAATTTAAGAACATCCTTCCCATAGCAAGGTGACCAAAACTGCACATAATACTCTATGTGCGGCCTCGCCAACGTCCTGTACAACTACAATATAACCTCCCAACTCTATACTCAATGCCCTGACTAAAGGTCAGTGGGACAAAAGCCTTCTTCACTGCCCTGTCTACCTAATTAATAATTCAAACTATTAATACAGATAACAAACAGCAATGGGCCTAGCACTGACCCCTGAAGTACACCACTAATCACATGTCTTCAGTCTAACAAGCATTCTTCCACTATTACCCTCTGCTTCCTGCCATCAAGCCAATTGTGTATCCAATTTGCCAGCTCGCCCTGGATTCCACTCAATCTAATCTTCCAGAGCAGCCTACCGTGTGGAACCTTATCAAAGGTCTTACTGAAATCCATATAGACTACATCTACCACCTCGCCCACTTCATCAAAGAACTCTAACAAATTTGTGAGGCATGATCTCCTGTGCACAAAACCATGCTGACAATTCCTAATCAACTCCTTTCTTTCCAAATGCATCTTATCCCTCAGATAATCTTATTCCTCAGAATCTTCTCAAGTAACTTACAGATGTTAAGCGCACTGGTCTATAGTTCCCAGATTTTTCTTTGCCGCCCTTCTTGAATAACATTTGCTACCCTCCAGTCTTCCAGAACCTCACCCTTAGCTAATGATGATGCAAAAAGTATCTGCCAGGTGCCCCACAATTTCTTCTCTAACCTCTTGCGGGGTCCTTGGATATATCTGGTCAGGACCAGAGGATTTTATCACTTTCATACATTCGAATACATTGTACACCTCCTCTACTGTGTTAAGGGCTATCCTCAAGATACCGCCACTAACTTCCCCAAGTTCCCAAGTCTTCATGTCTTTCTCCACAGTAAACACGTAGGAGAAATATTCATTGAGGACCTTGCCCATCTCCTGCGGTTCCACTCATACATGTCCACATTGGTCCTTGAGGGGTCCTATTCTCTCCCTAGTTATTCTTTTTCCTTTAATATACTTAAAGAACCTCAGTCCCAGAAGAATTTTTTCATGTTTCTGCCATTCGTTCCCCGATGCCAGACTTCCATCCTTTCTGTGGGATGTGGATTTGTGATCCAAAGCTGTGCAGGTTAGGTGAATGGACATGCTAAGTTGCCCATAGTATCCAGGTATGTGCAGACTAGGTGGATTAACGATGGAAAATGCAGCGTTACAGGAATAGGGTAAGGTTAGAATACTCTTCAGAGGGTCAGTACGGACTCAATGGGCTGAATGGCCTGCTTCCACACTGTAGGGACTTTATGATTCTACTGCTATGGAGGGGTAAGGAGGGACAGGTTTAGCGTAGAGTTTCCTCATAGTGGTCTGTAGTAGAATTTCTGTCAGAGCATTTGAATGAAAGCTGCTGTGCAAATGGTTACTGCTCTCTTCCCTTTTCCTGCCACATGGTAGAGTCCGATCCTTTTGTTTGGATGGTGATGGGGGAGGTGGGCACTCGACTTAATCTGGTTTTATCAACGAATGCAGGAACTGGTGTTTCTTTTCACCTTTATAATAGTTATAGGGAAAGGAGGGAAATTTGCTTCCTTATGCTGATATCTGACTGAACATATGTTGTGGAGATCAGTTGATAGTAATTTGCATGTTTTAATATCTCTTTTAAACTGACCTTTACACCAAAAAAACTGACCTGAAAATTACTATTACTATTCATTATGGTTTAAATCTCCAGATAAGAGCAGTTCAAAGAGCAATTTTTTTTTGCTTTGAAATGTATTTTAATAAAATCCTCTCTGAAGACCTGCAAAAAAAGTTGGGAGACAAGAGAACAGTACTGCACCATCCTTTTTTCTGTTCTCGCCTCCACCCGCCGCCTCCACACATCCAAAACACAACAGCAAAAGAAGCAAAACAAGAATCATTCATGAACTAGGCCTTAGTGAGCAGGAAAGCTCTGAACTCATAATGCCAAGTCTTGTTTCACTCTCCGCCTTCATCTGCTTTTTATAAGAGCAGACAGGCTTCTACCTTGCCAGCCAGCAATAAACACACATTAGGGATGATTAATGAGGGGCCTGATGAGGGCTGGCATTTCGTTTCATTCCATTTCCTTGAAGAACAGAGGGACCCTTGCCAAGCCCTGTCCGTTCGGTTCTACTCACGTGACCTGAAATGCCTCTGGGAATCATTTCTGCAAATACAGCTGAATAGCAGTTAAACCTCGCCTTGCAGGGGTATATCAGTTAACACGCAGCTGTTGTTGATAACACCCTGCGGGGGGCCCCCAGCCTGAGTGGCGAGTTTAAGTCTCAGTGCAGCAGTTTTCTTTCCCTTTTCTCCCTTTGTTTTTCTGCCTGTTTTGAACTTCAATTTTTAAGCTGATAAATGGATGAGTTTGATCCTAAAGTTGTCGAGGAAGATGCGAGAGCTATAGCAGCTTCTTTGTCTCTGACTTCTACGTCTTTTAAGCAAGAAAAGGAGCCTGATCTGGACAACAAAGGAGACTGCTTGTTGACAAAGGAAGAGGGCAAAGTCTGGTCTGGCAAACACACTATGGAGGAGAAGAGATTGCTGGCTTTGCAACAAGACAGTGGGATTCCATATAACACAAAAAAAGCAACAGCCTGGGGTGTCAGAGTTTGGGACGAGTGGGCTAAAACTCGAAATAGCTATATCATGGAGCAAGGTGTCCAGCGTAATGAACTCTTCCTTTATGTGCCCGAACTCTGCTATGAAATCACCCATGATGAACTGAATTTCTGGCTATGCAGATTTGTACTTGAAGTTCGGAGACAAGACGGCTCGGAATACCCACCTAATTCTCTCCGTCTCCTGTGCTGTTCAATCTTGCGGCACCTGCGGGAGAACTGCAGGCGCAGTGACATTGATTTCTTCAACAAGCTGAAACTGGACTTTGCCGAATTCCGGAACACCCTTGACGATCGGATGAAGCAACTCCAACGGCTGGGAATTGGGCTGGTGAGGAAACAGGCCCAGCCGTACACTGAGGACGATGAGGAGAAGTTATGGCAGGTGGTCTTCCATCTACGAGATGCAAAGAGCTACAGTTATGCTGTCTATTTCTATGTGTGCAAAGTCTTTTCCCTATGTGCCGCCAAAGACCACCATAAACTAACAGTCGACCAGTTTAAATTTGGATGTGACATGATCAGTGAGTACGTGGAGTTTACTGGCAGGCCAAGCAATCCTCAGGACAGCCTTGACAAGTTGAAAATTGTCCAGACAAGACAGTACGCAGATTCCTTGAATCCAAGGTGCATAGTTTCACTGCTGCGACGCTACCTCAATATGATTCCCCCACAAGGTCCATTTTACCGCCGCCCTGTGCCTGGTACCATGCAGTTCTCTGAGCAGGCAATTGGAGTTCATACATTGGAACGATTTTCTAAAGAGATATGTGAAGCTGCAGGAATTTCAGGGCACCATACCGGACATTCTGGAAGGGTAAGCAACAATGATTGGCAGTATTTGCAGCTGACTAGTATTGAAGTAATTGCAATTGTTCGAGCGACAAATTAAAAATTGGTCCTGAAAGGAACGTTTCTGTGATTGGGGATTTAGGGGAAAGAACAATGGCAAATGGTGTATTGAGGCATCACAGGTAGCTAATTTATCTGTGAAAAGTAGTTCCAATCTCTTAAGTGACTGTATACTTCTGGTTAACATGAAAATCATGTTGCTGTATTGCAGAATGGCTATCCAATTCTCCAGAGTTCAGCTTTCCTATATCTACAGCATTTTTAACCACATCACTGGAAGAAGTTTTTTGAAAGTAAAGGTATGACTCCCACCTACCTTTGGACCCATGTCCAAAGGTGTCTTTAGATTACGCAAAGACAACTGATGGTACAAGCTTCCAGACTTCTCCATGGTAGTGAAGAATCACACACAGCATCTCAGTACTGGTGGAACACAAGTGCCTGAAAACTATATTCCACTAATTTCACAGTACTGTATGCAATTCTGCAATGCCACAGTATTGTATCCTGGTGCACCATTGTCCTTCTATCTTGTAGTGATGCTCTGAGATATAGCAATATGCAGAGGTGCTTCACACTCAAAAGGCAAACACTGTACAAAGATACTCAACCAGCATGACATCACGTAACAATGTTCCATTGCCATAACATCACAGTACAGGCATTGTAACTATATAGATATGCTCCCAAGTCCAAAAGTTCATTCAAAATCAGTTTATTCAATGGCCCACATCTAGCATCAAGGCTTCTCATTCCACTTTTGTGAAGTAGGTTTGGCTAGTAACGCAATTGATGCCTACAGTGAACCAGTAGAAATTTTTGATGAGTTCACTGGAAGATTCTGACCAGAATGACATGAATCCATGCTGTATATGGAATAAAAGGAGCATCACTCCTCCTAACTCATCAAGATCAGTTGCATGAATAGTTTATAACCTGTGTGCAGCATCACGGATATTTTCTGAAATAAAGATTGTCCTTGATATAAAGGTTCATCAGATATTTCCAACTGGACTAAGAATTCTGTATTTCAAATTTATTCTGTTTCACTTCTTTACTCATTCACAATATTCTTAATTTAACTCAGCAGCAACCTTCATCCCACTATAATCAGCCCCCCAAAAATCAAGTCAATCTCCAGGGCAGAAAACTTCAAGCAGTATATGGTGGAGTCATACATTTTAGAATAAAAACAAAGTGCTGGAGAAACTCAGCAAGCCTATCTAGAGGGAAATAGGGTTAGTGGTTCACATTCTAGATGATTCTTCTTCAGAATTGAAAGGGGCTGGAAATTTTTTTTTATCATGTTGACATAGGAGGGAGAGGAAGGGAAAAGAAAAAAAAGGTCTGTTTACTGACAGTAAAGTCAACAAGGCAGAAACAGAAATGCTAAGAGAGGGGTAATAAAAATGGAGGTCTGATGTCATGTTCTGAAATTGTAAAACTCAATTCTAAACCCTAGAGGCTGTAAAATGCCTAAACAAAAATGTTTTGTTATTCCAGCTTACATTAAACTTTGTTGGAACATTTTAGAAGCACGGGATAGAAATATTTTCATGGCAGCAAAATGGTTTATCAAAATGTAGGCAACTGATAGTTAGCATCCATTAATACAAAAGTATCAAAAGGCTATTCTGTCGTGTAAGGCATTAGGGCAAAACCAATCTTACTTCCATTTGATGTCCATATCTATGTATTTCTTTTTAAGGGTCATTTCACTGGATAACAATTAAAAGCAGGAATTCTGTCTAATTTGTCATTTAATAACTTGAGGCAAAAGGTAAATTTTAGTATCAGCTAATGCGACCCATAATGATATAAAGTTACTCAAACTGAAAATCGAAATTGGTTCCAGAGACCAGCAGAGACAATAGGAAATAATTCTGCACATGTATGAACCTAGCAGCTTGACTAGCTTTGCTGTGTCAATGAAGTGGACTAACAGTAGCAAATGCTCTTTAATACTTAATGTATAGTAGACTGTAAAATGTGACAAAACAGTAAAGCTGAAAGCTTCAACAAGGGTTGAGATTCAGTTCATACAGAGTTCCAAATTCTTGAATTACAAACTTAACTAAAATGAAGAAAAATTACAATTTTCCAAGGTTGAATGTGCACTGAGAGAGACATCAGAGGGGTGACCTGATAGTGAAAGATCTCGTTGAAGTTACCAAAAAGCAACAATGGCTCAGCAGTTAGCACTGCTGCCTCTCAGCGCCATGGACCCAGGTTCGATTCCAGCCTTGTCTGTGTGGAGTTTGCACATTCTCCCAGTGTCTGCGTGGGTTACCTCCAGGTGCTCTGGTTTCCTCCCGCAGTCCAAAGGTGTGCAGGTTACATGAACTGGCCATGCTAAATTGCCCGTAGTGTTCAGGAACGTGCAGGTTAGGTGTATTAGTTAGGGGAATGGGTCTGAGTGGGAACTCTGCAGAGGGTCTGTGTGGACTTGATGGGCCAAATGGCCAGTTTCCACACTGTAGGGTTTCTATGAACTGCTGAGACTTTAGGGAAAGAGCAAGACTAGAGGCTGATTTGTTGCCACTGGGAGAAGTTGAGGAAAATGGTATAAATTCAATTTAGGGAAAACTAATACGGGGATGTTCACGGACTGTTTGGGCTCCTGGACCTATTTCTATCCTCTAATCAATGCAATTCTCCATAAAATTAGATAACTCAATACAGAATGAGAATGGAACTTGATCTTCTGGTCTGTTTCGCTCAGTATCAGATGTCCTGATTAAGCCTGAAACGTTGACTCTCTTGCTCCTCAGATGCTGCCTAATCTGCTGTGCTTTCTCTATCGCCACACTTTGTCAACTCTGAGTTCTCCAGCATCTGCAGTCCTCACTATCTCTCAGTATCAGAAACATCAGCATCTGTAATCACATAATCATTGATGGATACTTATTCCACTTTACCTGCTGCTAATTTCACAGATAGTGCATTCCCCTCATGTTCCCAACCCAGACAACACTCTAGCTCAGTAGCAAGCAAACTGAGCAGCACAGCCCACCAATACTGAGCAGCAAACCTGTGGTCTTCCTTATTTATAATGTCCATGAAATCAAATTTCTGTCAGGTTCTAAGGCTAACTTTATAAATAATACTTTTGAATTGTGCATGATTCACATTGTTCATGATTTTTCAGCTTCTGAATCTAGTGGTGGGAAGGTCACTCCTGACAGTATTAATTCAAAAGATTCCATACCCATGTATAATATTTACTATCTATAATACTCAAAGTGATGTAGCATGTCAGCAATCCTTATCCAATTATTAGAGTTTTTCCTGACAGTTTCTCTGTCTCTATGATAATCATAGAATCACTACAGTATGGGAGCAGGCCATTGAGTCCATCCATCACGGCCCTCCAAACAGTATCCCACCCAGAACCAGTCCCCTACCCTATCTCTGTAACCCTGCATTTTCCATGGCTAGCCTACCTAGCTTGCACACCCTTGGACTGTGGGAGGAAACCAGAGCACCTGTAGGAAACCCATACAGACACGGGAAGAATGTGCAAATTCCACACAGAGTTACCTGACGGTGGAATCAAACCAAGGTCCCTTACACTGTGAGGCAGCAGTGTTAACCACTGAGCCACCGTGCCACCCGTGGAACTTTTCTGTTCCAAAAGTACTGGACACACTTTGGTGCATCATCCAAGTGCAAATAAGACAATTAATGCTGTCCAGTTAATTCAATGAGGTGTAATAGCCAAGACAAATTCTATCCAGACACAGGCACTTTCTCGCCCAAGATTTGATTTGATTTGCTTTATTGTAGTCACATGTTGATTGGAAGCTCTTTAGATCAAGTAGATTGGATGGGGCGGTGTTTGTGCAGTGTGTCCAGGAAGCTTTTCTAACTCAGTATGTAGATTGTCCAACCAGAGGGGAGGCCATATTGGATTTGGTACTCGGTAATGAACCGGGACAAGTGGTGGGCTTGTTAGTGGGTGAACATTTTGGTGATGGTGACCACAATTCTGTGACTTTCACCTTGGTTATGGAGAGAGATAGGTGCGCACAACAAGGTAGATTTTACAATTGGGGGAAGGGAAATTACGATGCTGTAAGACAGGATTTGAGGAGCATACGTTGGGAGCATAGGCTGTCAGGGAAGGATGTGGTGGAAATGTGGAACTTTTTCAAGGAGCAGATACGACGTGTCCTTGATATGTATGTACCGATCAGGCAGGAAAGAAATGGTCGTGTGAGGGAGCCTTGGTTGACGAGGGAGGTTGAATGTCTAGTAAAGAGGAAGAAGGAGGCTTACATAAGGTTGAGGAAACAGGGTTCAGACAGAGCAGTGGAGGGATACAGGATAGCCAGAAGGGACCTGAAGAAAGGGATTAGGAGAGCTAAGAGAGGGCATGAAAAATCCTTGGCGGATAGGATCAAGGATAACCCCAAGGCATTTTATGCGTATGTGAGAAACCGGAGAATGACGAGAACGAGGGTAGGTCCAATCAAGGACAGTAGTGGGAGATTGTGTATTGAGTCGGAAGAGATAGGAGAGGTCTTGAACAAGTACTTCTCTTCAGTATTTACGAACGAGAGGGACCGTATTGTTGAAGAGGAGAGTGTGAAACGGACTGATAAGCTAGAAGAGATACCTGTTAGGAAGGAAGATGTGTTGGACATTTTGAACAACTTGAGGATAGACAAGTCCCCCGGGCCTGACAGGATATATCCTAGGATTATGTGGGGAGCAAGAGAGGAAATTGCAGTACCGTTGGCAATGATCTTCTCGTCTTCACTGTCAACGGGGGTGGTACCAGGGGATGGGAGAGTAGCGAATGTTGTGCCCCTGTTCAAAAAAGGGAATAGGGATAACCCAGGGAATTACAAGCCAGTTAGTCTTACTTCTGTGGTAGGCAAAGTAATGGAAAGGGTACTGAGGGATAGGATTTATGAGTATCTGGAAAGACACTGCTGATTAGGGACAGCCAGCACGGATTTGTGAAGGGTAGGTCTTGCCTTCCAAGTCTTATTGAATTCTTCGAGGAGGTGACCAAGCATGTGGATGAGGGTAGAGCAGTGGATGTAGTGTACATGGATTTTAGTAAGGCATTTGATAAGATTCCCCATGGTAGGCTTATGCGGAAAGTCAGGAGGCATGGGATAGAGGGAAATTTGGCCAATTGGATAGAAAACTGGCTAACCGGTCGAAGTCAGAGAGTGGTGGTAGATGGTAAATATTTAGCCTGGAGCCCAGTTACAAGTGGAGTTCCGCAGGGATCAGTTCTGGGTCCTCTGCTGTTTGTAATTTTTATTAATGACTTGGATGAGGGAGTCGAAGGGTGGGTCAGTAAATTTGCAGATGATACAAAGATAGGTGGAGTTGTGGACAGTGAGGAGGGCATTTGTCGTTTGCAAAGGGACTTAGATATGATGCTGGGCTGAGGAGTGGCAGATGGAGTTCAACCCTGCCAAGTGTGAGGTTGTCCATTTTGGAAGAACAAATAAGAATGCGGAATACAGGGTTAATGGTAGGGTTCTTAGTCAGGTGGAGGAACAGAGGGATCTTGGGGTCTATGTTCATAGATCTTTGAAAGTTGCCACTCAGGTGGATAGAGTTTGTAAGAAGGCCTATGGTGTATTATCGTTCATTAGCAGAGTGATTGAATTCAAGAGTTGTGAAGTGATGTTGCAGCTGTACAGGACTTTGGTTAGGCCACATTTGGAGTACTGTGTGCAGTTCTGGTCGCCTCACTTTAGGAAAGATGTGGAAGCTTTGGAGAGGGTGCAGAGAAGATTTACCCGGATGTTGCCTGGAATGGAGAATAGGTCGTACGAGGATAGGTTGAGAGTTCTCGTTGAAACGGCGAAGGATGAGGGGTGACTTGATAGAGGTTTATAAGATGATCAGAGGAATAGATAGAGTAGACAGTCAGAAACTTTTCCCCCGGGTACAACAGAGTGTTACAAGGGGACATAAATTTAAGGTGAAGGGTGGAAGGTATAGGGGAGATGTCAGGGGTGGGTTCTTTACCCAGAGAATGGTGGGGGCATGGAATGCGCTGCCCGTGGGAGTGGTAGAGTCAGAATCATTGGTGACCTTTAAGCAGCATTTGGATAGGTACATGGATGGGTGCTTAATCTAGGATAGAAGTTCGGCACAACATCGTGGGCCGAAGGGCCTGTTCTGTGCTGTATTGTTCTATGTTCAATGTTCAATGTACCTAAGGACAGCGAAAAGCTTTGTTTTGCATGCAGTGCAGGCAAATTATAGCAAACAAGGACATACAGATCATAGAGTGCTTAGACAGAGCAAGGCATACAGGTTACAACTACACAGGAGGTGCACAAAGGACGATCAATATTAGCAAGATCAACATTATTTGAAGTTAAGACAGCACATTCAGCAGTCTAATAACAACATAGGAAAAGCTGTTCTTGAACCTGTTGGTGCATGCGTTCAACCTGCCTGAAGGAAGAGGATATAAGACTCTGGGTTCTGATCTATATCTGGGATACTGGCTGATTTTTCTCCGAGTGAACCTAGAGGTTCAGATAATTCCAGACTCCTCAATCCCTGCTTGCTGTCCTATTATCACTCCGACATTTCCCATTCTTTGGAATTCCAATCTGGTTTAACTGTTCTTTATTTTTGTGCATGCATAGGTCAGCAGTGCAACAACCCTATACAACCGTGGCTTTGATGAGCAGTCAATTAAAGAACGCACAGGGCCAACAGGCAGTTTGGCAAAAGGCTACAGGAGAGCCTCTCTTGCTCAGATGAAGGCCATGTCAGACTGCCTGCAGCCTCCTAATCCACTGAAGATGTCAGCTTGTTCACCTTCATCATCATCTTCATCTGATGACCATAGTTCTTCACCAGATGAAGGCCCAAGCAATATCATCATCATATCTGAAGATGGGACTGATCACCCACAAGAAGCTACAACTATATTCAGCAGACCTGAGGTGACAATCACAGAACAGGATGGTGTATTGAAGATTGAAATGCCATCTAGGACCTCACCACTGATGCCCTTGACTTCACACCAGACCATTACAAAGTTAAAAATAGTGAAAGGAGACATTGTACTAGAATTAAATTTGTAAGTGTGCCAAGCAACATAAATTCCAAGTTCAGTATTGCACAACTTAGATTACACACATTCATGTTAGTATCAGATGGTTGTAACAAAGGGTAATTGATCTGAAATATTCTTTCTTTACAGGTACTACCAGACTTGCTGAAACTTTCCACTAATTTTTAATAACCCTTTATTTCAGGTTTCCATTTTCTGCAATACTTTCTTTTAATATTAGCAAAAGGTACTAGAACATAGAACATGGAAAATTACAGCACAGAACAGGCCCTTCAGCCCACGATGCTGTGCCGAGGATTATTCCTAGTCTAAAATAAAATAACTTAACCTACGCACCCCTCAATTCACTGCTGTTCACGTGCAAGTCAGGCAGTCACTTGAATTTCCCTAAAGACTCTGCTTCTACCACCACCGCTGGCAATGCAGTCAATGCATTCACAACTCTGCGTAAAGAACCTACCACTGAAGTCTCCTCTATACCTCCTCCTAATATCTTAAAACTATGACCCTTCGTGCCAGTCAGTCCTGTCCTGGGGAAAAGTCTCTGGCCATTGAATCTATCCATGCCTCTCATTACTTTGTGTACCTCGATCAGGTCACCTCTCTTCCTCTTTCTCTCCAGCGAGAGAAGTCCGAGCTTAGTCAACCTTTCTTTGTAAGACAAGCCCTCCAGTCCAGGCAGCATCCTCGTAAAATTCTTTGCACCCTCTCCTAAGCCTCTGTATCTTTCCTATTGTTTTACATCTTTCTTTCCCTCAAAAATGAACTCACTTTTGCAAGGCAGGAGTCCAGTAGTCAAGTGACCAATCTTCCTGAGACTCAACCGTAAGTGTCAAATTGTTCAATTTGGGAAAACAATACTGTCGTCACAAACATGCAAGTACAATTTCTAGCTGGAATCTTTGGATAGTGATAAGAGCAGGAACCCAATCTAATTACCCTATTTCTAGGCTAAAGGTGTGAAGGCTGAAATGTCTTGATTGTTACCATAGTTGAGGTCAGTTAGTTCAGTACAGAATTGGAATCAAAAATACAGAGTTTGAGAATTTTACAGCTCAATAATAGACTAGTTTTGCGTTACTGTATACAAGAGAAGTGTGAGCTGCTTTAAAACTCCACTGCCGATCAGCATACCTGTGCCATGCGAATTTATTGGGCCAAATGTAGGGATTATATGAGACCATAGTCTCATATAATCCCTACATTTGGCCCAATAAATTCGCACCGACCTTCCAAAGAGCATCCTACCCAGAAGCACCCCCCTACCTCTTCCCTGTATCCCTGAAATTCCCATGGCTAATTCACCTAGCCTGCACATCACAGGCAATTTAGCATGGCTAATCCACTTAGACTGCACATCTTTGAACTGCAAGCAGAAACCCACACAGACATGGAAGATTGTGCAAACTCCACACAACACAGAAGGTGGAATCAAAACTGGGTCCCTGGTGCTGTGAGGCAGCAGTACTAACACTGAGTCACCATGCTGCCCATAATCATTTTTTAGTATGGATTGCCTTGTTCATGTGCTTACATCAGTGTCTAATTCTAATTTGTTACCAGCATCACAGAAATTGGTAGCTTGGCCTGAACTACTTCATATCACCAGAATTTAACTAGATGATGTAATGGAGCTAAACAATATTTCAATGTTGAATCTCAGCTACTTTTTCTGTCAGTCATAATAAAAAAATCACAAATGAATTGATCTGGACAATATACATCAATCCAGGTTACTGGGCATACACAAAAAAAAAGTGCCAAACTTAGCACTAAATTTGCAACATAACAAGGCCAAACAACTGTTGGAGTGGGAAAGCAAACAGTCCCACACTGATGATATCTCAGGAATTTTGGCTAAGGTTAATTGTTGAGGCAAAAAATCTTTCTCATTTGGTTTGGGTGTGTTTGACTAGACAGTGTGAGAAATTTACACTACATCTACTCCATGCGGTCCTTTACCCTTGAGGGTTTCATAGGGACAGTGCTGAGATACTTATTGTGCATCCAACTGTGTTGTATCTGTTTTACTATAAAAGTTTTCATAAAATTGTAGCCCTTAAGAGCTGATAACATATGGCAGGATCACTGTTGTGCAAGTTTGCCATTGTAAATAGATAGTAGAACAATACTGATGTATAACGAAGACAGGTCAGGCTGTTTCAAGCAACCAATAAATTGAACCAGAAAGAAATTATTCTGTAATTAAACAATGATTCCCTGTAGTTTCATTGCCTTATATTTCAGATACTATTCAAACGCTGCAAATTTAATCCTTTATCTAACTACTGAAAAGTAATATTTTTGTAGCATTTTAATGTCTCTCAGCATTTCCAAACTGCTTCACATAAAATGAATTGTGGTTTGAAAAATACATAAAGCAGGTGCAGCATGCTATGGATAAACAAGTGATAATAGACAATGAGAGTTTTGCTCACATCAATATTTTGTAGATAAAATCTGGAGATTAATTATATGATTAGTTATATTTCAGTTATAATTACAGGCATAGGCCCAGATTTTCACCATTTTGGAATGATTCACTGACGTGTCAAAAATGGCACAAGTGTTTGGAAATTCTAAATTCCACCCTCAAACAGTGCATTTTTACAGGGGTGAGAAGGTAAGTTTAGGGTTTGGCGGGGTTGAGGTGGGGGGGGTGTGGTTGGGAAAGTGAGGAGGAGGCTGGCCATGTTTTATGCATTTGGGACTTACAGCTTTTACTGGTCATATGAAACATCAGCTAACTCTATTCAATTCTGACTTTGACACCTATTTAACATGAAAACCAGATTCGGCTTCTTCAGAGGTCTGGACAATGTGGAATTCACTTAGATATCCAGCACACCTATAGAGAGAGATAAGGTACACCTTTTGGATCTAGCCCTGCGCCACCTGCTGTCCGCGTGTCAGATGTCCTTTGGTGAAGGGATGGTTTCTGTAGGGAGAGCTCAGGTGCCTTTTGAAATTGATAACAGTAGGTACAATGTTAAAAAGAACAAACTCATTACTGTCAAGTTCGTTGGAACACAGCTCTAAATATCAACTCTCAGAAGCACCTATCAAAGAGGCATTTGAAAGAAACCTGCCATAAGTGTTAAAGGGTGCTGACAAATGTGACCAAAGGACCTGTCAAGAATGTAAATCTTTGAGAAAATTGCCTGCAGTTTCACTCTGGTCTGTTAACATAAATCTGATGGATTTTATTAGTTGATTACCGCTATGTTGTTGATTTCACAACCATTCATTATCCCAGCAGCATGCCTTCTAATCAAAGTTTAATTGTCAGCTATAAGATGATGCTGATTCTTGCTGTATTTGATTGAAATGTTTGTAGTCAGAAGATTTTATCTTATTGAAGAAATATAAATGTGGATTTTTTTAATGAATGCAAGTGTTTTTCTCAATATAGGGAAGTCTGCAATATACAGAAAGTTATCTTATCTCATCTCTGAATGGATATGGAGATATATTCATGACGGATACCAAGTGAGTTGGCATGGTTGGTGAAAGAGCAAAGTGTGGTGGTTGGAGGCATGGGTTGTCATGAGCTTTCAAAGGATCTTTCAACTATTCTTTTTATTCTTTAATGCTGAACAGTGTCAGATCCCCAAAGCAGGTCTTCTGGGCCACCCACCATGAATTTTAACTGGGCCCGAACCCTGAACCAAAAACAGGAACTGTAGGCTGGTGTTTGAGGAATGAGTTCTGGTTGGTGGGCATGAGCAACAGGATCAGGGTACAGGGACATGCAAAAGTATATATTAAGCCTCAGGATTAGGTGAAAAGCAGTGAGAGGGTAAGCATATTTTAACAGCGAGAGCTTCAGGGAACTGCTGATTGGGGTAAAATATTAAACCATGACATCATAAATAAGTGGTAGTTTGGTTTGTGATTTTAAAATATCTGTTTTTTTGGAACAAAGGGTTAACTGAGAAACTACGGGAATAAAAGAAAGTATTAAGTAATATAAGTAAGCCAAGTAGGGTAAGGGAAGTACAGTTAGCACAGGGAATGTTTAGGATATTCTTTTTTTACCAGTTAAGTTTTTTTCAAAAAGAGTATGATCAGGCTTAAAGAAGTCAGGGCAGCAGAACTTACATCCGTGAAATGCAGATCCTGTGCTATGTGGCAAATTATGGAAGTCAGTTGTTCCTGGTGACCAAGTGCGCAGGAAGTATATCCAGCTGCAGCTACTGGCAAACCGCATTTTGGAGCTGGAGCTGTGGGTAAGTTCACTTGAGTATCTACGATGCTTTGCATATCATGGATAACATATTCAGTGAGATGATCATTTGTAGATGAACAAGCAGACAGAGCACAGATGACAACCAGGCAGAGTAGAGGAAACCAAGTAGTGTAGGAGTTCCTTATGGTCACCACCCCTTTCTAAAAATTACTATTTTGAATACTGTTAGGAGATGACTGTGCAGGAGGAAGCAATGGGAGACAACCTCATGGCACCATGGATGGGCCCACTGCACAAGAAGGGAGGAAAAAATATCAGGGGTTTAATTTGTAAGGGGAACACATTGGTGTTTCCGGAGCTACAAAAGTGACTTCATGATGTACGTTGCCTCTTTGATCCCATGATTGGCGATATCACTGAATAGCGGCAAAGCATTCTGAAAGGATAGGGCAAACAAAGATTGTGCTATATACTGGTACCAACAATTCTGGTAGAAAAGGGGAATGAAGCAAAAATTTAGGAAGCTAGGAAATAGATTAGAAAATAAGACCCAAAAGGTGGTAATCTCTGCATTCCTCCAGTGCCATATGCTAATCAGTACAAAATGAATGCTTGACTAGAAAGATGGTGTAGGAGGGAGGGTTTTAAATTTCCAAAACACTGGGATTATTTTGGGGGGTTTTGATACACATTCAAAGCAGATGGATTGCATTTGAACAATAGTAGGGGCAACATCCTTGCAGGTTGTTTTGCTCATACCATTGGGGAAGGTTTAGACAAATTTTGCAAAGGCCTGTGATCTTGAAAGAAGGTTCAGCAGATTAGAAATGACAGCAAGTGAGTCAGGAAAGTACCAAAATTATCAGCCAGTTAAGGTACAAGAGAATTTGGCAAGATTGGATGTTTTGTATTTTAACGTTAGGAGTCTGATGAACAAGGCAGATGACAAATTAAAGCACTAGTGTATGATGGCAATGCTATCAATGAAACATGTTTGGGAGAGGGGTGGGCCTGGCAGCTTGATATCCCAGGATATAGAATCTTCAGGCAAGACAAGAAAGAAGTTAAAATAGGAAGGAATATTGATATTGATCAATATTGATCAGGGAATCTATTGCAGTAGTAAGGAGGGATAACATGTTAGAAGGCTCCACAAATGAAGCCATATGGGTAGAAAGTTAAAAAAACAAAAGGAGCAATTACACTGCTGGGCGCCTCCTAACAGTCCAAGAAAAACAGAGGAGCAGATATGTAGGAAAATTTCAGGCAAGTGTAAAAGTTATTAGGGTAGTGATAGTAGGGTATTTCAATTTCCCCAACATTAATTGGGGCAGTCAGTATGCAAAGTTTAGAGGGACCAGAATTCTTAAAGTACAGGCAGAAGGGCTTTTTAAGCCACTATGTCTAATGCACAACAAGATAGGGGGTGTGCCTGAACTTAATTTTAAAGCCAATTAAGAGCAAAAAGCGGGCATAAAAAGATAATGGCAGGTAAAATCCCCAAGTTATCTTATAAAAGTATTACAGCTGTGATGGTACTGTGCCTTTAAAACAGATTTTGTTCTGCGCTATTTCTCTTGCCAAAAAGGCATTGCCACAGAGGTGACTGAGTGTCTGTTGATAGATGCAGTGCTCTCTCTGTCTGCTGTAGCAGAAATCTTGAGTTTTCTCTCTGCCAACAGATGGTTTCTTTTAGTACTTCTTTCTCCTGGACTGGAAGGGAGATGAGAAAAATTTGTTTTGTTGAATTTGCCTTTGCCAAGAGTGTATTTATGGGATGTTGCCATATTGGAACAATTGATAATTAGTAGTTAAATAATATATTATTTTATTAAGTATTTCAATGGAGTTAAAGATATGAAATTTTCTTTTGTATGTTAATTACATAGAACATAGAAAAATACAGCGCAGTACAGGCCCTTTGGCCCTTGATGTTGTGCCGATCCAAGCCCACCTAACCTACACTAGCCCACTATCCTCCATATGCCTATCCAATGCCAGTTTAAATGCCCATAAAGAGGGAGAGTCCACCATTGCTACTGGCAGGGCATTCCATGAACTCACGACTCGCTGAGTAAAGGATCTACTCCTAACATCTGTTCTATACCTACCACCCCTTAATTTAAAGTTATGCCTCCTCGTGTTGTAAGAATACAGTCTGCTTTGCTTAAAGATTCAACTGAATCTTATTTGGAACACAGCTTTCTCCTTGACATATTTTGAGGGGATTTGGTCTGCTTCATAACCAGGCTAAAAGGATAACGAAGAAAACAGGGCCCATTAAGGACTATTGTGTCCACTGCGCACAGAGTCGGAGGACATAGGCAGGGTTCCAAATGAATACTTCGTGTCGGTGTTCACTAGTGAGAGGGATGATGTGAGTATAGAAGCAGGGAGAAGGACTGTCATATAATTCAAGAAATTAGCATAGACGGGGAGGAGGTTATGAGTGGTCTCGTAGTCTTACGAGTAGGTAAATCTCCAGGGCCGGATGAAATATATTTAATTTGTTGAGGAAACATCAGGAGCACGGGCAATAATTTTCAATTCCCTTCTAGCCATAGCAGAGGTGCTACAGAACTGAAAGGGATTCTGGGTAATCCAAGATGGAGGATGGGAAAAATTTCTGGCTGTAAGAGCTGCTCTTTTTTTTGAGGTATTTTAGGTGTTGGAGGTGATTTCCTCGAATTCGAGGAGCAGCAATTACTGTTTTATATGCTGTTGCATTGTTTTGGAACTTTGGGAAAAAAAGTCAAAACAGCAGTTTTAAAAGGAAGAAGAGAAGACAAAGGAAGCACATAGTGAGGACAGTGCAGGACAGAGAGAGAGAGAGAGAGAGAGAGAGAGAGAGAGAACCTGCACAGTTACCGCCTTTGCTGTTTGAATTCGTGTATTGCTGGACATCGGAGTGCATCTGGGAAAATTAACAAACAGTGAAATTCACAACTAATCTTGGAGGAACTGTTGGGCGAAGTTCACAGCACAGAATCAGATAAGTTAGTTGTTGTTTTAAGTCTGTCCAAGAGAAAGGCTGCCGTAGTGAGTATAGTGGATTCTTTCTTGATTATGTGTTTTTGGAGATAAGTCGCTTGATTAAACTTAAAGTATAATTATTATATAATTATAAATGTAGCTATTAATTTAATCTGAGGCAGTGTTTGTAGAGGAATAAGACGGTGTTATTTTCTGGGTCTGTAGATTGTGAAGGAGCAAAAATGGCCTTTGCAGTGATATGTACTTCTTGTCAGATGTGGGAGTTTAAAGAGAGTTTAAGGGTTACTGAGGATTATATGTGCCATAAATGCTGTTGGATGAGAATCTTATCAGATCAAGTGGATCGGCTGGAGAGACAGATAGAAGCGATGAGGAATTTGCAACAGTATGTGATGGATGGCAGTTATAGGAAGGTGGGAAAAGTCTCAAATACAGTCATATAGATGGGTTAACTCCAGGAAGGGTAAGAGAGGGTAGGCAGTTAGTGCAGGAGTCTTTTGTGGATATACCCATTTCAAACAGGTATGCTGTTCTGGAAAATGTAGGGGGTGATGGATTCTCAGGGGAACGTAGCATGAACAGCCAAGTTTCTGGTATTGAGACTGGCTCTAATGCAACGAGGGGTACGTCGGCTTCCAAGAGATCAATTGTGTTAGAGGATTTTGTAGTCTGAGGTACAGACAGACGTTTCTGTAGCCAGCAGAGAAAAAGCAGAATGGTGTGTTGTTTCCCTGGTGCCAGGATCAAGGATGTCTCAGAGAGGGTGCAGAATGTTCTCATGGGGGAGAGGAGGTCATTGTCCAAATTGGAACCAACGACATTGGAAGGGAAAAGGTTGAGTCTCTGATGGGAGATTACAGAGAGTTAGGCAGAAATTTAAAAAGGAGGTCCTCAAGGGTAGTAATATGTGAATTACTCCCAGTGCTACGAGCTAGTGAGGGCAGGAATTGGAGGATAGAGCAGATGAATGCATGGCTGAGGAGCTGGTGTATGGGAGAAGGATTCACGTTTTTGGATCATTGGAATCTCTTTTGGGGTACAAGTCACATGTACAAGAAGTTCGGATTGCACCTAAATTGGAAGGGGATTAATATACTGGCAGGGAAATTTGCTAGAACTACTTGGGAGGATTTAAACAAGTAAGGTGGGGAGGGGTGGATCCCGGGAGATAGTGAGGAAAGAGATCGGTCTGAGACGAGTACAGCTGAGAACAGAAGTGAGTCCAACAGTCAGGACAGGCAGGGACATGGTAGGACTAATAAATTAAACTGCATTTATTTCAATGCAAGGGGCCTAACAGGGAAGGCAGATGAACTCAGGGCATGGTTAGGAACATTGGACTGGGATATCATAGCAATTACGGAAACTTGGCTCAGGGATGGGCAGGACTGGCAGCTTAATGTTCCAGGATACAAATGCTACAGGAAGGATAGAAAGGGAGGCAAAAGAGGAGGAGGAGTGGCATTTTTGAAAAGGGATAGCATTCCAGCTGTGCTGAGGGAGGATATTCCCGGAAATACATCCAGGGAAGTTATTTGGGTGGAACTGAGAAATAAGAAAGGGATGATCACCTCATTGGGATTGTATTATGGACCCCCTAATAGTCAGAGGGAAATTGAGAAACAAACTTGTAAGAAGATCTCCATTATCTGTAAGAATAATAGGGTAGTTATGGTAGGGGATTTTAACTTTCCAAACATCGACTGGGACTGCCATAGTGTTAAAGATTTAGATGGAGAGGAATTTCTTAAGTGTGTACAAGACAATTTTCTGATTCAGTGTGTGGATGTACCTACTAGAGAAGTTGCAAAACTTGACCTACTCTTGGGAAATAAGGCAGGGCAGGTGACTGAGGTGTCAGTGGGGGTGCACTTTGGGGCCAGCGACCATAATTCAATTCGTTTTAAAATAGTAATGGAAAAGGACAGACCAGATCTAAAAGTTGAAGTTCTAAATTGGAGAAAGGCCAATTTTGACGGTATTAGGCAAGAGTTCTTGAAAGCTGATTGGAAGCAGATGTTCGCAGGTAAAGAGGTGGCTGGAAAATGGGAAGACTTCAGAAATGGGATAACAAGAATCCAGAGAAAATATATTCCTGTCAGGGTGAAAAGGAAGGCTGGTAGGTATAGGGAATGCTGGATGACTAAAGAAATTGAGGGTTTGGTTAAGAAAAAGAAGGAAGCATATGTCAGGTATAGACAGGATACCTCAAGTGAATCCTTAGAGTATAAAGAAAGTAGGAGTATACTTAAGAGGGAAATCAGGAAGGCAAAACGGGGACATGAGATAGCTTTGGCAAATAGAATTAAGGAGAATCCAAAGGGCTTTTACAAATATATTAAGGACAAAAGGGTGACGAGGGAGAGAATAGGGCCCCAACCTCCCCTCCCCTCAAAGATCAGCAAGGCGGCCTTTGTGTGGAGCCACAGAAAATGGGGGAGATACTAAATGAATATTTTGCATCAGTATTTACTGTGGAAAAGGATATGGAAGATATCGACTGTAGGGAAATAGATGGTGACATCTTGCAAAATGCCCAGATTACAGAGGAGGAAGTGGTGGATGTCTTGAAACGGTTAAAAGTGGATAAATCCTCAGGACCGGATCAGGTGTAGCTGAGAATTCCAAGGGAAGCTAGATAAGTGATTGTTGGGCCTCTTGCTGAGATAATTGTATCATCGATAGTCACAGGTGAGGTGCCGGAAGACTGGAGGTTGGCAAATGTGGTGCCACTGTTTAAGAAGGGCAGTAAAGACAAGCCAGAGAACTATAGACCGGTGAGCCTGACCTCAGTGGTGGGCAAGTTGTTGGAGGGAATCCTGAGGGACCGGATGTACATGAATTTGGAAAGGCAAGGACTGATTCGGGATAGTCAACATGGCTTTGTGCGTGGGAAATCATGTCTCACAAACTTGATTTGAGTTTTTTGAAGAAGTAACAAAGAGGATTGATTCGGGCAGAGCAGTAGATGTGATCCATATGGACTTCAGTAAGGCGTTTAACAAGGTTCCCCATGGGAGACTGATTAACAAGGTTAGATCTCATGGAATACAGGGAGAACTAGTCATTTGGATACAGAACTGGCTCAAAGGTAGAAGACAGAGGGTGGTGGTGGAGGGTTGTTTTTCAGACTGGAGGCCTGTGACCAGTGGAGTGCCACAAGGATCGGTGCTGGGTCCTCTACTTTTTGTCATTTACATAAATGATTTGGATGCGAGCATAAGAGGTACAGTTAGTAAGTTTGCAGATGACACCAAAATTGGAGGTGTAGTGGACAGCGAAGAGGGTTACCTCAGATTACAACAGGATCTGGACCGGGCAGATGTAGTTTAATTCAGATAAATGCGAGGTGCTGCATTTTGGGAAAGCAAATCTAAGCAGGACTTATACATTTAATGGTAAGGTCCTAGGGAGTGTTGCTGAACAAAGAGACCTTTGAGTGCAGGTTCATAACTCCTTGAAAGTGGAGTCGCAGGTAGATAGGATAGTGAAGAAGGCGTTTGGTATGCTTTCCTTTATTTATCAGAGTACTGAGTACAGGGATTGGGAGGTCATGTTGCGGCTGTATAGGACTTTGGTTAGGCCACTGTTGGAATATTACGTGCAATTCTGGTCTCCTTCCTATCGAAAAGATGTTGTGAAACTTGAAAGGGTTCAGAAAAGATTTACAAGGATGTTGCCAGGATTGGAGGATCTGAGCTACAGGTAGAGGCTGAACAAGCTGGGGCAGTATTCCCTGGAGCGTCAGAGGCTGAAGGGTGACCTTACAGAGGTTTACAAAATTATAAGGGGCATGGATAGGATAAATAGGCAAAGTCTTTTCCCTGGGGTCAGGGAGTCCAGAACTAGAGGGTTCCACAGGGATCAACGTTGGGACCCGACTGGAGATGGGCTTTCACTCACAAAAACACCACTTGATATCACGCTTTGCGTCCTGCATTCAGCCTGTTCTAGATTCAATTGGTCACATTTCCTTGTACCTCATGGGCTCTTACCTTTGCTTATCAGTCTCCAGCGCTGGACCTTGCCAGAGCCTTGCTGAAGTCCAATTAGATTATGTCAACTGCATTGTCCTTATCTTCGTACCTAGTCATCTTTTGAAAAATGCAATCTAGCTGGTCAGACATGACCTACCCTTTACAAAACTATGCTGACTATCCTTGATTAATACTTGCCTCTTTAAATGCAGATTAATTCTGTCCCTCAGAATTGCTTCTAATAGCTTCCCCACTAGAGTCATAGAGATGTACAGCACGGAAACAGACCCTTCAGTCCAACTTGCCCATGCCAATCAGATACCCCAACTTAATCAAATTCTATTTGCCCTATCAGCACTTGGCCGATATCCCTTTAAACCCTTCCTATTCATATACCCATCCAGATGCGTTTTAAATGTTGCAATTGTACCAGCCTACACCACTTCCTCTGGCAGCTCATTCTATATGCGCACCACCCTCTGTGTGAAAAAGTTGCCTCTTAGGTCCCTTTTGTATCCTTCCCCTCTCACCCTAAACCTATGCCCTCTAGTTCTGGACTCCCCAAATCCAGGGAAAAGACCTTGTCTTATTTATCCTGTTCATGCCCCTCATGATTTCATAAACCTCTATGAGGTCACCCCTCAGCCTCCAATGCTCCAGGGAAAACAGCCCCAGTGTTTTCAGCCTCTCCTTTATAGCTCAAATCCTCCAACCCTGGCAACATGCTTGTAAATGTTTTCTGAACCCTTTCAAATTTCACAACATCCTTCTGATAGGAAAGAGACCAGAATTGCATACAATATTCCATAAGTGACCTAACCAATGTCACGTACAGTCACAACGTAACCTCCCAGCTTCTATCCTCAATAAAGGAAAGCATACCAAATGCCGCCTTCACTATCCTATCTACCTGTGATTCTACTTTCAAGGAGCTATGAACCTGCACTCCAAGGTCTCTGTTCAGCAACACTCCCCAGGACCTTGCCATTAAGTGTATAAGTCCTGCTAAAATTTGCTTTCCCAAAATGCAGCTTTTTGTATTTATCTGAATTAAACTCCATCTGCCACTCAGCTCATTGGCCCATCTGATCAAGATCCCGTTGTAATCTGAGTTAACCTTCTTTGCTGTCCACTACACCTCCAATTTTGGTGTCATTTGCAAACTTACTTAACTATACCTCCTATGTTCATATTCAAATAATTTATATAAATGACGAAAAATTGTGGACCCAGCACCGATCCTTGTGGCACTCCACTGGTCACAAGCCTGCAGTCTGAAAAACAACCCTCCATTACTACCCTCTGTCTTCTACCTTTGAGTCAGTTGTGTATAGAAATGGCTAATTCTCCCAGTATTCGATGAGTTCTAACCTTGCTAACCAGTCTCCATTACTGATGTTAGACTGAATAGCCTGGTTTCTAGTTTATTCTTTATTCCCTTGTTGAATAATGCTATGATGTTAACTGTCATAGAGATGTACAGCATGGAAACAGACCCTTCAGTCCAACCCGTCCATTCCGACCAGATATCCCAACCCAATCTAGTCCCAACTGCCAGCACCCGGCCCATATCCCTCCAAACCCTTCCTATTCATATACCCATCCAAATGCCTCTTAAATGTTGCAAGTGCACCAGCCTCCACCACTTCCTCTGGCAGCTCATTCCATACACGTACCACCCTCTGCGTGAAAAAGTTGCCCCTTGGGCCTCTTTTATATCTTTCCCCTCCCACCCTAAATGTATGCCCTCTAGTTTTAGACTGCTCCACCTCAGGGAAAAGATTTTGTATATTCACCCTATCCATGCCCCTCATAATTTTGTAAACCTCTATAAGGTCACCCCTCAGCCTCCGACACTCCAGCTTGTTCAGCCTCTACCTGTAGCTCAGATCCTCCAACCCTGGCAACATCCTTGTAAATCTTTTCTGAACCCTTTCAAGTTTCACAACATCTTTCCGATAGGAAGGAGATCAGAATTGCATGCAATATTCCAACAGTGGCCTAAGCAGTGTCCTGTACAGCCACAACATGGCCTCCCAACTCCTGTACTCAATACTCTGACCAATTAAAAAAAAGCATACCAAATGCCTTCTTCACTATCCTATCTACCTGCGACTCCACTTTCATGGAGCTATGAACCTGCATTCCAAGGTCTCTGTTCAGCAACACTCTCTAGGTCCTTACCATTCAGTGTACAAGTCCTGCTAAGATTTGCTTTCCCAAAATGCAGCATCTCGCATTTATCTGAATTAAACTACATCTGCCACTTCTCAGCCCACTGGCCCATCCGGTCAAGATCTCGTTGTAATCTGAGGTAACCCTCTTCGCTGTCCACTACACCTCCAATTTTGGTGTCATCTGCAAACTTACTAACTGTACCTCTTATGCTCACATCCAAATCATTTATGTAAATGACAATAAGTAGAGGGCCCCGCACTGATCTTGTAGCACTCCACTGGTCACAGGCCTCCAGTCTGAAAAGTTAGTTCGAGATATGGTTAAATGTGAATTAAGGAGGTTGCCACAGTTAGATTGTATGAGCTATAGGGAGAGGCTGAATAGGCTGGGGCAATTTCCCTGGAGCATCGGAGGTTGAGGGGTGACCTAATAGAAGTGTATAAAATCATGAGGACTGTAGATAGGGTGAATAGCCAAGGTATTTTACCCAGGATACCGGAGTCCAAAACTAGATGGCATAGTTTCAGGTGAGAAGGGAAAGATTTAAGAGGGACCTAACAGGCAACTTTTTCACCCAGAGGATGGTGCATGTATAGAATGAGGTACCTAAGGAAGTGGTGGAGGTTGGTATAATTACATTTAAATGGTATCTGGATGGGTACATGAACAGCAAGGGTTTGGAGGGATATAGGCCAAATGATGGCAAATGGGACTAGATTAGTTTGGGGTATCAGGTCAGCATGGATGACTTGGACCAAACGGTCTGGTTCCGCGCTGTATATCACTATGACTCCAAGTAAGGTATAGTGAAGTCAAATGAAATGAGTCAAAGCTAAAGTTAAATTAAGCGAGGTAAAAAGTAAATGTTGCAACAAATGTATGTTTTATATTGAGTACTGGCACTGAAAGAGTTACAATAAACAAGTGATTAATTAAGTAGTCTGAGTGTTCCCTGCCTTTTGTCAGGCATCCATGGGAAGAATACCTTGATAAAGGTTTGAGTTCTCCTTTTCGGGCAACAATATCAACTGGAAAATTCAGATTGGCAAAGATAGTCTAGATACGGAATTCACAGAAGATATTCAAGGTAGATTTTTAGAACAGCACATTGTGGAGCCAACCAAAGACGAGGCTATACAAAACTTGGTACTGGCCAATGTGATGGGATTAATAAATAATCTCAGCAATGTTGCCCCAAGGTAGCAGCAACTATGATTCAATTTTACATTCATTTTGAGGGAGCGACAGCAGTCCAAGACTACTTTGTTCAATTTAAGTAAGGGCAATTACGAGGCCATTAAAATACAGCTAGCTGAAACAAATCGGGAATTAGGTTGAAGGATAGATTAATAGCGATGCAGTGACAGATATTAAGAGGGATATTTCAGAATGCACAGATTAGATACATTCCAACAAGCAACAAAAATTGTGAGCAAAGAACCTGCCATTCGTGGTAAACTAGAAATGTTGAGGATAATACCAAACTTAAAGAAAAATAATATAATTGTGCAAAGATGGTTGGTAGGTCAGAAAACTGCACGGAACATAACAGCAAAGAATGACAAAAAATTAATAAAAGGTAAAAATTAGGGTTCGAGAGAAAGCTTGCCAGAAATACAAAAACAGGTAAGAGTTTCTATGAATATTTTTTAAATAGTTAACAAAATGAGCATTAGCCCTGTGGAAAATCAAGATTAGAACATTACTAATAGGAAATAAGAAAATAGCAGGTGATTTGAATAGATCTTAAAATATATTTTCACTGTAGAAGTTGCAGCAACATCCCACATTTGTATATTCGTGAAGTGGAGAACTTGGGAAAATCAACAACAGAAAGTGGTACTGAGTAAAGCTGCAGGTCGAGAGAGGAGTAGATCATGATGGATTTATTCTAGGTTCTTAAAAGAAGTGGCTAGTGAAATACAATTGTACATTAGTTTTAATTTTCTAAGACTCTTGATTTGGAGAAAATTAGATTAGACTTTCCAATTAGATTAGTGAGTAGATGAAATTGTAGCAAATGGAGTATAATCTGTTAAAAAGTGAAATTGTTCATTTTGACATGCAGAGTATAAAAACTATACTATTTAAATGACAAAATATTACAAACTCAGATGCACAGAGATTTGGGTATCATTGTGCATGAATCACAAAAAATAAAAAGTAAATAATTAGAAAAGCTAAAAGTATGTTATCATTTACTACAACGGGAATTGAACACAAAAATGGGGAGATTATGCTTCAGTTACATAGGGCACTGGTGAGATCAGATCCAGACTGCTGTGGACATTTTGGGACTCCTTGTTTCAGGAAAGATGTAACTACATTGGAGCAAAATGCCTGGCTACAACATATTCAAGATAAAGTATCAAAAAGCTGCAGAGGAACAGTGGCAGTATAGGTCCAAGCATCACATAATTGCAAAAGGATGATGTTTGGAGACTTCAAAGATCGCTGAAACATTTATAGAAAGACATGAGGGGCAAATATTTTACACGAAGGATGGTTTGCATGTGGAATGAACTTCCTGAGGAAGTGGTGGATGTGGGAGCAATTACATCGCTTAAAAGACATTTTATAGGACATGAATAAGAAAGGTTTGGAGGGATATGGGCCAGGAACAGGCTCGTGGGACTAGTTTAGTTGGAATTATGTTTAGCATGGATTGGTTAGACCAAATGGTCTGTTTCCATCTATATGACTCTACGTGGTCAAATCACAGCTTATGGACAAACAGGTACAGTGCAAATAGGTGACTGCCAGTCAGTCTGAAAGGCCTAGGTAGGTAATGAAGAAATCTCCCACAGTATCTCACATTCCAACCCATATTATATTCTGAACACTGGCATGACTGATAGTTGATGTGAGGTGTGCAGCCACAATCATCTTCAGCTGCTTCATCAAATAATGGAGGAAAGGTATAAGGTCAGAAGTGGAGATGATCGTTGATGATTGCACAACGTTCAGCACCATTCACAACTCCTCAAATACTGAAACAGTCCATGTTCAAACAAGGTCTGGAGCTCTGAAGAAGAGTCACCCAAACTCGAAACATTAGCTTACTCTCTCTCCGTGGATGCTACAAGATCTGGACAATATTCAGGCTTCAGCTAACAAGTGGCAAGTAACATTTTTGCCACACAAATGCCAGGCAATAACCATTTCCAAGAAGAGATAATTAACAGACATCCCTTGACATTCATCGGTGTTACCATCACTGAATCCCCCCACGATCAACATCCTGGGGGTTATCATTGACCAGAATTTCAACTGGACTCACCACATAAACACAATGGCTACAAAAGCAGGTCAGAAGCTAGTAATACTGCGACTGGTAAGTCACCTCCTGACTCCCAAAAGCCCGTCAATCATCTGCAAGGCACAAGTCAGGAGTGTTATGAAATATTCCCCACTTGCCTGGATAAGTGCAGCTCCAACAAAGAAGCTTGACATCATCCAGGACGAAAGCAGCCTGCTTGATTGGCACTACACATCCACAAGACCCCTCCACCAACACTCTGTAGCAGCAGTGTGTACTATGTAGAAATTCACCAAAGATTCTCAGACAGCATATTCCAACTAGAAGGTATGCTTCCCTTTATCGGCCAGTGCATTGAGTATAGGAGTTGAGAAGTCATGTTTTAGCTGTACAGGATATTGGTTAGGTCACTGTTGGAATGCTGCAGGATTGGGATAGAGCAATGCTCAATTTGGGGGTAATAGTTACATCAACACCATAACTATTCAGATGAGACAAGAGGTGGGAGGTATAGTAATGGGAACATATTTGTGGATTGAGAATTGGAAAAAATGAAGAACTGATAACTTATGGGTTGCAAAAGATATGGCATTTTAGAAGGAACAAGTTAAAAGGCTGAAGAACCGAGGTTGTCTGCTGTTCACAAAAAAACGTCAAGAGACTTTGGGAGAACAGCTTTTAAAAGAGAGATAAAAGAATGCTTTATGGCCTATAATTGCTTGACAAAAAGCCCGAGTTTTCTTAAAAAGGCCAAGTGCAGAAGGTTGCCTAGCAACAGTCTCCTACAAACAGTAGTTTGTATTGCAATAGACTTGAAGGGTGTTCAGTTGTGGGTAGGCTTGCAAGGAAGCAATGCTATTACCTCCATCCCTCTCCCAACACAACCATCAACCCCCCACCCCCACGGTGCTTAATGAAAGCTCAATTCTCTGGGTTTGGGGCAGCACGGTGGCACGGTGGTTAGCACTGCTATCTCACAGTGCCAAGGACCCAGGTTCAATTCCAACCTCAGGTGACTGGCTATGTGGAGTTTGCACATTCTCCCTGTGTCTGCATGGGTTTCCTCTGGGTGCTCCCATTTTCACCCACAGTTCAAAGACATGCAGGTAAGGTGAACTGGCCATGGTAAATTGCCCATAGTGTTCAGGGATGTGTAGGTTAGGTGTATTATTCAGGGGAAATGGAGAGTACAGAGGAACCTCGATTATCCGAACGTCGACTATCCAAACAAGATTGCAAGGTCCCAATGCTTGTCTAAATTGTGTTATCCAACATTTGATTATCCAAACAAAATACTCCCTGCCCGAGTCATTCAGATAAATAGGTTCCTCTGTAATAGGGTAGGAGCCAAATGGCCTGTTTCCACACTGTTGAGATTCTATGATTCTAAATATCTCAGTGGAATACTCCAGGAGAATCAGGGAAATTCCTAGAAGTCCAAATCTCTGACCACTACAAACTCTGAAAGCTGAAATGTAAACTCAATCATGATACTGAAATCTAATGTACCTGTACCCAAACAGAGGGGCTTCCATTGCTCTGTGTTGACAGCAACATAGTCCCACCAACAGAAACTGAAGGAACTGTGAGAAAGTCCACCTTATTCTACTCTTTCACTTTGAATTTTTGATGAATAGGGCTTTCTCTACTTTTCCACTCACAATTGCTCTGCAAAGCTGTACATCTCATCATGTCAATGTATAAATATGTTTGGATTAAGAGAGATAAAAATTAGTCCTGCAAAGTAGTTCTGTTGATAACCAGTTTACCATGTGTTTGAAGCTTAAATTTGTTTCTAATAAGCAAGTTACTTTAGAGTTTATTAAAGTAACCTGTGGAAGTCTTTTGTTCTGGATAACAATAATAAAGTGAAACAGATTGACCATTCTGTGCTTTATTAGTTAGTGCACTGAGTCCAGGGGTTGGGATGTCATGTTGCAGCTGTACCGGACATTGGAGAGGCCACTTTTAGAATACTGCGTGCAAATCCAGTCTCCCTCCTATAGGAAAGATGTTGTTAAACTTGAAAGGGTGCAGAAAAGATTTTCAAGGATGTTTCTGGGGTTGGAGGGTTTGAGCTATAGGGAGAGGCCGAATAGACAGGGGCTTTTTTGCCCTGGACTGTCAGAGACTGAGGGATGACCTTATAGAAGTTCATAAAATCATGGAGGGCATGGATATGGTGATTAGCCAAGGTCTTTTTCCCCAAAGTAGGGGAGTCCAAAACTAGAGAGCATAAATATAAGGTGAGAGGGGAAGGATTTAAAAGGGACTCATGCATCAATGCTAGTATTTACCTCCCAAGACCGTGAACTTCTACTTTTACAAAAACCTTTTATGCTGAACCAGGTCAAATGTCTTCTGGTAATCCAAGCACAGTACATCAATGGATAAAAGCAAATTCCTGCAGATGCTGGAATCTGAAACCAAAAGAGAAAATGCTGGAAAATCTCAGCAGATCTGACAGCAGTTAGACTCGAAGCATCGGCTCTTTTCTCTCCTTACAGATGCTGCTAAACCTACTGAGATTTTCCAGCATTTTCTCGTTTGGTTACAGTACATCAATGCATTCATTATCCAGCATGTTATGGCTTCAAAGAATTCCAGTAAATTGGTTGAAAACAATTATTGAGTCATAGAAATGCACAGCACAGAGACAGACCCTTTGGTCCAACTTGTCCATGCCTAACAGATATCCCAACCCAATCTAGTCCCACCTGCTCTCTGTTAAATGCATAATTTGTTGTTCTAAGAAACGACCTTGATATCAGTCCAGGAACTTCTCATTGAGGCTATTATTATAACCAAGCTGAATTATTCAGTTTACGTGCCGATTACACAATTATGGATATTCATTTATAGAGTCATAGAGATGTACAGTATGATAACAGACCCTTTGGTCCAATTTGTCCGTGCTGACCAGATATCCCAAACCAATCTAGTCCCACCTGCCAGCACCCGGCCCATATCCCTCCAAACTCTTCCTATTCATATACCCATCCAGATGCCTCTTAAATATTGCAATTATACTAGCCTCCATCACCTCCTCTGGCAGCTCATTCCATACACATACCACCCTCTGCATGAAAAATTTATTACAAGCATCCGAGTTCCTCCTTCTATACTTCATCTGACAAAATGGTCACTGTTCATCTGAGGATCACTCCAACAAGTGAATTTTTGTTGATACTATTCCTTATTTCCATTCAAGCCAATTCTACAATCTGATTTTTTTAACCGGTCATTTCTAACTACTCTACCAATTCCACCTTTGACATGTCCTTTGCCTTTTCAAAGTTACCTATTCTTCTTTAACATCATACCACTGAGAATATTCAGGAACCAATCTTGGTCAAGCTACAGCCACCTCTCCATAATGGCCATCAGATCATATTTATCCACTCCAATGTATGCTATCAGTTCATTTACTTTGTTATGAATTCTACAAAGAATGGATGCATGCAAAGCTTTAGTGTTTTCTTTGTTATTTTTGTAGCATCTAGTCTTTACTGCAGGGATAGACTTCTGACCTTCATTTTTGATGTTAGTACTTTGCTTGCCTGCCTCGACCTCATTTCGATTTGTTACATTTACCCAACCTTTCAGTTGCTCAACAGCCCTCACCCTGTTTTATTTAAAGTTTCTCTTTTTCTACAGTTATGTGGCTCATGAGAACACCAATCCCATCTTGATTAAGTTGTAGACCCTGCCAACAGTACAAATCCCATCTCTCGCAGTACTGGTGCCAATGCACCATGAACTGCAACTCATTTCTCCCACTGTCTTTGAATCAGGCTTTCATTACTCTTGAAGGGCTTATGCCCAAAACGTCGATTCTCCTGTTCCTTGGATGCTGCCTGACCTGCTGCGCTTTTCCAGCAACACATTTTTCAGCTTTCATTACTCTTGATTTTTTCTCCACCCTATGCCAAATTGCACACAGTTTGGGTTGTATTTCAGAGATTTTAAACTTTGCAGGTCCATTTTTTAGCTGAACACATACTTCTCATATTCCCTCAGAAGAACCTTTTACCTAATTCTACCTGTGTTGTGGTGCAGACGCAGTGCATGACCGCTGGATTCTCCCTTTCCCAATCCAAGTTATTCGTTGGCCCAGAGCAGCATTCCTAAACCCTGGTATTGGGCACACACAATATTGCTGCCTATTCTTTGCTGCAGAGAACAGTGTCAACCCCCGTCATTACACTGTCCCCAATTCACATTAGATTCCTTCTTACCTCCCCCCACTATGGGGCCATGACCAGTTAGCTCATCAACCCCACGGCCTTCACTCTCATTCAAACAAGCTGGAAAAACCTCAAATCTGTTGGACTAACACAAAGGCTAAGACTCCTCACTTACAGCCATATCACTCACCAATCAGAACACTTTATTCCAAGAGAGTGACCACCTCCTTTGATAAAATGTCCAGGTAACTTTCCCCATGGTGTCTGCAGCCTGCATCCAACTCAGCAACTCAGAGCTAAAGTTCCAAAAGATATAGACAAAACTGCATGTCTGCTTGCCCTGGATTGAAGATGCAGAATCTGGTTTTAGAGAATCAGTTAGGAGCAGCAACCAGGATCCTGAAACATATGCAGACAACCACAGCCTTACAAGAGAGCTCGAATAATATGAAGACTTCAGTTAAGAACTGGCAAATAACAAAAGGAAGCATATGTGTGTGTGTACATACATAATGTGTGTTTCTGTGATGGGTGTAGTGTGTACAGTGTGTGTGCTTAATCACAAGCTTTCCAACAGCACCAATGACACAGGATACCTAATTAAGAAACAGAGAAAGCCAATGCTATTGCCTTCAAATCCATTCACCTCCGTAAACCTTTTATAAACACAAACGCTTTGCTGTCTCTGGAAAAACAATGTGATGTAATTACGAAAATATAACTGTATAGTAACACAATTATCAGCCCACTGGAGATTATTGTACCAGAGCTTTTGTCTACCTAATGAATAAACTGTGCTCATTTTGAACCTCAGTGGAGAAATACTTGGATAGCATGGAGGGAGCGAACGCTAGGCATATGCAATAAAATCACTCAAACTCTGCATCTGAACTCTGTCAAAAGTTTATATATGAGCATTCACTCAGACCTTTCAGGATCATACTGACATCCACAAACTTCCACATTCTGCAGTTACAGCACATCATCTAGCCTGGGAGAAAATGAGGAGTGCAGATGCTGGAGAGTCAGAGTCGAAAAGTGTGGTACCGGAAAAACACAGCAAGTCAGGCAGCATCCGAGCAGCAGGGGAGTCGACGTCTCCGGCATATGCCTAATCTACCCTGCTTCTCTAATAGGAGTTAATTCATTGGTAATTGCTAATTAATTTATAATTAGCACAGCCTACACCCCTCAAGATTTTAGCACCGCCAGTAAACTTTACAATACTGGTGAAACAAAACAAGACCTAAAATATTGAAAAGATTTACAATTTCTAATATAACAGTTATTGATTCGAGCCGCAAAAAAATTAAAATGGATTACTGGAAGTTGAAAGAAAATGTATGAAAAGAAACACCTTTTCTCCATCCAGCACACCTCTTGCAGTAGGCTTTACTTAAAGTATCCCTTTTCCCCATGTGCCAAATTCCAATTCAAACAAAATACTATCTCAACCATTGTCTTACTTAGGTAAAGGCTCCCTCACACTGACTGTGCTCCTTTATTGACCAGTTGTAAAAGATCATGGGACTCGACTCAAAACAATCAAACTGATAATCCTCTCAAAATTTATAAATAAATTGCTTGTTAAATTACCTCACTATTTTTTGCTGCATAAAACAGAGCTACTACATTTTATTCAACATTCCTACGTCTGAACAAAAAAAATGTTTGGCTATGCAATATTTTAGAAACCTAAGGTTGAAAAAGTATCATACGCAAAAGAACCAGAAATTTTGAGCTCAAACCAGCATGTTCTCTTGTCGAGTCTTACATGATGTAGATTGTACATGAATGAAAGGAGTGCAAAATGCATCCTGGTAATAATGCAGGGCCAGGAACAGAAACCAGAACCTCAGAGTTGTTCCTAGCTGCCCTCAGCCTCGACCTTACACAAGTGCCCTTATAGCCTGGACCCAGTTACTGGCCCTTGATGTACTTCTCCTCTGTCCTGGGCTCTGCAGTAGCAGTGTTCACTTGATGGTGACAGGTAACAGATGAAAAATTTCAAATAAAACATTCTGTGACATAATCATTGTGACATTAGCTGTAATTCATCCCAAGTTAAAAATACATTGTCTGATTTTCCGTAGTGCCTAACAGGTTCAGTGTGCATGCAAAAGAGCAATGACAGATCAAGACCTAACAAGGCATTACAGTGTTCAGATTTTAAAAATGCATCTTTTGTCTCACATATGTATAATAATAGATATGTATTCATTGCAACTGATAAATGTCTCCATCACAATCCCTATCCATAAATACCAACCAATTAATTGTTTCTAGCAATTTGCTTTATTTCAGATTTCTAGAAGCCATGGTATTCTGCTTTTACTCATTATATTTTTCTCAATTCTGCCTTCCAAACCTTTCTGTTGAGTCTCTTCACTGAAACTTGAATTCACCTTCTTTTGAGTTCTTCCTCCTCTCAGCATCCTCAATGTGCATTCAATTAAAAATTCTTTCCCCACACCCAGAAACCACAGAACGCAATTTCTCCATTTTCCCTTGTACAATCTACATATTGTTAAAACTGAAGGTTCGTGTCAAATGACTGCAAATGTGACTTTCTTGATCTCTAACTTTTTGTCTTACAATATAGGCCATTGCTTTCTTGATTTATAAGAAATAAATACCAGAGTGTCTGAAATGTGTCATAAGGATTTTTCTGACATTCTCAGATCAATAGTCTCCACCAACATAAACACAAACATTCCTTTTCCTTACTCTACATTGTTTTAAAACTTCTATACATTTCCATTTTCCATTGTAGGAGAGATGACTGGCAATATTCAGCAGAACTGGCAACAGGTGAAAAAATATTAACTGTTTCTCTTTATACTGATACAATCTAACCTGGATATTTCTAGCAGACTCCTTTTTTGTTTACAGATTGCCAGCATCTTCACTATTTCTGCTGTTAGGTCAATGACTTCAAATGTTACACTTCTTCCTCTGTCCATAGTAGTTCCACAGTGTTCTGCTGTAGTTATAAATAGAATTAGCTACTTACTGGGTGGTACTGTTTCCGTCGGGTCAGGCAGTGGGACAAAGTTCTCGGTGAAATTGACATTGCACATGTCGGTACTACAGCAGCAGAAGCGGAAGGTCCCATTTTGTCTGTGGTTTACCACCACACACTCTGGGGAACAGCAGTACTCCTTATCACCAACATGAGCCCAGCAGCCTTGCATGAATAAACAGAATGAAGAATATTAAGTCAAAGACATTGCTGGAGCCATTTGACCTATTTTTCTCATTAACCTGATCAAAGCTTCTATTATACTCCTGCACTTGGTCCATATCCTTCTCAACAGTTCCCATTCATAGATGCAAGAAAACGTTTCCTTTGACTGGGGAGTCTAGAACCAGTCACAGGATATTGGGTTGGCTATTTAGGACTGCGATGAGGAAATATTTCCTCAATCAAAGGGTGGTCAACCTGTAGAAGTCACACCATAGAAGACTGTGAAGACTGGATCATTAAGTATATTCCAGAAAGAGCACAGGTCCAGTAGTTTGAGTATGTCGTCTTTGTTGATAGGTTCAACGTCCTGTTGTCTGTTCTGTATGTCCAGCAGGTTGGCTATTGTTTCTCTGGCTAGGGTTTTGCCGATATACTGGACATACAGAACAGACAACAGGACGTTGAACCTATCATATAACTTTCTGGGAGGTCATAAAAAATCTCAATCGAGGTAGGTAAAAATAATTTTCTCTTAACAAATCCATATTGGCCTCATTTGTCCAAGTGCTTTAATTTTACAACTTAAAAGGGCTTTTGTGGTGCATCCTTGCCTCTGGGCCAGGAATGTCGGGTTTAAGTCCCACCTGCAGGTTGGATAACATTCTCAACAGGTTGATTAGAAAAATGCCATACCTAAAAGCTTTCCCATCACCAAGGTCAAACTGTTGTTGTTGGGTTTATGCTTAAACTTTTCTTTGATTTGAACAAGGGTGTAATTTTCCAGTCCTCATCCAACACCTCCATATCAAAGGAGGATTGGAAGATTATGGTCAGTGCCTCTGAAATTTCCACTCAGATTTCCATTAATATTCTCTGATGTGTTTTATCCAATCCTGGTAACTTAAGAGCTTGAAATACAACCAGCTTTAATCCCTCCACTTTCTTAAATTTGGAAGCAAGAATGTATTGGGAAGAAGAAATTCAAAGGGATAAGTGAAAAGGAAAGGGTGAAGTTAAGATCCTGTGACAGACAGGCAGCAACATAAAAGCAGGCAATGTGAGAACCCTCACAGTCAGCCAGAAGAACATGGACCTCTGTGGGAATTAGGAAATAAACATTAATAAGAATTTTCTAGCCTATACATGAGTAGGATTGAAGGTAAAATAACAACAAGGGTCCATCTTGAGCCATGTCTGGGGAGCTCAGGCCCATGATTTGCATATTCTGTACAATGTGGGAGATCCTAAATGCTCCTGGCAAATCTGGATGAGCATGTGTGAAGGAGATGCCTTGGCATGTAGCACTTCAAGCTCTGGGGTACGATGCTGAACAGTAGCTAGGGAAGCTGTGGTGCATTCATGAGGGTGAGAGGATGGGCTGATAAAAAATGTTCTGAACCATGAAAAGGCTGATTTCACTTATAGGGAAACAATTTGGTCCAAGTGGACTGGAGCAGCGACTTGCAGGCATTGGTGATTCAGATCAGGGAAAGAAATTTATGGAGGAAATAGCAAAGAGTACACGGTATCTATAAAGACAAAGGATGGGAACAAGACAAAAGAACCCCGAGTGTCAAGGTAGGTTAAAGTTAAAAATTAAGAAGAAAAGAGAAGCTTACGGCAGATACTAAAAGCTTTATAAAAAGTGCAAATTAAGAAAGTAAAAAGAATGCAATTTTGGACAAGATTTGTAGCTCAGGTTGTGATCAGGTTGTAACTTTGCTCACTGAGCTCGTAGATTTGTTCTCAGATGTTTCGTCACCACGTCAGGTAACATCATCAGTGAGCCTCTGATGAAATGTTGGTGTTCTGACCCATTTGCTATTTATGTGTCTTGATCTATTGTGGTGAGTGATATCACTTCCGGTTCTTTTTCTGAAAGGTTGGTAAATGGGGTCCAAATCAATATCATAGTATCATAGAAACCCTACAGTGTGGAAACAGGCCATTTGGCCCAACAAGTCCACACTGATCCTCTGAATAGTAACTCACCCGGACCCATTCCCTGACCCTATTACTCTACATTTACCCTGACTAGTGCTCCGGTTTCCTCCCACAGTCCAAAGATGTGGATTTGTCATGTTAAATTGCCCATAGTGTTATGTGCATTAGTCAGAGGCAAATGGGTCTGGGTGGGTTATTCTTCGGAGGGTTGGTGTGGAGTTGTTGGGCCGAAGGACCTGTTTCCACACTGTAGGGAATCTAATCTAATCTACTGCACCTAACTTACACATCTCTGAACACTAAGGGCAATTGAGCATGGCCAATTCACTTAACCTGCACATCTTTAAATTGTGGGAGGAAACCGAAGCACCTGGAGGAAACCCACGCAGACACAGAGAGAACGTGCAATCTCCACACAGTCACCCAAAGCCGAAATCCAATCAGTGTCCCTGGCGCTGTGAGGCAGTGCTAACCACCGTGCCACCCATTGTTAATGGAGTTCCAGTTTAAATGCCAGGCCTCTAGAAATTCCTGTGCGTGACTTTGTTTAGCCACTGGACAGACAGGCAGGAAACTAGCCACCAAGATACATGAGCACCAACTAGCCACCAAAAGACAGACCAACTATCACTAGTGCCCATACACACAAACAGGGACACCAGTTTGACTAGGACAATACATCCATCCTGAGACAGGCTAAACAAAGACATGCATGGGAATTCCTAGAGGCCTGGCATTCAAACCATTAACAACCCTATCGATTTGGACCCCATTTACCAACATGTCAGAAAAAGAAACGGAAATGATATCACCCACCACAACAGACTAAGACACATCAATAGCAAGCAGGACGGACGACCAGTGCTTCATCAGAGGCTCACTAGTGAGTTACCTAGCATGGTGATGAAACAACTGAGAACAAATCTACCAGCTCAACGAGCAAACTTACAAACTGAAGTAAAGCGAATGCATGAGAAAAGTACTGGTGAAGAGGTTAAAGGAAAACTCAAAGAGTTTTTTTCTGAAAAAGGTAAATAAAGAATAAGAAAATAATTTTGGGAGATGTAGTGCCCAATGGGGGCCAGAGAGATAATCTGTGCAGATTCAGAAGACATGGGTGCAGTCACGAATAGAAGAATCAGCCCAGACCCTTGTTGCTTGTAGCTTACATTAATGATTTGAATTTAAATGTAGAAGGCATGTTCCAGACGCTGTGGATAGCACAGAAATCAGCAGGGTCATAACTATTGAGGAGGATACCATAAAAGTCAGGAGGATATCCACAGGCTGGTAGGGTGGGCAGAGCAGTGGCAAATGGAATTCAACCCAGAGAAGTGTGAGGTATTGCACTTCAGGATGGCTCACAAGGTAATGATTACACTGAACAGTGGCAATGTGGAAACTACAGGAGATCAGAGGAACTTTGGTATGCATATCCACAGATCACTGAAAGTAGCAATTTAGATAGATAAAGTGGTTAAGAAAGTGCAGTGATTGTAGCAACGTCAGCCAACTGGACCTCACAGAATATGAGGTCCCTGATTGGACCAGATTAACAACCCTAATCAGGGAGCCCTAATTAACCCCCAAAAAAAGGGTGTGTGCCAGAGATACTGATACTCTGCTACCCAACTCCGAATGAGACAATGTTATAGTTGTTCAGTTATAAATAAAGGGTGACTTTATGATGGGGATACTGGCCTCCATAAAATTATCTCAGTGCTAACAAGAGTAAAGTATGATCCTGAAGAAAATCACTTGCAATAGTCACCTCTGAGTTTATATACGCATTTCTTACATCATGACTTTGTTTGTGAAGCTTGACCCGATTGGCCCTGCCATCGAAGTTTGGGCCCAGTATGAGGTAAGAACGGATGACTTTTTTCTGGGCAAATGACATTGTGGAAGTGGAGAAACAAGTAATCCTCCTGACAGCCTGTGCAGCTGCAGCTTTTTTGTTATTAGGAGGCACCAGATATTAAAACATTTCAAGAATTAACTTACATAGTTAAGGATTATTACAAATCAAGCCGCCTCTAATTCTGACATGTTATCATTTTTACTTGGCAATCTGAGGACCAAGAAACCCATATCTGCATTTTTGACTCTGTTACAATGACTGGTAAAAGGCTATGAATTTGATTTGATTTAACCCCCAATGAAATGCTGAGACACTGTCTAGTATGTGAGAGTAATGTTATAACTATGCAAAAATGCTTGCTAGGTAAAGCCCTAACGGGTGGTACAACTGACTTTATCATTGGTAAATATGGCAAGTAGGGCATATGAGTTCCAGAGTATTCTGATGAAAGTGGACATCCACACCAGTCCAAGTAAGCTTGAAGAATACCACTTATACCATAAGACATAGGAGTGGAAGGTCATTTGGCCCATCGAGTCCACTCCAGCATTTAATCATGGCTGATGGGCATTTCAATTCCACTTACACACACTCTCCCAGTAGCCCTTCATTCCTTGCGAGATTATCAATCTCTGCCTTGACGACACCCAACATCCTGGCTTCCACTGTGCTCTGTGGCAATGAAGTCCACAGGCCCACCATTCTCTGGCTGAAGAAATGTCTCCTCATTTCCATTCTAAATTGACACTCACTAATTTTAAGGCTGTGCCCACGGGTCCTAGTCTCCCTGTCTAACGGAAACAACTTCCCAGCGTTCACCCTTTCAAAGTCATGCATTATCTTGTAAGTTTCTATTAGCTCTCCCCTCAACCTTCTAAACGCTAATGAATACAATCCCAGGATCCTCAGCCGATCATATGTTAGGCCTACCATTCCAGGGATCATCCATGTGAATCTCCCTGGATGTGCGCCAGTGCGAGTATGTCCTTCCTGAGGTGTGTGGCCCAAAATTGGACACAGTATTCTAAACGGAGCTTTACATAGTCTCAGAAGCACCTTGCTGCTTTTATATTCCAACCCCCTTGAGATAAATGAGAACATCACATTTGCTTTCTTAATCACGGACTCAACCTGCAAGACCTTTAGAGAATCCTGGACTAGCACTCCCAGATCCCTTTGTACTTGGGCTTCATGAATTTTCTCACCATTTAAAAAATAGTCCATGCCTGTATTTTTTTTTCCAAAATGCAATACCTCGCACTTGCTCACATTGAATTTCATTAGTCATTTCCTGGACCACTCTCCTAGACTGTCTAAATCTTTCTGCAGCCTCCTCACCTCCTCAGTACTACTTGCCTGTCCACTTAACTTCGTATCATTGGCAAACTTCGCCAGAATGCCCCCGTCCCCTCATCCAGATCATTAATATATAAAGTGAACAGCTGCAGCCCCAACACTGAACCCTGCGGGACCCCACTTGTCACCAGCTGCCATTCCAAAAAAGAATCTCTTATCCCAACTTTCTGCCTTCTGTCAGACAGCCAATCCCCAATTCATGCCAGTAGCTCATCTCGAACACCATGGGCCCTCACCTTACTCAGCAACCTCCCGTGAGGCAGCTTATCAAAGGCCTTTTGGAAGTCTCGATAGATAACATCCACTGGGTCTAACCTACTTATTACCTCTTCAAAGAATTCTAGCAGGTTTGTTAGGCACAAACTCTCCTTACTAAATCCATGCTGAGTGCAGGCAATCACATCACCTCACTGAGGATATATCCTGTACATCAGGTCTCAAGTGATCAATTATAATAGTCTGGGACACAGAAGGATGTTTCAGCCATCAATGAGACATCAAGATGGTATGTTGCTTCCCTGGTGCCAGGGTCAAGGATATCTCTGAGATGGCGCACAATATTTTGAAAGATGAGAATGACCAGAAAGAGGTCGTTGTGCACATTGGTACCAATGACATAGGCAGGGAAAGAGGTTCTGCAGAGACAATATGGATAGTAGGCAGGAGATTAAAAAATAGGTCCTCGATGGTAGTCATATCTGAACTACTGTCAGTACCACATGCTATGAGAGTAGGAATAGGAAAATAGAAAAATGAATGCATGGCTGAGGAATTAGTGCAGGGAGCAAGGAACATCATTGTTAGACCATTGCAATCTCTTCAGAACTAGAAATAACCTGTACAAGAGAGATGGCAAGGGGACCAATGCCTTTGTGAGAAAATTTGCTAGTGCTACTCAAGAGGATTTAAAAGTGTGTGTGTGTGGAGGAGAGATGGGGGAACAACGTGATAGTGTGAAAAGAGAAAAGGCTGAGGCTGGTACTGTAAATAAGGGGAGCAAGTCAAACAGTCAAGGAAGACAAGAGCTTGGCAGGTAATGAGGTAAGACTGATAAATTAAATTGCATTTACTTTAATTCAAGGGACCTGACAGGTAAGGCACATGAACTTAGGGCAAGGTTGGAAACATGGGCACAATAGAAACTGCTAAAAAAGCTCAGCAGGACTGGCAACATATGTGGAGAGAAATCAGAGTTAACATTTCAGGTCCAATGACCCCTCCTCAGAATACTTCTGTTTTTGATTGTTTCGGATTTACAGCATTCACAGTTCTTTCATTTTTTTTTAAATGGGGCATGGGACTCGGATAACATAGCTAACAGAAATAGGCTCAGGAATGGACAGAATGGCAGCTTAATGTTACAGAGAATAGATGCTCAGGAAGAGAAGACAGGTAGTGGCATTTATCGTTAGGGATAACATTACAGCTTTACTTAGAGACGATATTCCGGGGAGATTGTCCAACGAGGTTAAATGGCTGGAATTGAGAAATAAGAAAAGGATGTTCACCTTGTTGTGATTGTATTATAGGCCTCCCAATAGTTAGCAGGAAATTAAGAAGAAAATATGTAAGAACACAAATATCTGTAAGAATAATAGGGGTGTAATATTAGGGGATTTTAACTTTCCAAACGGACTGAGACTGTCTAATACGTCCAAGACTTATTCAATATGCGAATGTTACTAGAGAAGGAGCAATATTTGACCTTCTGTTGGAAAACAAGGCAGATAAAGTGACTGACTTGCTTTGGAGCAAGTAATCATAACTCTATTTGTTTTGTAATAGTTATGGAAAAGGATAAAACTGATCTAAAAGTTACTCTGAGGGGCGAAGGCTGGTGGGTGGAGGGAATGCTGGATGACAAGAAAAATTGAGGCTCTGGAATGAAAAAGAAGGAAGCATATATCAGGTATAGACAGCTAGGATGGAGTGAATCCTTCGAGGAATATAAGAGCAGTAGGAGTACACTTAAGAAGGAAATCAAGAGAGCAAAAATGGGACATGAGATAGCTTTAGCAAAGGAGAATGCAAAGAGCAACTACACAGAGAATAGGGTCCCTTCAAGATCAACATGGCCTTCTGTGTGTGGAATCTCAGGAGATGCGTGAGCTACTAAACAATTATTCTGCATCAGTATTTACTGTGGAGGAGGACATGGAAGCTAGGGAACTAAGGGAAATAAATAGCGATGTCTTGAAAAAGAGTCCACATTAAAGAAGAGAAAGTGCTGGAAGCCTTAAAACACATTAAGGGAGATAATTCCCAGGACCTGATCAGGTGTTTCCCAGAACTCCGTGAGAAGTTAGGGAAGAGACTGCTAGGCCCCTTGCTGAGATACTTGTATCATCAACAGCCAGGTGCAGTGCCAGAGTACTTGAGATAAATAATGCAATACATTAGCCAAAGAAAAGCTGTAAGGAAAAGCCAGGAATCCATGGACTGGAGAGCCTTAAGTCAGTGGTGGATAGATTGTTGAAGGGGATTTTGAGGGACAGAACTTATGTGCATTTGGAAAGGAAAGGAAAGGACTGATTAAGGATAGTTACCATGGCTTTGTATGTGAGCAATAGTGTATCACTAATTTGATTGAGATTTTTTTGAAGAGCTGACAAAGATGATAGATGAAGGCAGAGTGGTAGGCATTGTCTATATAGACTTCAGCAAAGTGTTCAACAAGGTTTCACATGGGAGACTGGGAAGCAAGGTTAAATCACATGGAATCTGGGGGAGCTGGCCAAATTAATACAAGATAGGAGACATAAAGAAGTGGCAGAGGGTTGCTTTTCAGACTGAAGGCCTGTGACCTGTGGTGTGCAACAAGAAATGGTGCTGGGTCCACTGCTTTTCATTATTTATATAAATGATTTGGACATGAATACAGAAGGCACGGTTACTAAGTTTGCAGATGACACCAAAATAGGTGGTGCAGTGAACAGTGAAGAAGATTATCTCAGAATACTGTGGTACCTTGATCAGATAAACCAATGGACTGAAGAATGACAGATGGAGTTTAATTTATATAAATTTGAGGTATTGCATGTTGGTATGGCAAACCAGGGCAGTACTTACACAGCTAATGGTAGGACCCTGGGCGGTGTTGCCAAACAAGAAGATCTAGGAGTGAAGGTGTACTGTTTCTTGAGAGGAGAGTCACAGGCAGAAGGTGTGGTGAAGAACGCATTTGGCATGCTTGCCTTCACTGGTCAGAACATTGAATATAGGAGTTGGGATGTCATGTTGTGGCTGTACAGGACATTGGTGAGGCCACTTTTAGAATACTGCATGCAATTCTGGTTGCCGTACAAATGATGTTGATAAACTTCAGAGGGTTCAGAAAAGATTTACAAAGATGTTGCCAGGATTGCAGGGTTTGAGTTCTATAGAGAGGCTGAATAGGCAGGGTCTTTTTACTCTGGAACATTGGAGTCTCAGCGGTGACCTAAAGGAATTTATGAAATCACGAGGGGCATAGCAGTGAATAGTCAAGGTCTTTTTCCTAAGGTGAGTGAGTCCAAAACTAGAGAGTAAAAGTGAGAGTGAGGGGAAAATTTAAAAAGGACTTGGGGGTCAATGTTTCCATGCAGAGATTGGTGCGTATATGGAATGAGCTGCCTGGTGAAGTGGCTGAGGTGAATACAATTGCAACATTTGAAAAGGCATCTGGATGGTTATATGAATAGGAAGGGTTCAGAGATATATGGGCCAAATGCTAATAAATGGGACTCGGTCAGATTGGGATATCTGACTGGCGTGAACGAGTTCAACTCAAGGGTCTGTTTCCGTGCTATGGGACTTAATGCCGTTCTATGATCAAAGTGCTGGGAGGTTGGCCCACAGCAAAACCTCAAAACAAAGACAAGCCTCGTCAAACAGTTAAAAGTTTCTTCAAGATCCTGGTTGGCAAGCCTTTGTAAATGTTGACATTATGGGGATTCAAGACAGCAGAAGAGTCCTACTACAATGAAATTTGATTTGATTACTTGAAGATTGGTATCCAAGAGGGTATTTTACTATTTCTAAACACGCCAGCAGTTCACACTCTGGAAAGTCAACCTACATCTGATTTGGAACAGTTATGTTGCTTAGCAAGATCAAAATCAGAATCAATTATGACAAACATCTGGCTAAATGGTTATCTGGTTCTAAGCTAGTCTTTATACAGCACTTAGCTTGGAGCAGCAGTTGGGAAACCCCCAGCAGTAGCCAGGATATGGGAACATAGTAATCAGTTAGCCTAGAAATCTAGCATGGTGTGAATAAAGCAGAAATATTGCGAGAATTTTCAGTGTGGTTCTTGTTGATGACATAACTTTAAAAGATGAGAATGGCTCTGGTTTGGTGAGTATTGGGCCCCTGGCAATTACTACTTAACCCTCTCTTATCCAACAGTTTTAGAGCAATGGGAATTTAGTTAGTTAACCTTTTCATAACGTTAGTGATAGGAAGTCTGACAAAATTAGAGAAATAATTCTCGTCTAAGACGTTAATTGTAAGTTTAAGAGATGTCAGGAGAGGCCAACAGAGTGGAATGTGCAGCTTGTCATAGTGAGGAGTCCTGAAGCTGCCAGTGTCCTAGATGACCACACATGCAGGAAGTACTCTGAGCTGCAGAAGCTGGACCTTTAGATTCAGAGCTTGAGCAGTAATTGGGGACACCACACACATTCATAGGCTGATGGAGAAAGTGAAGTCACATGGGTACTAGCTAGATAGATAATGAACTGGTAGGTAACAGGAGAGTGTTGTAGTGGAAGGAAGTTTCTCAAAATGGAGAACTGTGTCCAGTGGTGTTTCACAGGGATCCGTGCTGGAACCGCTGTTGTTTGTGATCTACATAAATGATGTGAAGGAAGGTATTAGTGGTCTAATTAGCAAGTTTGCAGATGACACTAAGATTGGAGGAGTAGCAGAGAGTGAAGGGGACTGTCAGAGAATACAGCAGAATATAGATAGATTGGAGAGTTGGGCAGAGAAAAGGCAGATGGAGTTCAATCTAAGCAAATTCGAAGTGATGCATTTTGGAAGATCCATTCAAGAGCAAACTATACACTAAATGGAAAAGTCCTGGGGAAAATTGATGTGCAAAGTATCTGGATATTCAGGTCCATTGTACCTGAAGTTACCATTGCAGGTCAATAGAGTGGTCAAGAAGGCATACGGCATGCTTTCCTTTATTGGACAGGGTATTGAGTACAAGAGTTGGCAGGTCATGTTACAGTTGTATAAGACTTTGGTTTGGCAACACTTGGAATACTGCTTACAGTTCTGGTCACCAAATTACCAAAAAGATGTGAATGCTTTGGAGAGGCTGCAGAGGAGGTTGCATGGTATGGAGGGTGCTAGCTATGAAGAGAGGTTGAATAGGATTATTTTCATTAGAAAGACAGAGGTTGAGGGGCACCTGATTGAGGTCTACAAAATTATGACAGATATAGACAGGGTGGATACCAAGAAGCATATTCCCCCCAGAGTGGGGGACTCTATTATGAGGGATCACAAGTTCAAAGTGAGAGGGGAAAAGTTTAAGGGAGATATGCATGGAAAATTCTTTAAGCAGTGGGTGGTGGGTGCCTGGAACGTATTGCCAGAGGAGGTGGTAGAGGTGGATACAATAGAGCGTCATTTAAAATGTATCTAGACAGATACATGAATGGACAGGGAGCAGAGGGATACAGATCCTTAGAAAATATATGACAGGTTTACATCGAAGATGTTCAAGAAGGTTCCTCATGGGAGACTGGTTGGCCGAAGATATTTAACAAGGTTCCTCATGGGAGACTGGTTGGCAAGGTGAGATCTCACTGAATATAGGGAGAACTAGCCATTTGGATACACAACTGGCTCAAAGGTAGAAGACTGGGCGGCACGGTGGCACAGTGGTTAGCACTGCTGCCTCACAGCGCCGGAGACCCGGGTTCAATTCCCACCTCAGGCGACTGATTGTGTGGAGTTTGCACATTCTCCCCGTGTCTGCGTGGGTTTCCTCCGGGTGCTCCGGTTTCCTCCCACAGTCCAAAAGATGTGCAGGTCAGGTGAATTGGCCATGCTAAATTGCCCGTAGTGTTAGGTAAGGGGTAGATGTAGGGGTATGGGTGGGTTACGCTTCGGCGGGGCAGTGTGGACTTGTTGGGCCGAAGGGCCTGTTTCCACACTGTAAGTAATCTAATCTAATCTAATCTAAAAAAAAACAGAGGGTGGTGGTGGAGGGTTGTTTTTCAGACTGGAGACCTGTGACCAGTGGAGTGCCACAAGGATCGGTGCTGGGTCCTCTACTTTTTGTCATTTACATAAATGATTTGGATGAGGTATAGTTAATAAGTTTGCAGATACACCAAAATTGGAGGTGTAGTGGACAGTGAAGAAGGTTACCTCAGATTACAACAGGATCTTGACCAGATGAACCATTAGGCTGAGAAGTGGCAGATGGAGTTTAATTCAGATAAATGCAAGGTGCTGCAATTTGGGAAAGCAAACCTTAGCAGAACTTATACACTTAATGGTAAGGTCCTAGGGAGTGCAGATTCATAGCTCATTGAAAGTGGAGTTGCAGGTAGATAGGATAGTGAAGGCGGCGTTTGGTATGCTTTCCTTTATTGGTCAGAGTATTGAGTACAGGAGTTGAGAGGTCATGTTGCGGCTGTACAAGACATTGGTTAGGCCACTGTTGGAAGATTGCGTGCAATTCTGGTCTCCTTCCTATCGGAAAGATGTTGTGAAGCTTGAAAGGGTTCAGAAAAGATTTACAAGAATGTTGCCAGGGATGGAGGATTTGAGCTATGGGAGAGGCTGAACAGGCTGGGGCTGTTGTCCCTGGAGTGTTGGAGGCTAAGGGGTGACCTTACAGAGGTTTCCAAAATTATAAGGGGCATGGATAGAGGACCTGGTGTGAAGGAGTCCAGAACTAGAGGGCATAGGTTTAGGGTGAGAGGGGAAAGATACAAAAGAGACCTAAGGGGCAACTTTTTCACACAGATTGTGGTATGTGTATGGAATGAGCTGCCAGAGGAAGTGATGGTGGCTGGTATAATTGCAACATTTAAAAGGCATTTGGATGGGTATATGAATAGGAAGGGTTTGGAGGGATATGGGCCAGGTACAGGCAGTTGGGATAGCTGGTCGGCATGGACAGGTTGAACCAAAGCATCTGTTTCCATGCTGTACATCTCTATGACTCTATGTGGATCAGTGCAGGCTTGAAGGGCCTGTTCCTATGCTGTAATTTTCTTTGTTCTTTGTTCATGAGGCTGAGAGTTATGTGATACATAGCAGTTATAGAAGTGGTCACACCGCACCTCAAGGGACTGGAGGAAACAAAGGAATGGATGACCACCAGACAGTCCAGAAAGAACAGGTAGGTAGGACAGGAGTTCCCTGGGGTCCCACTCACTAACCAGTGCTTCATTTTGGAAGCTGATGGTGCTAGTACCTTGGAGGAATGTAGTCAGAGACAAGCTTCTGGCCCATAAGCAGTTTCACTGTAAGAGTAAGGGAGGAGAAAGTAGAGTAATAATGATAGGGGATTCTTTAGGGCAGCAAATAGGTACTTCATCCGGAGACTCACTGATAATGTTACCTGGTATGGTGACAAAATGTCTGAAAAATAACCTTCCAGCTCAGCTAGCAAACCTACATCCAGGAGAGATGATATCTTGGAAGGCTACTTAAGCAAGGTTTTGTGGGTAGAACTTAGGAATGTAAAGGGGGCAGCCACTTCACTAGGAGTGTATTATAGATCCGCAAAGAGTCAGCGGGAAATAGAGAAGCATTTTTGTAGATTGTTCACAGAGATGTAGAAGAGTAAAATTGGGTAGTTATACCAGGGGATTTCAACTTTCCCAATATAAATTGGGATAGTTATAGTATTAAGGGTTTAGGAGAGTGGATTTCTTGAAATATATCCAGGGGAGTTTTTTGTATCAATATGTAGAAGGCCCAACAAGGGATGGTGCAGAGCTAGATCTGATTCTACATAGAATATATAACAGTACAGCACGGTATAGGCCTTTCGGCCCTCGATGGTGTGTCAACTTTTTATCCTACTGGACCTTCTAGGGAAAGAAACCCAACAAGCGTTTGATGTGACATGGGGGAACATTTAGGCAATCGCAATCACAACACAGTACGATTCAAATCTGTTCTGGATCAGGAAAAAGATGGCCTGCAAAAGACGGCTTTAGACTGGGGGAAAGTCAGATTTTCTTAAAATAAAGCAGGGTCTGGACACAGTAGACTGGGAACAGCTCCTTGCGGGTAAGTGTGGAGCAATGTGGTATTGGGTAGGGAGAAGGGGGTTTGGCATTCAAAAGGAGTTTGGGAGTCTACTGGCCCAACAAGAACCATTCAGTAGGAAATGGTGGAGCAATAAGTTCAGAGCACCCTAGATGTTCAAGACAATTCAAAACTGGATAAAGAAGAGTAGGCTTTTAGCAAGTCCAAAGGGAACAATTCAATTATGGCCCTGGAGGAATACAGGAAGTATAGAAGGAACTTAACAATGCAACTGAAGAGCAAAAAGGGGTCATGAAAAAGGACTTGCAAACAGGATTAGGGAAAAGCCGCAAGATATTGGAAGGATGTTAAATGAATATTTCTCTTCAGTCTTCACTCTGGAAAAGGAGAACGTAGGTATGGAATTCAGGAAAAGAGACTGTGAGGAACTTGCATAGTTTTATGTGCAATGCAGAAGTACTGGAGGCTCTGCTGGGCTTACACATAAATCCCCTGGCCCAAATGAATTGCATCCCAGGCTGCTGTGGAGGCAAGGCAAGAAATTGCAGGGACTCTGACTAAATTTTAAAATCCTCTCTCGTCACAGGGGAAGTGCCAGAGGACTGGAAGACAGCCAATGTGGTTCCACTTTACAAGAAGGATGGTAGAGATGAATCAGGAAATTATAAACTGGTGAGTATCATGCCAGTGGTAGGGCAACTACTGCAGACAATTCTGAAGAACAGAATTAATGCCCACTTGGAAAGACATGGGTTAATTAGGGTTGGTCAGCATGGCTCTGTCAGAGGGAGTTTAAATTTTTCAAAAATGGCATTGTGTGTGGATGAGCGAAGTTCAGTCGATGTAGTTTATATGCATTTTCACAAAGCTTTGATAAAGTTGCACCTGCGAGACTGACTGAAAAGGTTAAAGCACATGGAGTTGTGGGAACCTTGACAAGATGGTTAAGAAACTAGCTTAGTAACAGGACACAAAGTGTAGTGGTAGAAGGCTGTTCCAGTGACTGGAGGCCGGTGTCCAGCAGTGCACCCCAAGGATCAGTACTGTCACCTTTATTTGTTACTTACATAAATGATATAAATGAAAATATGGAAGGAATATTATGCAAAGTTTCAGAGGAAAACAAGATTCATAGAGTTGTTATTAGCAAAGATGGCTGTAGGTTACAAGAAGATATTGATGGGTTAGTCAGACGGGTAGACCAGTGGCAGATGGCATTTAACCCCAACAAGTGGAGATGATGCACTTTGGAAGAAAAAACAAGATGAGGGAATGTTTAGTGAATGGCAGGACACTGGGTCATTTTGAGGATGGAGGGATCAGAGGATAATTATTCACAGATCCCTGAAGTTGGCAGAGCACGTGAAAAGGATAGTTAAGAAGGCATATGGGACACTTGCTTTCATCAGTTATGGCATAGAGTATAAGAGCAAGGAGACAATGTTGGAGCTGTGTAGAGCATTGGTTAGGCCATAGCTGAAGTATTATATGCAGTTCTGATCACCTCACTACAGGAAGGATGTGATAATGCTCGAAGAGCTACAGAGGAGATTCATCAGGATATTGTATGGGTTGGAGAAATTGTGCTACTGAGGAGAGGTTAGATATGCTTGGATTGTTTTCCTTAGAGCAGAGAAGACTGAGGGGAGACATGATTGAGGTGTATAAGATTATGAGGGGTATGGACATGGTGAATAGAGAAACTATTCCCCTTATTGGAGGAGTCAATCATGAGAGGGTGTGGTTTTAGGATAAGGGGCAGGATATTCACAGGCAATTTAGGATACAGCTTTTTCACTCAACGGGTGATGGGAATCTGGAATGCACTGCCTGGGAAGGTAGTGGTGGCTGGAAACCTTACCTCTAAAAATATTTGGATGAGTACTTCAAATATCATAACATTCAAGGAAATGGGGCAAATGCTGGAAATTCGGATTAACACAGTTATAGTGGGTAGTTATGTTGGTGCAGACATGATGGGCCGTAGGGCTTTTTCTGTGCTGTATAAATCTATAATTATGATCGATACCGACATGGTTGTATCAGTAATTGCAGAACCAGTTTTTAATAATACGTTCTAGACTTCTGTTCTTAACATTGCGTAAGATTTCAGCTAGGCTGAGAACCTATACCAGGGGATCTTTATACACTGAGGGTACAACATTGGTTACGGTCTCTTATGAGAAGCAACTGGTTGAGTTACCAGTGCTAGTAGCAAAAGGCTCAGGCCCAAACTTGATGGGACAAAACTGGTAGCGAGAAATTCACCTAGATTGCTTAATATTTTTCAGTTAGAAAATGGCTGTTTGAGTGACATTCTAATTAACTACCCAGAAGTCTTCCAGAATGATTTAGGAACTATTAGTGGAGCCAAGGTCACCTTGCATGTTTACCAGGAACCAATTTATCAATTCTCCAAGGCCCATTCAGTGCCATTTGCTTCATTGGCAAAAGTACCAGTAGAAATCAGAAGGTTGGAAAGTGAAGGAATCATCAAACCAGTCCAATTCGCACAATGGGTAGCACCAATCATACCGACTTTTGAAGTCTGATGGATCAGTTCACATCTGTGGGGATTTTAAAACAAATTATAAATAATTTTTCTCAGTTGGATAAATATTCAAACCCTCGGCAGGGGGGTGCTGTCCTTCACGAAGCTGGGCATGAGTCATGCTTACTTGCAATTGCATTTACACCAGGATTCCCAGGCATATGCTACAATGAATACTCATCAGGGCTGTATCAATATATGAGACTGTCATATGGGGTATTGTCAGCCTGTGAAATTTTTCAGCAGGTGATTGAGAACATCTTGCAAGGTCTATCTCAGGTCAACATTTACCTCAATGATGTCCTGTTAACAGGGAGAACTGACTGGGAACACTTAGAGAACTTGGATATAGGTGATCAGGCTTCCACATCTGTCCAGGAGCTAAAGTCAATTCTTGGACTGGTAAATTACTCTGGAAAGTTCATATGTAACCTGGCATCCATCCTGGCGTCTTTGCATCAACTCCTAAAAAAGAATCAGCCTTAAATGGTCACATAGACAGCCCCTGGTTTTCAATGAAGTAAAGAAACATCTATCATCCTCGAAGGTGTTGGCACACTATGATCCCAAGAAAGATATGATGTTGACAAGTGATTCCTCCCTGTATGACATCAGGGTCATATTAGCTCATAGGTGACCTAATGGAAAGGAACACCCAAGAATTTGGCTGATGCAAAGCGTAAACACGCTCAGATAGAAAAAGAGGATTGGTGGTTATATTTGGATTCACAAAGTTTCGCCAGTACCTTTACAAATGAAAATTTGTGATAATCATGGACTACAAAACTCTACTTGGTCTGCTTAAGGAGTACAAAGCAACGCTGCCCATAGCTTCGGGCCACATTCAGTGGTGGGCTCTAATACTAAGTGCTTACAATTATATGTCAGAACATCAGCAAGGCAGCCAAATAGCAAATTCAGATGCATTAAGCTGTCTCCCATTAGCAGGAGGTGGTGTCCAATGGAACAGTCTGTAAGGATAGTAAATTTTCTAGACATGGTCCCAATCACAGATGACAATACCAGACTTTGGAACAGAACGATCCAGTCCTTTTAAAACTAAAACAACTGGTATTAATGGGGGAGCACCAAAGGGTAGTCACCACTAGAACTGAAACTTTTTCGATGCAGGCAGACCAGCTCACAGTAGAGGACGTCATAACGTTATGGGGAGTAAGATGCTTGTCCTGAGCAAAGTTCGCTGTCAGGTTCTGGCTGAACTTCACCAGCCATCCAGGAGTCTCCAGCATGAAGATGTTGGTGAGAACTTACATCTGGTGGCCAGGCTTGGATGCAGACATAGCTGTGCTGGTAGGGAAATGCCCAAGGTGCCAACAAGGACAAAAAGTACCATAAGCAGCTCCCCCACACTCGTGGAAATGACTGGGTAAAACTTGGACTCGGTTGCATGTTGTCTGTGTAGGTCCTTTCATGGGTTCGATGTTCTTTGTCAGTATAGACGCGCACTCAGAGTAGCTGGATATGCATAGAATTCTTTCAGCAAACACGGGGACAACGATAGAAAAACTATCCTACATCATACATCATCCAATCAACCAACAAAAATCATTCAATAGCCTGGCAGAAAGAAGAGTCCAAACTTTGATGGACGGCTTGAAGAAACAGCCTACAGCCTCACTAGATACCACAATGTCATGATTCCTATTTGACTAAAGGACCACTCATAATGCATAATTGTTAGAAGTCGCCACACCAGGTTAAGCCTGATCTTCCCGGACAGGCCGGGGGAGGCATCAGGAACTTCAATACTGGACACAAGATTTTGCCATGTGACCAAGACAGTTTGATACAGGAGATGATGTTTGGTTTAAGAATACTGGAAATGGCCCCACAATGGTCAGAGGCATGAATGACACAAGGTTAGGCCCAGTAACATATAAAGGTGAAATGGTCCTGAATAAGCATGTGGACCATATGAAAATCACAAATTTGCAAATAGTGCAGGTGCAAAATATGCCCTGCCCAGCCGAACATTCGGAAATGCTGCTGAAATGCGTGGACTCACCAATTCCATCCGAGATGGAAATGACAAAAGTAGCTACCCCGTGCCTTTGCCACCAGAACAGTGAAAATCTACCAAGGCTCTCCTAACGCAAGAGGTGAGCTCCCGTGCATTACACGCTGCCCACATCAGATGCTGAGTCAGAGGAACCTGACCTGGCACTAAATCACCCCAGGATGCTCACCAAGAAAAAGGACTGGCCTATGTCTGTGGAATCAGAAGGGAGGGGATGTAGTGACTATAATGAGCTCAGCCAGCTGGACTTCACATATGAATTCACTATAGGATTACATTTACAGCCCCAAGCAGTAAGCCCTGGCTAACATACAGAGTGAGTGGCAGAGATATTGACACTCTGATGCCTGACTCTGAATGAGACTAAGACAAGGACTTTTCATATATAAATAAAGGGTGACTTGGTGTTGGAATACTGTCCATTGTGGAGTTATTTCAGAAGGCATATGGAATACTTGTATTTTATACCTCAACTAATAATGGCAGGAGCAAGGAGGTTATGCCGGACCAGATTAAAAGGCTGGCTAAGCAACAAGTAGAACACTGAAAGCAGTTCTGCTCACTACCTTACGGGAAGGATGTGACTGTACAAGAAAGCTTATAAATGGATTTACTAGGTTGTTGCCTGGGCTTGAGGGTCTGAGTTGTGAGGATATATTAGGTAAGTTAACATTGTTTTCTTTGAGCAGTAAAGGCTGAGGAGAGGCCTGATCGAGGTGAATAAGATTGAGGATCATAAACAAGAGTGGACAGGATTGCAATTTCCCCAACAGCAGATGAGTCTGTAACCAAATAGCATAGATTTGAGGTAAGAGGTAGAAGGCTAAGGGGAGGGTTGAGAAGAAACCTTTTGATTTACAACAGGAATCTGAAGCACATTGTCTAAAAGGGCAGTTGTTCAGAAACTCTTGTAACATTTAAGCTGTATTTATGTATTCCCTTCAATTTCTATAGTGGCCAGGACTAGAACTGGAAAGCAGGATTAGCATTCTCAGTTCAATGGTATGTCTTATAAATATCTATGAGTCCATAATTGACACCTGTCTTATAAATATCTATGAGTCCATAATTGCTGGGGACATTATTGAGACTGAAAGCTGATAAATCCCAACAGCCTGATAACCTATACCCCCGAGCATTAAAGGAGGTGGCTATGGAAATACTGGATGCATTGATTGTCATCTGCTTAAATTCTGCATGTTCTGAAGCAAACACAATATATCGGAAGGTGGCAAATTAACCCCAATGATTTTTTTTTAAAAGAAGTTGGAAGGGAGAAAGCTGGGAATTACAGACTAGTGAGTCTAACATTAGAAGTAGGGTAAATGCTGGTGTCTGTTATAAAAGATGTGACAACAGGGCATCGGGAAAATACCGATTGGTTAACATAAATTCAACTTTGATTAATGAAATGGAAATCACGTTTGACATATCTATTGAAACTTTTTGAAAATGTAACCTGTAAAATAGATAAAGGGAGAACCAGTGAATATAGTGTATTTGGATTTTCAGAAGGTTTTGATAAAAGTCCCACATAAGAGTTTAGTGTACAGGATCAAAGTCAATGGGTTGCTAGTAATATACTGTAAGGGAATGAGAATTGGTTTGACAAAACAAGAAACAGAGTAAGAATAAATCAGGTCTTTGAGAGTAGAAGGTGAGAGTGAGAGAGCAGGGATCAGTGCTTGGGCCCCAGCTATTTACAACATCAACAATTTGGAAATATGGAGCCAAATGTAAATTTCTAAATTTGTGGATGACACAAAACTAGATGGGATTGTAATCAGTGAGAAGAATGTAAAGAGGCTTCAAGGTGATTTAGACAAGTAGATTAAATGGACAAATACATGCCAGATACAGTATAACATGGATAAGTGTGAAGGTGTCTGCTTTAGTAGGAAAAACAGAATGTAGAATATCATTTAAGTAGTAATACATCATGATGTGTCGTGACATCGTGACATGTAAAATGAGGATTGGGTGTCCTTGCACAGAGGTCACTGAAAGCCAGAATACAAATACAGCAAGCAGTTAGCAAAGCAAATGATCGTTCAATGCAAGCAAGTTTCAGTACGAGAGCACAGTTTTGGTCTCCTTATCCAAGTACAAATTACTTGCTATAGACAGAATGCAGTAAAGATTCATTGGACTGATTCTGAGGATTCTGAATTAGTGGTGCTGGAAGAGCACAGCAGTTCAGGCAGCATCCGAGGAGCAGTAAAATCAATCTTTCGGGCAAAAGCCCTTCATCAGGAATAAAGGCAGAGAGCCTGAAGGGTGGACAGATAAGCTAGAGGAGGGTGGGGGTGGGAGAATGTAGCATAGAGTACAATACTGGATTAGTGGTGCTGGAAGAGCACAGCAGAGTTGGGGAGGGGATGAAGGTGATGGGTCAGGGAGGAAGGTGGAGTGGATGGGTGGCAAAGAAGATAGGCAGGTAGGACAAATCATGGGGACAGTGCTGAGCTGGAAGTTTGGAACTAGAGTGAGGTAGGGGAAGAGCTAAAAAAAAAAGGAACTGTTGAAGTCCACACTGATGCCCTGGGGTTGAAGTGTTCCGAGGTGGAAGATGAGGCGTTCTTTCTCCAGGCATCTGGTGGTGATGGAGCGGCGGCGAAGGAGGCCCAGAACCTCCATGTCCTCGGCAGAGTGGGAGGGGGGAGTTGAAATGTTGGGCCACAGGGCGGTGTGGTTGATTGGTGCGGGTGTCCTGGATATGTTCCCTAAAGCGCTCTGCTAGGAGGCGTCCAGTCTCCCCAATGTAGAGGAGACTGCATCGGGAGCAACGGATACAATAAATGATATTAGTGGATGTGCAGGTAAATCTTTGATGGATGTGGAAGGCTCCTTTAGGGCCTTGGATGGAGGTGAGGCAGGTGATGTGGGTGCAGGTTTTACAATTCCTGCGATGACAGGGGAGGGTGCCAGGATGGGATGGTGGGTTGTAGGGGGGGCGTGGACCTGACCAGGTAGTCACGGAGGGAACGGTCTTTGCGGAAGGTGGAAAGGGGTGGGGAGGGAAATATGTCCCTGGTGGTGGGGTCTTTTTGGAGCTGGCAGAAATGTCGGCGATGATTTGGTTTATGCAGAGGTTGGTAGGGTGGAAGGTGAGCACCAGGTGCGTTCTGTCTTTGTTACGGTTGGAGGGGTGGGGTCTGAGAGCGGAGGGGCGGGATGTGGATGAGATGCGTTGGATGGCATCTTTAACCACGTGGGAAGGGAAATTGCAGTCTCTAAAGAAGGAGGCCATCTGGTGTGTTCTGTGGTGGAAGTGGTCCTCCTGGGAGCAGATACGGCGGAGGCGGAGGAGTTGGGAATATGGGATGGCATTTTTGCAAGAGGTAGAGTGGGAAGAGGTGTAATCCAGGTAGCTGTGGGAGTCGGTGGGTTTGTAAAAAATGTCAGTGTCAAGTCGGTCGTCATTAATGGAGATGGAGAGGTCCAGGAAGGGGAGGGAGATGTCAGAGATGGTCCAGGTAAATTTAAGGTCAGGGTGGAATGTGCTGGTGAAGTTGATGAACTGCTCAACTTCCTCGTGGGAGCACGAGGTGGTGCCAATGCAGTCATCAATGTAGCGGAGGAAGAGGTGGGGAGTGGTACCGGTGTAATTATGGAAGATCGACTGTTGTATGTAGCCAACAAAGAGACAGGCATAGCTGGGGCCCATACGTGTGCCCATGGCTACCCCTTTGGTCTGCAGGAAGTGGGAGGATTCAAAGGAGAAATTGTTAAGGGTGAGGACCAGTTCGGCCAAACGAATGAGTGTCGGTGGAAGGGTACTGTTGGGGACGTCAGGAGAGGAAAAAACGGAGGGCTTGAATGTCCTGGTCATGGCGGATGGAGGTGTAGAGGGATTGGATATCCATGGTGAAGATGAGGCTTTGGGGGCCAGGGAAACAGAAGTCTTGGAGGAAGTGGAGGGCGTGGGTGGTGTCTCGAACGTGTGTGGGGAGTTCCTGGACTAGGGGAGATAGGACAGTGTCGAGGTAGGTAGAAATGAGTTCAGTGAGGCAAGAGCATGCTGAGACAATGGGCCGGCCAGTGTGGTCAAGCTTGTGGATCTTGGGAAGGAGGTAGAACCGGGCAGTGCGGGGCTCCCGGACTATGAGGTTGGAAGCTGTGGGTGGGAGGTCTCCTGAGGTGATGAGGTTCTGTATGGTCTGGGAGATGATGGTTTGGTGATGGGAGGTGGGGTCACGGTTGAGGGGGCGGTAGGAAGAGGTGTCCTCGAGTTGGCGTTTGGCTTCAGTGGTGTAGAGGTCAGTGTGCCAGACTACCACTGCGCCCCCTTTATCTGCTGGCTTGATGGTGAGGTTGGGATTGGAGCAGAGGGATTGGAGGGCTGCACGTTGTGAGGATGAGAGATTCTGAGGATGGCAGGTTTGTCATGGTGCAGAAAGACTGAATCATCTGGGCCTGTCTTTACTACAAGAATAAGAGGGATTTCTGGACAAACTGGATGCAGGGATGATCTTTCTCCTGGTAGAAGATCCAGTACAAGGAGTTCAAAATCTCAGGATACATGGTAAGGCATGTTGGACTGAGAGGAGCAGGGAGGTAAAATTCTGAATTTGGCAGAATTCTCTACACAGAAGGCTATGGAGGTGAAGTCACTAAACATATTTAACACAGAGATTTCTAGAGGCTAAGGTCAGGTGTATGAAAAGAGAGCAGGAACATGGCATACAGATACAGTACTAGATATGATCATATTGAATGGCTTAATGGGCCAAATCGCCATATGTAAATCCCTTAATCAGCCACACTGTTCTTTTAGTACTCTGGCAGGAAGCTGGAAGAACACAGCAAGCCAGGCAGCATCAGAAGGTGGAGAAGTCAACGTTTCAGGTATAACCCTTCTTCAGGACTGGAGGGTGGGTGTGGGGGCACGGCAGATAAAGGGGGAGGTGGAGCTAAGGTGGTGAAATGGGGATAAGTGAAGACAGGAAGACAGTACGATCTGGTTGGTCATTGGGAGTAATGAATCCAGTTGGTGGCAGGGAGCAGTGGAAGGGAGGGGCAGGGAGAGGGCCTGGAAAGGGTGTCCGGGTATGGGGAGGGAGTTTATTTGACAGGCAGGAGGTTGGAAGGACAGAGCAAGCCACTTTGGATTTCAGCATCTGCAGTTTTTTTGTCTCTAACACTGTTCTTTTATACAGTTATTTAAATGCCTGTAGAAGACACCTGGATTCCTCTGATGTTGGCCACCAGTCTCTTCTCATTTTTATTGTTCAGTTCATAGAGTCATCTCTAATCTTTATATATTTAACCTGTTTCTCACTTTTCTGCTTCATCTTACTATCTATAACTTTTGACACTCAGAAAACATGAGCTTTGCTTTTATCTTTTAACCTCGTGGGAACATACCTCAACTGTACTATGCCTAATTGATCTCCTCTTTAACACAGCCCAGTCTTTCACTATAAACAGTGCAATATTTAAATTTCAACAATGTGATGAACAGAACTAAAACATCAGCTTAAGATGCCACAATTTAGTATGAAGTCATTAGTTCACTATGGTTGTGTATGCAAAGATCAGTTTCTTCCAATACTTCACAATTGTGTGAAATCTGAAAGAATGGCTATACCAAATCAATGGACGTGAGCAGTGACTTGCTGGGCATTTTTGGGCCAATCTGTTCTATAATTTAAAAACAATATTAAGGCATTCCTTTATTTGTCATTTTTCTCGAGTCTTACCATTATCAGTTCCCTCTGGTTACCAAGGCCAAAGGTCTTGTTTCCAAACCTCTAAGATAGATTTGGATTTGCGCTAAGTTAAACACTGGCTTTTCAATTCTGGAATTTGGATCAAATCTAGCCCAAAATGAGAACATTAAAATCTCCTCTGTCTGATGATTCCAATAGTCTGATATAAAATGAGCTTAGCAGTCACAATCTAGATCCTAGAGGCCTTGCTTTGGCACAAGCCAACAATCTGTTGGCAAGGACAAACGACATTAAACTGTGACTGTTATTTCATGGTTCATACTGATGAATCTCAATTTCATGTATAAACACATTCTACTTAAGAGGTGCTTAATACTGACAATAAGGTTAGACCATAAACTCTTAAATGCCTTGAGACTTTTTATTCAGAGAGCTTATGGCAACATGAAATACCTGTCAAGCACTGTGACACCACTCTACTTTCCTACGTACCCAGACTGCAGCTGCAAACTCACTCCATTACAGTTTGCTGTGCACATCAGTAGAACCCAGTTCTTTTAGGGTTTTCATCCATATTTTGACTTTCACTTTTGTTTCATTTTAATCTGGTTCTCCTCCAAAGTCTGCAGATTCGGAAGAAGTAATGCAAGAGTACTCAATAGAGTCCATATTCCCAAGCAAGACAGACTTTGAATGAACTGAATAAATTATACACTTGCAAAATAGCATGGGTATTCAGTGGCACAAAGTCAAAGTTGAAGGAACACTAGGAGGAATGACTGTTAAAACGTTATGGGCCTCAATTGTTCCCAGTACATCTGTTGGTCCAGTTCAATTGTGCAAGTGACTTCACCAGGTCAGACACTGGAAATTATATTGTATGACGAAGCCAAGTGCAGCTGGCACATGAACAAAATTGAAGTAGTTGTGGAATGGTTTCCCAGAATTTATTCAACCTACACAGGGGCAGGTTGTAGTGTCAGCATGTATACATCATCTGGTCATGAAATGGTGAACTGCCTTTCAATTCTACAACACTCTGCCTCCCATTATCCAGGATCTGTATATTTCCTTTATATAGGGTGAGATGATATTCCCAAAATGCCAACAACTATGATCAGAAAAGAAACTGCTGATTTTGGAAGACCTGTGTAAAAACCAGAAAAATTTAGGAATTTTCATTGATCCACATGCAAAATTAACTACAGAATTTCAGGCCTGCTACAGCTCATGAACCTTGCTAAAATTACATTGTTTTGATCAATGCTACTGGCAGTACCAAAAGAAAGTGGGTGGTTAATGACGAAATTAGATAAGGTACATAATTCTGTCCTACACTACGAAACTTTCCCTGAAGATATTGTTCAATAAACAGAACAAAATGTTCTGTTTTTGGAAGAGACACTCACCTTGTTTCATCATGCGGATCCCTCCATCCTGCATCTTTTCCCACAGTCCATAACACTGACTTCCCTTCTCACACAAGACAGTGCCGTTGTCCCGGTTAATACGTTCCTCACTGATGCCCTGAGGCTCAGAGCGGGAATATGAATCTCTAAAGGCACAAAGCCGCTCACCACTCTGGGCACCTAGGAAAGTAAATAAAAATTAAGACAATGTTATAAGTTAAGATCAAACTGAGGCAAACATTCTCAGAAAGACTGCTTAAATTCCATGTGGTAACATCTACGTTACTAAATTCCAGGCAAAGGGATTCAAATAGCTAAGAACAGTCAATGCCCTACTGTTCACAGGACGATGTGCATTCATGGGTAGATAATTTTAAAACAAACTTGGATGATTTGTTTTCTTGTAATTGTACATTATGAATTCCTTGAAAATGAGTCATTTTCAATGCACAGCACTTTTATGTTTGCATAATTTAGATAATTCTTAATGTTATCATTGCATTCAAGAACAAACAACACACAAAATATGAGGGAGATGTAAGGAAACCATCTAAAATACCTTTCATCTCTTTCCTCTCGCATGCTGCCCCACCTCTGACCCCATTCCCATAAAAAGTAAAAAGGAATCACAGATATTTCAGAACAAAATAGAAAAAAAATAGAAAAATAGAAAAATACAGCACAGTACAGGCCCTTTGGCCCTCGATGTTGCACCGATCCAAGCCTACCTAACCTACACTAGCTCACTATCCTCCATATGCCTATCCAATGCCCGTTTAAATGCCCATAAAGAGGGAGAGTCCACCACTGCTACTGGCAGGGCATTCCATGAACTCACGACTCGCTGAGTAAAGAATCTACCCCTAACATCTGTCCTATACCTACCACCCCTTAATTTAAAGCTATGCCCCCTCGTAATAGCTGACTCCATATGTGGAAAAAGGTTCTCATGGTCAACCCTATCTAAACCTCTAATCATCTTGTACACCTCTATCAAGTCACCCCTAAACCTTCTTTTCTCCAATGAAAACAGCCCCAAGTGCCTCAGCCTTTCCTCATACGATCTTCCTACCATACCAGGCAACATTCTGGTAAACCTCCTCTGCACCCGTTCCGGTGCCTCCACATCCTTCCTATAGTATGGCGACCAAAACTGCACACAATACTCCAGATGCGGCCGCACCAGAGTCTTATACAACTGCAACATGACCTCAGGACTCCGGAACTCAATTCCTCTACCAATAAAAGCCAGTACGCCATATGCCTTCTTCACAGCACTATTTACCTGGGTGGCAACTTTCAGAGATCTGTATACATGGACACCAAGATCCCTCTGCTCATCCACACTACCAAGTATCTGACCATTAGCCCAGTACCCCATCTTCTTGTTACTATTACCAAAGTGAATGACTTCACACTTACCTACATTGAACTCCATTTGCCACCTTTCTGCCCAGCTCTGCAGCTTATCTATATCCTGCTGTAACCTGCCACATCCTTCCTCACTATCAACAACTCCACTGACTTTCGTATCATCCGCAAACCTGCTCACCCAACCTTCTAGCCCCTCCTCCAGGTCATTTATAAAAATGACAAACAGCAATGGTCCCAAAACAGATCCTTGTGGAACACCGCTAGTAACTGCACTCCAAGATGAACCTTTACCACCAACTACTACCCTCTGTCGTCTTCTAGCCAGCCAATTCCTAATCCAAACCTCCAACGCACCCTCAATGCCATACCTCCGTATTGTTTGCAGTAGCCTACCATGGGGAACCTTATCAAACGCCTTACTAAAATCCATATACACCACATCTACTGCTTTACCCTCGTCCACCTCCTTAGTCACCTTCTCAAAGAATTCAATAAGGTTTGTGAGGCACGACCTGCCCTTCACAAAACCATGCTGACTATCCTTGATCACCTTATTCCTATCCAGATGTTCATAAATCCTATCCCTTACAATTCTCTCTAAGACTTTGCCCACAACAGAAGTGAGACTCACCGGCCTACAGTTACTAGGGTTATCCCTACTCCCCTTCTTGAAAAAGGGAACCACATTTGCTATCCTCCAGTCTTCTGGCACTATTCCTGTAGACAACGAGGACATAAAAATCAAGGCCAATGGCTCTGCAATCTCCTCCCTTGCTTCCCAGAGAGTCCTAGGATAAATGCCATCAGGCCCAGGGGACTTATCTATTTTCAACCTTTCCAGAATTTCCAACACCTCTTCCCTACCTACCTCAAAGCCATCCATTCTAATTAATTGTGACTCAATATTCGCATCGGCAACAATGTCCTGTTCCTGAGTGAATACTGACGAAAAGTATTCATTCAGTGTCTCCCCAATCTCTTCAGCCTCCACATGCAACTTCCCACTACTATCCTTGACTGGATCTATTCCTACCCTGGTCATTCTTTTATTCCTGACATACCTATAGAAAGCCTTTGGGTTTTCCCTAATCCTACCAACTAAGGACTTTTCATGTCCCCTCCTTGCTGCTCTTAGCTCTCTCTTCAGATCCTTTCTGGCTACCTTATAACTCTCAATCGCCCCAATTGAACCTTCACGCCTCATCTTTACATAGGCCGCCCTCTTTCCTTTAACAAGGGATTCCAATTCCTTATTAAACCACGGCTCCCTCACACGACCCTTTCCTCCCTGCCTGACAGGTACATACTTATCAAGGACACTCAATAGTTGCTCCTTGAACAAGCTCCACATATCGATTGCGCCCTTCCCTTGAAGCCTACTTCTCCAAGCCACGCATCCTAAGTCATGCCTCACCGCACCATAATTTCCCTGTCCCCAGCTATAACTCTTGCCCTGCAGTGCACATTTATCCCTCTCCAACACTAGAGTAAAAGTCACCAAATTGTGGTCACTATCCCCAAAGTTCTCACCTACCTCCAATTCTAACACCTGGCCTGGTTTGTTACCCAGAACCAAATCCAGTATGGCCTCACCTCTTGTTGGCCTGTCTACATATTGTGTCAGGAAACCCTCCTGCACACATTGGGCAAACACCGACCCATCTAACGTACTCGAGCTATAGCTTTCCCAGTCGATATCTGGAAAGTTAAAGTCCCCCATAACAACCACCCTATTACTTTCACTCTTCTCCTGAATCATCCTCGCAATCCTTTCTTCTACGTTTCTAAGACTATTAGGAGGCCTGTAGAAAACTCCTAACAGGGTGACCTCACCTTTCCTATTTCTAACCTCAGCCCAAACTACCTCAGATGGCGAGTCTTCATCCATCGTCCTTTCCACCACTGTAATACTATCTTTGACAAGCAATGACAGAGAACAAAGGGAAGTCAAATGGGGAATTTGAAATGTGGAATTAGGAGCGTAGTTCATCATGAATTTCTGCTTCCCTTTCCTCAAATTCTACTCTACTCATTATGTGCTAGCAAGCCATATCATGAAATGTACTTGTCATTCCTGAAAAAAGTGACAAACATGACTGCTTTTCATTTGCATGTATTAGGTTTCATGACACATATCACCATTCATCTTTTCCCATCACAATCACCAGCCCAAAAACATCCACTCGATATGAATTTGTGGACAAGCATGCAGGAGGACACTCAGCACACAGTAAAGATAAAAGGTACAGTCATATTGCCTTACCAGATCAGGCAGCTGCTCTCTCATTAGAGAGACACACAACTGGTGGTGGTTTAACCCAAGGGTCACCATGCCTAGGTGAGGGGAGAGGTTGAGAAGGAGAATTGCAGGAATTGAACCCATGCTGTTGGCATCACTCCACAACACAAAGCCTTCCGACCAACTGCACTAAACCAACCCGCTCACAACACAGTATGAGTAAGCAAGAATAAACATGAGTCACACAAACAGTATGTGGCTGACCAGTCAATGAGCATCTGGTGCCCCTTGAGAGAACAGCATAGGGATCCAGATTTCTTGTGCTGTTTTTAAAAGAAGGATGTCTCAAGTATTAATGTTATGCTATGGGATCATATCACAAAGTGTGTTCAAAGACAGTTGAGTGGAGGAGCCCAGTACCTCCATCTGCAACACCAAAGTGGATGACTTCACAGTATTGCAGTCAAACCAGCATGTGGCAATGCCAAGGATACATGCAGCAGAGGCCTGAAGAATTGTTTGTCCTGCTGCTGATACTCAAAATGCTAAGATCTGAAGTGTTAGATTAGACTCTAGGCAACGAGACCAAGATGGAGGCAAGCTTTGGATTAGACCTCGCTGATTTCTTAGAACAGTCTAGAAGTACAGTGAGAATTTTTTTTTATAATGGCTGCCTTCTAATGGTGCCATCTTAGGTACAAGTACCTAGATACAAATCTTGGGATACAAAAAAAAATAAAAGGAAAAGCAGTAGCATTACTTACAGAGTCTAAAAAAAACTTAGAAATAAGAAAGTTATAACATAGTTAAAGGATTGACATTACAGTCCAGTAAAGAATTTCAAATAGCAGCAGCTGAGCATCGTCTGACCGCCCATGCCAGACCCCAGTTCAACAACGGTCCTGCTCTGCTCCAAGCCTCCCAGTCCGCTCCACACAGGCATTCAGTTGCACCAAGAAAAGGTGCACTGCTCCAGGACGTGCTCCCCCTTGCACTGTTCCAGGACTGCTAGAAGGATAGAAAAAGAACAGGCAAAGCAGAGGAGCTCCACGTGGAGTGTCCTACTCTGCCGCCTACTCTACTACTACATTGGCTCATTCTGGATCTGTGGTCATGAGGATGGATATAACTTCAGAGGTCAGATTCCATCACCAAGTCATTCTTTACATGACTTGGTGTTTTGTGATTTTTAACTTTATTTACACATGAATATTGTAGTCCTTGACTTTCGTACTGCTTCATTCAGAGTGAGCTACCAGAGTGTCAACCAGGTTTCTCTGATTGGACCAAATTAACAACCTCAATCAAGGAATTCCTATTGCATGATCTCCAGTTAGTTGACCTCGTTCCAATCACTACAAGGCTGCATTATCCAGTATTCATGGTGTGACAAGAATAGAGAAATTGCAGCGTCCTATGGCACTTCATCTAGCTCCCCCAAAGATGTTAAATACATGTGGTTAAGACTGCCAACTTCCACTTCTGTGCTATTCTTCAACTTCACCCTTGCATGAGCTCATCTGTTATTGAAAACTTTATTTGTAACCTCTAACATTCACTGACGGAGACAGAGTAGGCAGTGTCCAGGCTTCTCAGCCCAGGGCTCATTCATTCATCGGCTTTTTCTGTTTCTTTCCTTTAACTTCCTTTTTTTCCTCAGATTTTAAAGTGTTTTCTTAAAAAGAAAACTTACCTTGGAGCAACTGAAAGCTGGAGCAGACTCAGCTGGAGGCCTGGAGCGATGCAGAGTGGCCAAGGGCCAGAGCAAAGCGGGATGGAGGCGTGCAGCAGAGTGGTTGAGGACTGAAGGGAAGTGGGCTGGAGGCATGCAGCACTGCAGAGCAGCTGAACGCCAGACAGGAGTGGGCTGAAGGCATGGAGCAGGCTGGGCTGCAGACTTTGAGGAGAATGGAGCAGGCTGGTGGCACAGAACAGAGTGGGGACAGGTGTTAACTGGGGACTAGTGCGGGCAGTCAGTGGCTTACGAAGCCAGTCAGACCATGTGTGGGAACCCCTGCGCTGATCTACTGCAGTGTAACGTTTATCTGTAATCTGTTTATCTAATTGTAAGGCTTATCCGTTTATCTGTATGTCTTATTTTCTAACTTAACAGTATGAATCACTGTAAGGTAATGTAACATTTTGCTTCTTTATTTCTCTTTTCATAAGATTGTACCTAAGAACTTTGTATCTAAGATGGCACCATGAGGGGCAACTTTGCAAACTTTTCACTGTACTCCTGTACTTGAGTATACTGACAATAAAACCTAATTAGACCTAATTCTAATAAAACCAAGAACCTATACAGTAACACGATTTGGTACACATTCAGCACATTGTCTGTGTAAGGGCTTGTATGCTCTTGCTCGTCATTGCCTTTCTTCTTCAAAATTTTAAAGCAGTTACTTCGCACCGTATGCTCATGCTGTAATGTTCCTCTTTCTACTTGTATCTTCCTACTATGTCTGCACATGATTTTTTGACATCTTTGTATATATTTAAGCTGGATGTAATGTTGCTGCCTTTGTGTGATCATCATAAATCAATTCAATACAATGAAGCACAGAGTCTCATGAAAATCATTAAACAAAAATGGTTGGACAGAACTGATTGGCTCTGCCAGTGAAATATCAGTAGAATTTTCTCAAATACATTAAAATGGGCTGTATTTTTACACCAAAATGAAGTATAACTATTTCGTACTTGCTAATGTGATGCATTGCTGATTCTGATGCATAAGAATCTGTGAACCTTTACAGGCCTGAGCAAAATTATTACAATAAAATATGACTCTTCACTGCCAACTGAGTAATTAGGGATAGGGAATAAATGTTGGCCTAGCCAGTGACACTCACATCATGGATACGGCGAATAGCTAAGGTCTTTTCCCCAGTGATGGGGAACAAGTTTTTAAGGTGAGAGGGGATAGATTTAACAGACACCTGAGGGGTAGATTTTTCACACAGAGGGTGGTTCACGTATGGAACAAGCTGCCAGAAAAGTGGTAGCGGCAGGTACAAATATAGAATTTAAAAGGTATCTGGATGGGTACATGAATAGGAAGGGCTGAGATGGGTTTGGAAATGGAACGAGATCAGTTTAGGATATCTGGTTGGCATAGTCGAGTTGGACCGAAGGGTATGTTTCCGTGCTGTATAATTCTATAACTCCATGCTGAAACTCTCGAAGTTTATTCTGAAAGGAGCTTTCTCTTAAAAACTAACTTTTACAATTGATGTGCCAATATAGTGGCATGCAATGTCAATCAAAGAATACTAAAGAAAATGTAGGAGAAAATTACTGATGCTGGAATTTGTGCTGAAAACAACCAATGTGTTCTCTCTCCATGGATGCTGTCTGAATGCTGTGATCTCTAGCATTGGTTGTTTTCAATACTAAAGAAAAGATTAGAGTTCAATCACTGCCTGGTGAGATTCTGAGCCAAAAACAACAATGCCTGAATTTCTATTATTGCTCAGTATCTCAGTCAGGCTAATAGTTAAATCACTACAAATGTCCACAATATAGAACATAGAACAGTTCAGCACAGTACACGCCCTTTGCCCCATGATGTTGTGCCGAGGATTTACATTAATCTAAGATCAACTTAACCTACACACCCCTCAATTTACTGCCATCCATGTCCAGCAGTCACTTAAATGTCCCTAATGTCTCTGACTCTACTACCATCGCTGGCACTGCATTCCATGCACAAACCACTCTGCGTAAAGAACCTACTCTGACATCTCCCCTATACCTTTCTCCAATCACTTTAAAATTATGACCCCTCGACAGCCATTTCTGCCCTGGGGAAAGGTCTCTGGCTATCTACTCTACCCATCCATGACTACCTGGTCAGGTCCACGCCCCCCAACAACCCATCCTCCCCTCCTGGCACCTTCCCCTGTCACCACAGAACTGCAAAACCTGCGCCCACATCTCCCCTCTCACCTCCATCCAAGGTCCCAAAGGAGCCTTGCACATCCATCAAAGTTTCACCTGCACATTCACCAATGTCATTTAATGTATCCGTTACTCCCTATGCGGTCTCCTTTACATTGGGGAGACTGGACGCCCTCTCGCAGAGCACTTTAGGGAACATCTCTGGGACACCCGCACCAAGCAACCCCACCGTCCCGTGGCCGAACATTTCAACTCCCCTTCCCACTCTGCCAAGGACATGCAGGTCCTGGGCCTCCTCCACCACCACGCCCTCACCACCCGACACCTGGAGGAAGAATGCTTCATCTTCTGCCTCGGAACACTTCAACCCCAGGGCATCAATGCTTCACCAGGTTTCTCATTTCCCCTCCCCCCCCACCTTACCTCAGTTCCAATCTGCCAGTTCAGCACCATCTTTATGGCCTATCCTACCTGCCAATCTTCCTTCCCACCTATCCGCTCTACCCTCCACTCCAACCTATCACCTTCATCCCCACCTCCATCCACCTATTGTACTCTTAGCTACCTTCTCCTAAGCCCTACCCCGCTCCTATTTATCTCTCCACCCCCGAGGCTCCCTGCCTCATTCCTGGTGAAAGGTTTTTGACCAAAACGTTGATTTTCCTGCTCCTTGGATGCTGCCTGACCTGCTGTGCTTTTCTAGCACCACTCTAATCTACATTGTGCCTGTCATTACCTTGTACACCTCTATTAAGTCACCTGTCTTCCTCCTTTTCTCCAGTGTGAAAAGCCCTAACTCACTCAACCTCTCTTCACAAGACAAGCCCTTCCATCCATGCAGCATCCTGGTAAATCTCCTCTGCATCCTCTCTAAAGCATCTACACCCTTTGTATAATGAGGAAACCAGAACTGGACACAACATTCCAAGTGTGGTCGAACCAGGGTTTTGTAGAGCTACAGCAAAACCTCGCGGCTTTTAAACTCAACTCGCCCTTGTTCAACACATTTTCAGTTCAACTCGGATGGAAACATTTCTGGATTGAGTATTGCAGAATGAAATGAGCCTAATTGTTTGTGGATGGTTCTTGAATAAGTTGCTGGGGTTAAGGAGTATGTAAAGTAACAGTAGATGTTCCCATTCCAATTCCTAGCTGTAACTGTTCAGAAACGATCAAGAAAGGAAAAGGAAAGTGGAGTGGCAATATCACTTAAGAAAGGGCATTGTAGTATTCGAAAATTGAGAATTTCCTTCAAAGTATCAGGACAGAATTCACTTCAGTAAATGAGCAGAAAAAAGGTATGATCTCACTCCTGGCGTAATCTACAGTCTTCCAAATAGAGGAGGAGAGGTAGAGGACATCTGCCTGGAAATCACAAAGGTATGCAAGAACTTGAGGACATGATCTAAAATTATCCCATTTGCTATTTGCATCCAGTAAAGGGAAAGGAGGGGGACAAATCTCTGAAATGTGTACAGAAGAACACCCTTGTTCAATGTGTTTTCAGTCCTTATCAGACGGACGCATTCCGGGATGGGGGATGGTGTATGTGTGTAGTGGGGGAGCTCTTGGATAAGTTACCAAGTGTTGATACCTTATCTATAAGTTTCTTAAGATCATGGAGGTGGAGATTGTGGAAAGCTTTGCCATAGTCTTCAAATATTCCCTACATTCAAATGGAGATGTGAGAAGTCTGAAGGTGACAGATGGGATACCTTTACACAAGAATGGATGTAAATCCATTCTTATTATGTATAAATTGGATGATTTAACATCAGTGGTGGGTACGATTTTAGAAATAATAAACAGAGCTAAATAAAACAAACAACCACAAAGTTGGAGCTGATTAAGGAGAGCTAACACAGATTTTACTGGGCAAATCATGCTGGACTAATCTAATAGAATATTTTGCAGAAGCAACAGAGAAGGTTGACGAAGGGAATGCAATGGGTGAGTTTAGATGCCTTCTTAAATCCATGTGACAAATAAAGAGACTGATTAACAAACTCAGGAATCAAGTAATAGGAGGGTTAATGATAGATAAGATAAATTGGCCTCCTCGTGGAATATGGAAGTTGCTGGGTAGTTTACTACCTATCCTGAGTTGCCCTTGAGAAGATGGTGGTGAGCTACCCTTTTTATCCAATGCAGTCCACATGCTAGGGTTGACTCACAATGCTATTAGGAAGCGAATTCCAGGATTTTGATCGAGGGTCGGTGAAAGAATGGCAACATATTTCCAAGTCAGGGTGGTGGGATGTTGGAAGGGAACTTCCAAGTGATGGTGCTTCTATGTATCAACTGTCCAAGTCCCTCCAGGTGGACATGGTCTTGGGTTTGAAAGATGTTGTCGAAGGATCTTTGGTGAATTTCTGCAACGCAGAAAATGTAGATAGAAAACACTACTGCTATTGAGTGTTAGTAGAAGAACGAGTAGATATCTGTGGATGTAGCGTCAATCAAGCAGGCTGCTTTGTCCTGGACAGTGTCAAGTTTCTTTACTGTTGTTGAAGCTACATCCATCAGGTATTCCATCACACTCTGGACTTGGTCCTTATGGGTGATATACAGGGTTTGGGGATTCATTGCAGAATTCCAAGTTTCTGACCTACTTTTGTAGCCACTGTGTTTATATGGCAAGTCCAGTTGAGTTTCTAGTGATTGTTTAACTAGTCAGTATGGGTAACACCATTGAATGTCATGGTTAAATTGTCTTTCAGTTGTGATGATCATTGCCTGGCATTTTTAAGTCGCGGATGTTACTTGCTACTTGTCTGATATTGTCTAAATCTTGTTGCATATAAACATGGACTGTTCAGAACTGGAGGAGTCACGAATGGTGCTGAACATTGTGCAATCATTGGCAAACATCCCTATTTCTTATGATGGAGGGAAGGTTGTTGGTGAAGCAGCTGAAGATGGGCCTAGAACATTACTTTCAGGAACTCCTAGATTAGATTAGATTCCCTACAGTGTGGAAACAGGCCCTTCGGCCCAACAAGTCCACAATGACCCTCCAAAGAGTAACTCACCCAGACCCATTCCCTCTGACTTAAGTACCTAACACTATGGGCAATTTAGCATGGCAAATTCACCTGACCTGCACATCTTTGGACTGTGGGAGGAAACCGGAGCATCGGAGGAAACCCACGCAGACACGGAGAGAATGTGCAAACTTCACACAGACAGACAGTCACCCGAGGCTGGAATCAAACTCAGGTCCCTCGCGCTGTGAGGCAGCAGTGCTAACCACTGAGCCAGCGTGCCACCTCCTACAGAGATGTCCTTGGGCCAAAATGACTGATCAACAATCACAGCAACCTTGCTATGTGCAAGGTATGACTCCAACCAGTGGAGAGGTACAACAGGTCAAGCAACATCCGAGAGCAGGGGAATTGATGTTTCGGGCATAGGCCCTTCATCATGAATGCCCGAATGTCGATTCTCCTGCTCCTCGGATGCTGCCTGACCTGCTGTGCTTTTCTAGCACCACATTCTCGACTCTGATCCCCAGTACTTTCCTCACTTTCTTCAACCAGTGCACATGATGACCGTTGATTCCAGTTTTGCTAGGGCCTCCTTGATGCCACTCGATTCAATGTGTCACACTCACTTCACCTCTGGAATTCAGCCCTTTTGTCCATGTTTGAACCAAGGTTATAATGAGGTCAGGAGCTGATTGATCCTGGTGAAACCCAAACTGGATATCCATGAGGAGGTGCTGCTTGATAGCACTACTGAAGACACCTTCCATCACTCCACTGATGATCAAGAGTAGCCTGATGAGGCTGTAATTGGCTAGGTTGGATTTGTCTTCATTTTTGTACAGGACTCACCTGGGCAATTTTCCACATTGTTGGATTGATGCCAGTGCTGTTGCTGTACTGGAATAGCTTCCCTAGGGAAGCTACATGTTCTGCAGCACAAATCTTCAGTACTATTACTGGAAAGCAATCAGGGCCCATAGCTTTGCACTATCCAGTGCCTCCAACAGTTTCTTTATACTATATGGAGTGAATTGAACTGGCTGCTGGGGACCACTGTAGGAAGCTACTATTGATCATCCACTTGACACTTCTGGCTGAAGAATGCAGCGAATGCTTCAGCCTTTTCTTTGCACTCCTGAGCTCTTCAAATATTGAGGATGAGGACATTTGTGGAGCCTCCTACTCAAATGAATTGTTTTACTGTCCACCACCATTTACAACTTGATCTGGCAGGATTGCAGAGCTTAGATCTGATCCATTTTTTGAGGAATTGCTTAGTTCTATCACTTACTATTCATGCTGTTTGGCATACAAGTAGTCCTGTTTGGTAGCTTCACCAGGTTGACACCTCATTTTTACATATGCCTGGTGCTGCTTCTAGCATTCCCTCCTGCACCCAGGCGGCACCTGCACTGGTGAGGTCCAGCAAGTTCTCATAGTGGCGAGGGCACCAGTGGAGGTGTTCTACTGGCAGCACGGCATAGGGATTCATGCCTGGCCACCAGGCCAAGGTCTGTGGTAGAGCACTTAACAACAAGGACCATGAAATGGAATACTTTTTCTTTGTTTCTTTATTCTTCTGCCTTTATATTCTATGTTTTGGTTTATTTTTCTGTGTTGTAAGACAGCACTAGAGAGTGGTGACACTATACAATGCTTTTCACTGAATTTTGTGACAAAATACATGTGACAATAAATAAATCAAATCAAATCAAATCAACTAACAAAAAACCAGTTGCTTTGTATAGATTTGATATTCATTTGAACAAATTTGAATAGGATGGGGGTTGGGAAGGGAAGAGCAGGCAATCATTCAAATTTTACTTGAAACAAAAATACTTCACATTCAAATTAAAGATGTGTATGTGCATATGCCCAGATGAATATCACTTGCATTTCTTCCTATGAGGCTGTCAGTGACATTACAATGAAGAGATTTTGCTCAGTCTGAATTGCTGGAACACATTCAACCCCTAATATCCAGATGCTGCAGCTAGCTACATCGGAATAAATTAATTGAACTGCACAGATAAACAGCAGAGGTTTCCAATTTGCCATTGAACTAATATCATTACTGTGGCACGACAGAAGAAATGTCTGCAACCTTCAGCTCATAATCACTTTAATCTTGTTAGTTAGTCCTTCCAATCAATCACAAAAAATTTAAATATCTTTTCAAAAGTTACCAACCTCCACAATCATTGGAACACTACGTAAAATTAGTATTTATTTGCATGCAAGAAACAGTTATTGCCATAAGTCGTCAAACATCACAACCTTTTTATACAGCACACAGTTTTAGGTGATGATAGAATGGCTGTAGAAGCTGGCAACTTTTAACAGGTGCTGGAATAGGACCGCTAACAGGATTTCAAGTTTTCAGACTAAAGTCATCCTTGATAACTATGTCACCCGTGCTATATGCTTCTTTCATTAATATCCTTACTAAATACAGGTACTACCATTGATATAAGGTGCCACAGAAATAACTCCAACCAATGTCTGCCACTCAGCTTCATTCAAACAGATTCCACGTATTATTCTTCCGATCTGAGATCCTCCATTACTATCATAGTGATCTCATCCTTTACATAATTACAAGTCCATTTATTTTTCCTTCTCATCTATCCTTCTTAAATTGTGAATATCTTTGAATATTCAGTTCCTAGTGCTGTTCACCATACAGCCATGTTTTGATAATGGCAATTAGATCATACCCTATTTATCTCTGTTTGTACCTTTAGTCAGCTAACTTTTGTGATGGGTAAATATGAACTTGGTAAAAACAATGACTGCAGATACTGGAAATCAGATTCTGGATTAGTGGTGCTGGAAGAGCACAGCAGTTCAGGCAGCATCCAAGGAGCTTCGAAATCGACGTTACAGGCAAAGGCCCTTCATCAGGAATAAAGGCAGTGAGCCTGGAGCGTGGAGAGATAAGCTAGAGGAGGGTGGGGGTGGGGAGAAAGTAGCATAGAGTACAATGGGAGAGTGGGGGAGGGGATGAAGGTGATAGGTCAGGGAGGAGAGGGTGGAGTGGATAGGTGGAAAAGGAGATAGGCAGGTAGGACAAGTCCCGGACAAGTCATGAGCTGAGCTGGAAGTTTAGAACTAGGGTGAGATGGGAGAAGGGGAAATGAGGAAACTGTTGAAGTCCACATGGAACAGAAAAGTATTAGCCTACTGAATGGAGAAAGGTTGAAGAATTCCGTAATATAAAGGGATTGGGATGTCCGTGAATCACGAGAGTACTTGAATTATAAAGTCAGCATGCAGGTACAGCAGGTACCTCCATCCCCCATCACGAAGGACTCAAAGCCCTCCGCTTCTTCCTTTCCTGCCATACCAACCAGTACCCTTCCACTCACACCCTCCTTCGACTGACTGAACTGGTCCTCACCCTGAACAACTTCTCTTTCCAATCCTCCCACTTCCTCCAAACCAAAGGAATAGCCATGGGCACCCGCATGGGCCCCAGCTATGTCTGCTTCTTCGTAGGATATGTGGAACAGTCCATCTTCCGCAGCTACACTGGCACCACCCCCCACCTTTTCCTCCGCTACACCGATGATTGTATCGGCGCTGCCTCATGCTCCCACGAGGAGGTTGAACAGTTCATCCACTTTACCAACACCTTCCACCCCGACCTCAAATTCACCTGGACCGTCTCAGACTCCTCCCTCCCCTTCCTAGACCTTTCCATTTCTATCTCTGGCGACCGAATCAACACGGACATTTATTATAAACCGACCGACTCCCACAGCTACCTAGACTACACCTCCTCCCAACCCTGCCCCCTGTAAAAATGCCATCCCATATTCCCAATTCCTTCGTCTCCGCCGCATCTGCTCCCAGGAGGACCAGTTCCAAAACCGTACAACCCAGATGGCCTCCTTCTTCAAGGACTGCAATTGCCCCCCAGACGTGGTCGACGATGCCCTCCACCGCATCTCTTCCACTTCCCGCTCCACCGCCCTTGAGCCACGCCCGTCCAACCGCCACCAGGACAGAACCCCACTGGTCCTCACCTACCACCCCACCAACCTCCATGTACAGCGTATCATCCGCCGTCATTTCCGTCACTTCCAAACGGACCCCACCACTAGAGATATATTTCCCTTCCCGCCCCTATCAGCATTCCAAAAAGACCACTCCCTCCGTGACTCCCTCATCAGGTCCACACCCCCCAACCTCCACTCCTGGCACCTTCCCCTGCAACCGCAAGAAATGCAAAACTTGCGCCCACACCTCCCCCCTTACTTCCCTCCAAGGCCCCAAGGGATACTTCCATATCCGCCACAAATTCACCTGCACCTCCACACACATCATTTATTGCATCCGCTGTACCCGATGTGGCCTCCTCTATATTGGGGAGACAGGCCGCCTACTTGCGGAACGTTTCAGAGAACACCTCTGGGACACCCGGACCAACCAACCCAACCACCCCGTGGCTCAACACTTCAACTCCACCTCCCACTCCATCAAGGACATGCAGGTCCTTGGACTCCTCCATCACCAGACCATAGCCACACGACGGTTGGAGGAAGAGCGCCTCATCTTTCGCCTAGGAACCCTCCAACCACAAGGGACGAACTCAGATTTCTCCAGTTTCCTCATTTCCCCTCCCCCCACCTTGTCTCAGTCAAATCCCTCGAACTCAGCACCGCCTTCCTAACCTGCAATCTTCTTCCTGACCTCCCCGCCCCCACCCCACTCCGGCCTATCACCCTCACCTTGACCTCCTTCCACCTATCGCATTTCCAACGCCCCTCCCCCAAGTCCCTCCTCCCCACCTCTTATCTTAGCCTGCTGGACACACTTTCCTCATTCCTGAAGAAGGGCTTATGCCCGAAACGTCGATTTTCCTGTTCCTTGGATGCTGCCTGACCTGCTGCGCTTTTCCAGCAACACATTTACAGCAAGTGATTAGTAAGACAAACGGAATGAAGTCACTTATTGCTAAGGGAATGGAATACAAAGCTAAGGATTTTTTTGGTCCAGCTCTACAGTGCACTGATGAGACCATATCCAGAGAACCGTGCATAGTTTTGGTCTCTTAATTTGAAAGATATAACTTTCAAGCAGTTCAGAGAAGGCTCACTCAACTCATTTTGGGGACGAAGGACTTTATTAATGAAAAAAGGGTAAACTGGTTAGGCCAATACCCACTAGCATTTAAAAGAATGCGAGGTGATCTCAGTGAACAAAAAGATTTTTAGGTGGTTGGATTAGATGAATACCCAGAGAATATTTTCTCTTGTGGGGAGGCCAAAACTAAAAAATATGGTTTTAAGAATAAGCGAGCTTCCTTTGAAGACAGTGACAGGAAAATTCTTTCTCTGAGAGTCATTAATCTGTAGAATTTCCTTCACCGGATGACAGGGGAGGATGGGTCTTTAAATCTGTTCAAGGCTGAGTTAGATAGTATTTTGAGAGAAAAAGGGGTCACACATTATGGATTGCAGACAAGGAAGTGGAGATGGGACTACAACCAGATCAACCATGATTTTATTAAATGGTGGAGCAGGCGAGAACAGCCATCTATGGTCTCCTGTTTCGAAGTTCCACATTCATATCTAACTTCTCACACAGCTAGCACATTGTGGACAAGATTCTTTGTCCCAAATGAAACCATTGGAATTGAAATCCTTTCTTCAGATGCAGCTCCAGCTCAGCTCCAGGCCCAGGTCAACATTAGCACATTCCTATTTGACACTGAAAGGCGCCAATGACTCAATGATAATACAGACTGGAGGGAAGTCATAGGCTGGGAGTTTCCTCAGCACAGAAACCTAGCAGAATATTGGGTATTTATACATTCCATGAAATAAGGTATCTTCTTCATTTAGTTATCAAATCCCCTCCTCCGTGCATTGGCCCCTTGCAAATCTCGTTTATTCTAACTGCACAGCCTCCCTACCTCACCAAGAATACTGGAAAGCAAGAGTGAATGCATCCCTACAAATTAAGCAGTCTCACTACTGTTAATTCTACCTTGTAGTAGTACTACAAAAAGCAGCTTACAAGTTCCTCGTGTTCAGTACAACAAACATGCAGGTACAAAATGAAATTGGCTGCAAGATCCCAGTTTCAAAAAAAGCATCAAGCAGGTATAATTCACCCTTTTGCACCTATGGTGGGAAGACAAAAATCAGCCAAACTCTTGACACTTCTGCTGGTAAGCAGATGTCTGGATATCAGATGAGAACAGAACCAACTCAGCTACACTACAAATAAGACAGAGTCTGCTACTCGTAATTGCATGCTGTCTAGAGTACTAATCCCATAATGAAGCAAGTAGCTTTGTGTACATTACTCTTCCCAAATAGTAATAGCTAAGATTGGGAGGGCAAGTTCTGACCCACAACATCAGCACAACTTAAAAAGTCTGATTATACATAATTAAAAGGTGCTTTGATTGATTGAAACACAGTATTAAATAAAGCTACTAAACAGGATTTTTATGCTATTTTAAGTAAATAGCACCAACAATAGAGTCCATGAAACTTCTCAATTCCAAACATTTCTTTGTGAAATTTGCAACAGCAAGCCTGACGAGTAATTATATTTATTTTTAATCTTCAAACTTGAAAATCCTATACTGACTCAATTTTCCATGGATCATCCTCCTATATTAACAAGTCTGCTTATCTCAGGAGAGGACGAAGGAATGAGCAAAATAATAGCAAAGAAAAGGTTTTGACTGGAGTGTTTCAGGGGGCTTTAAAACAGATTTAATACAAAGTAGATTCTTATGTTGATACACCAGTCCAATTTGCTTTGAGCTCACATGCCTTCAAGCAGTGTTCAAAGTGTGAGAAAGACCATTAACTTAGTCAGTTTAGTATGGAAATTTAATTTAGTACAGTGTCAGAATCTGAAAATCTGTACATCCTAGCACACTTTCTGTTTTGCTTTTTTCCTCCTTGTTTTTTCATAAGTCTCCCTTTCCAAAAGTGCACCTTCTTGTTTGTATACAGTTCCGCCAAAGCTGCAGTCCTTCAGTTGCTACATCTGTCCGTTAATTTCACCAGTGGAATTTGATAACAATGTTATTCAAGCTAAACCTGATTTTTCTTTCCTCTCTCGTCCAAAGCCCTCAGCTCACTCCAAATGCATGCACTTGCACAATTTTACAGTGTGCTGAAGGATAGCAACAAAATGCATACCTACGTGAACACACATAAAGGGAGATCTTCTTTAACATTGCACTTGCATTCCAGTGAAACCTCGCTTCATAGAAAATTGCTCAAAATAAATTATGGGGTCTATGGGAAAAGTGCGGTTAGGGACTGACCAGCAACAAATATCACTCACGATCGCTCAAAAATCAACCAAAATTCTAACACAAAGTATAGCTCAGCCTGAATGAAGGTATAATTCATACTTCTCAATGAAACAAAAGTAAATTTAACACTGTACATTTAAAAAAATTAACACAGGGACAGATGGTCATCATGGTGCATTATTCCTAAGCGAGATACATCTCTCCTTATGCTCAAAACGCTTTATAATATCTAGCTTCTCTTCCAGTGTTATAGCCTTTCTTCTGTGTTCACCACCCATAATGTTATCATTAAGACGCTTACTGCTAACATTCTTGTCATAATTGGATACAGCACTGGCTCAAAGGTAGAAGACAGAGGAGAGTGGTGGAGGGTTGTTTTTCAGACTGGAGGCCTGTGACCAGTGGTGCGCCACAAGGATCGGTGCTGGGTCCACTGCTTTTTGTCATTCATATAAATGATTTGGATGTGAACATAGCAGGTATAGTTAGTAAGTTTGCAGATGCCACCAAAATTGAAGGTGTAGTTGACAGCGAAGAAGGTTACCTCGGAGTACAATGGGATCTTGAACAGTTGGGCCAATGGGACAAGAAGTGACAGAATGGGGTTTAATTTAGATAAATGTGAGATGCTGCATTTTGCAAATCAGGGCAGGACTTATACATTTAATGGTAAGGTTCTGGGGAATGTTGCTGAGCAAAGAGACCTTGGAATGCAGGTTCATAGTTCCTTGAAAGTAGAGTCGCAGGTAGATAGGATAGTGAAGAAGGTGTTTAGTATGCTTTCTTTTACTGGTCACAGCATTGAGAGGTCATGTTGCGGCTGTACAGGACATTGGTTCTGCCACTTTTGGAATATTGTGTGCAATTTACAAAGATGCTGTAAGGATTGGAGAGCTTGAGTTATAGGGAGAGGCTGAATAGACTGGGGCTGTTTTCCCTGGAGTGTTGGTGGCTGAGGGGTGACCTTATAGAGGTTTATAAAATCAAAAGAGGTAAATAGTCAAGAGTGGCAGAGTCCAGAACTAGAGGGCGTAGGTTTAGGGTGAGAGGGGAAAAATTTAAAAGGGACCTAAGGGGCAACTTTTTCACGCAGAGGGTGGTGCGTGTATGTAATGAGCTGCCAGAGGATGTGGTGGAAACTGGTACAACTACGACATTTGGTCTAGGGCCAAGTGCTGTAAAATGAGACTAGATTAGATTGGGATATCTGGTGGACATAGGCGAGTTCGATCGAAGGGCCTGTTTCTGTGCTGTACATCTCTATGATCCTTTGACTATGCCCCTCCATTTTTTTTTATAAAAGGGAAAATCTAGGAGTAATGTACCTTTCACACTGCTTAATGTATCACTCTCAGAAAGCTGCTCCCTGTACAGTACCTTTCTCAGAAGGCTGCTCTGTCAGCAGCTGACACCGGCACATGTACAGAACTAGACAAAGTCCAGCAATGACATTGGCACATGCAGAGAACAAAATGCACAAAACGATCACCGCTGGAACTGCGTTATTGCGAACACTGTTAAGCATTCTCGAAAATACTGTTACTTAATTCCATAGTGATGTTATAAGCAAATTGCGCTGCCAGAACATGCGTTACCAAGAACTACTTGTACACGCATTCACTCTTTCCAGCAAAGATTGTAAACATTATCAAGTTTCACTCCCACTGCTCACTTCCTCTACTGAGCTCAGGTAACTTTGTTGCAAACTGGCTCGCATGGTTCAGTGCCTTGTTATGTGATGCACATAGCTGCAAAGTAATTAAGAATCTTCTTTTCTCGCTTGCTGTGATACTTGCCCACCGTATTGGTGGATGATCCGTGAAAAATAGAATCAGCAAACAATGTAGGATTTTAAATTTTTGAAGATTTAAAATGAGTGGAAATATTCATCAGGTTTGCTATTACAAATTTAACATGGAAATGTTTGGAACTGAGAAGTTTAATGTACTTTATTGTTGGTGTAGCTATTTCAAGATCTTGTTAAATGGCTTTATTTAATACTGTGTTTCAATCAATCAAAATACCTTTTAATTATGTATAATCAGACTTAAGTTGTGCTGATGTTGTGAGTCAGAACTTGTCAGATAAGCAGACATTGGCACCAACTGGCTCCTTGTTCCAGTTGCCATTCTTCACATGGCAGGCAATGAACCATGAGACACGACACAACTGACTTTAGATGAATCTTTGTTCGAAGTCTATCTTCAGCAGAGGCCACTGGGAAGGTAAGACCACAATAAGACCAAAAGGCATAAGAACAAATGTCAACCATTCAGCTTCATGTCTGCTCCACTACCAAAACAGATCATGGCTGATTTGGTAATTGTCAGCTTTTCTCTCGTCCCTTTTCCTGATGACCTTCCATTTTCCTGTTGATTAAAAATCTTACTATCTCAGACATGAATATATATATAATGCGCCAGCCTCTACACCTTTCAGTGGTAAAGAACTGCACAGATTCACTGCACTCTGAGAAGAAAAAAAATCCTCATCTCTACCTCCAATAGACGAGCCCTTACTCTCCAACAATTATTCTAACAGCATTAAACAAATAAAGAGATAGTACTGTATTTCAGATATAATATATTGTAGCCTATACAAGTGGAACAAGAACCAATGAGTCTGACATTGACCATGGTAGATGCTGGGAATGTAGCATGAAGCAAAGCTATAAAAGAGCAACTACAAATTTAATTCAGACTAGTGTAGCAAGACTCTCAATCTCAGACTGTGCCACCTGACCCCAGACATTCACACTTGCATTCAACTTTACTCATCTGCCCAATAAAAAGATTTTTGTTGCATACTGTATCGGAGTCAGAAATATGTACTACTTTTTGAAAAAATGATCAATCAATTCATTGCTGGAAGACGTTAACTTATTTTAATTCAAATATTGCATGGATGAGATACAGACTACCACTTTCTCGCTTCCAGTCCACTGATATATTATGTGCTGAACTCCAGAAGATCAAAGCTCTTCCACAGGCCTGACAAGTGTCAAGTGAAAGCACTGAATTTGGAGTAGCCCTTTCATACTCACATAGATAGAATATTATAGTGTCATACAGGCCCTTTGGCCCTCAATGTTATGCCAACTTGTGGAACCAAACTGAAGCCTATCTTTCCTATACTATTCCATTTTCATCCATATGTTTATCCAATGACCCATTTAAATGCCCTTAAAGTTGGCGAGTCTACTATTGTTGCAGGCAGTGCGTTCCATGCCCCTACAACGCTGAGTAAAAAATCTACCTCTGACATCTGTCCTATATCTATTACCCCCTTAATTTAAAGCTATGTCCCCTAGTGCTAGCCATCATCATCGGAGGAAAAAGGGTCTCACTGTCCACCCTTTCTTACGCTTTGATTATCTTATATGTCTCAATTAAGTCATCTCTCAACCTTCTTCTCTCTAATGAAAACAGCCTCAAGTCCCTCAGCCTTTTCCCCAGAAGACCTTCTCTCCATTCCAGGTAACATTCTAGTAAATTTCCTCTGAACCCTTCCCAAAGCTTCCACACCCTTCCTATAACATCGTGACCAGAACTGTACGCAATACTCCAAGTGCAGCCGCACCAGAGTTTTGTACAGCTGCAACATGACCTCATGGCTCGGAAATTCAATCCCTCTACCAATAAAAGCTAACACACAGTATGTCTTCTTAACAACCCTATCAACCAGGATGGCGACTTTCAGGGATCTATGTACATGAACACTGAGATCTTTCTGCTCTTTTACACAACCAAAAATCTTACCATTAGCCCATTTACTCATTATTTCTGTTGCTCCTTTCAAAGTGAATCACCTCACACTTTTCTGCATTAAACACCATTTGCCACCTCTCAGCCCAGCTCTGTAGCTTATCTATGTCCCTCTGTAACCTAAACATCCTTCGGCGTCATCCACAACTCCACTGACCTTAATGTCATCTGCAAATTTACTAACCCATCCTTCTACGCTGTCATCTGGGTCATTTATAAAAATGACAAACAGCAGTGCCCCCAAAACAGATCCTTGTGGTACACCACTAGTAACTGAACTCCAGGATGAACATTTCCCATCAACCACCACCCTATGTCATCTTTCAGCTAGCCAATTTCTGATTCAAACCACTAAATCACCCTCAATCCTACGCTTCCGTATCTCTTCCCCCCCCCCCCCCTTGAACAAAAGGACAACATTTGCTATCCTCCAGTCTTCTGGCACTATTCCTGTAGACAATGGCGACATAAAGATCAAAGCCAAAGGCTCTGCAATCTCCTCCCTGGCTTCCCAAAGAATCCTAGGATAAATCCCATCCTGTCCAGGGGACTTATCTATTTTCACACTTTCCAGAATTGCTAACACCTCCTCCTTGCAAGCCTCAATCCCATCTAGTCTCGTAGCCTGTATTTCAGTATTCTCCTCGACAACATGGTCTTTTTCCAGGATGAACACTGATGAAAAATATTCATTTAGCGCTTCCCCTATCTCCTTGGACTCCATGCATAACTTCCCATTACTATCCTTGATTGGCCCTAATCTTTCTCTAGCCATTCTTTTATTCCTGATATACCTATAGAAAGCTTTAGGGCTTTCCTTGATCCTATCTACCAACAACTTCTCAGGTCCCCTCCTGGCTCTTTTTGGCTCTCTCTTTAGGTCTTTTCTGGCTAACTTATAACTCTCAAGCGCCCTAACTGAGCCTTCACGTCTCATCCTAACATAAGCCTTCTTCCTCTTGACAAGAGATTCAACTTCTTTAGCAAACCTTGACTCCCTCACTCAACCACTTCCTCCCTGCCTGACAGGTACATACTTATCAAGGACATGCAGGAGCTGTTCCTTAAATAGGTTCCATATTTCAATTATGCCCATCCCTGTACTTTCCTTCCCCATCCTATGCATCCTGAATCTTGCCCATTTGCATCATAATTGCCCTTCCCCCAGCTATAACTCTTGCTCTGCTTTATATAATTATCTTTTTCCACCGCTAAAGTAAACATAACTAAATTGTGGTCACGATCATCAAGTGCTCACCTACCTCTAAATCTAACACCTGGCCAGGTTCATTACCCAGTACCAAATCCAATGTGGCCTAGCCCCTTGTTGGCTTGTCTACATACTGTGTTAGGAAACCATCCTGCACACATTGGACAAAAACTGACCCACCTAAAGTACTCGAACAGAAGTATTTCAAGTCAATATTTGGAAAGTTAAATCCCCCCATAACAACTACCCTGTTACTCTCGCTCCGAACCAGAATTATCTTTGCTATCCTTACTGTACATCTCTGGAACTATTTGGAGGCCAACAGGGTGACCTCTCCTTTCCTCTTTCTTAACTCAGTAGACAGGCCCTCAAACAACCTTTCTACCACTGTAATACTGTCCTTGACTAACAGTGCCACACCTTCCCCTCTTTTATCATTTTCTCTGTTCTTACTGAAACATCTAAATCCAGGAACCTGCAATAACTATTCCTGTCCCTGCTCTATCCATGTCTCTGAAATGGCCACAACAGTGAAGTCCCAGGTACCAAGCCATGCTGCCAGTTCACCCATCTTATTCTGGATGCCCCTGGCATTGAAGTAGACACACTTCAAACCACCTTCTTGCTTGCCAGGGAACTATTGCACCTTGAAACCTCATTTCTGACTCAATGTCCTGGACACTGCAAGTCCACTTTAGGTTCCCATCTCCCTTTTGAATTAGTTTAAACCCTCCGGAAGAGCATTAGCAAATCTCCCCCCCAGGATATTGGTTCCCCTTTGGCTCGGGTGCAGACCATCCGGTTTGTAGAGGTCCCACCCAGAATGAGCCCCAACCATCCAGGTAACCGAAACCCTCCTTCCTGCATCATTCCTGTAGCCACGTGCTCAACTCCTCTTTCTCCCTCTTCCTCGTCTCGCTAGCACATGGCACAGGCAACAAACCCGAGATGATAACTCGGTTTGTTCTACCACAAAGCTTCCACCCTAGCTCCATGAATTTCTGCCTTAAATCCCCATCCCTTTTCCTACCTATGTCGTTAGTACCTATGTGGACCACTACTTCAGGCTGTTCCCCCTCTCCCTCAAGGATCCTGAAAACATGATCCGAGACATCACAAACCCTGACACCTACGAGGCAACACACTAACCACGAGTCTCACATTCCCACAGAACCTCCTTTCTATTCCCCCTAACTATGGAAGGGGGAACTTACTTGAATGGAATGGAACTTACTGGAGACTCTTTTCACTAAGGTCCAATTCAAATCAACAGATTGAGCAGAATTGCATCCCAACAAACTTAATGCAGGTAGCAAAGGTGGAAACATAGAAATCAGAGCAGGTGTAGGTCATTCCACCTCTTCAAGACTGCTCAAGCATTCAAGATCATAGCCAATCATCTAGCTCAACACTATATTCCCTAGTTATTCTCATATCCATTGAAATCATTAGTAACTAGAAATCTACCAGTCTGTCTTGGCTGAGCTTCCACAGCCCTCTGGATTAAAGAAAATAAATTTAATCCATTGCATTAGAAAACACTCCTGTAAAAACAGCAATATTTTATGGGAATGTTTCTCTGTCGGCAGCTCACAGGCTAGTAACATTTCCTAGCCTTCAATGCATATGCAATGTAAGCACAGTATTTCAAGAAACTATTTTGTCCATCCCTTTTTATTTTTGTTTCATTTTCCTAGTCTGCTGCAACATCTAATTCCCCAGCAATTGAAGCATGTAGTTAATAAATAAACAACCAAGCTGCAAGGAGATAATGTACATTCAAATATCAATTTTTCAACTAAGTAACCCTTAAATTTTATTATTAAAAAACAAACTGAACACAATGTCAGAGAACATTGAGAGGGCTGATGTCACAATCTCCTTCCAACATTGTCTTAAAAAAGATCCAGCAAACAGGAAAATTAAGTACAAAAACATTTGGAGGAAGTTCTTCCATGATGAAGAACCATCACAGACATTAACCTACTTACAAACTGTGTCCTACCCCACGCACCCACCCATCTACACACACATACCCACTCACATTCAGATCAACGAGAACTCCAATTATTCCAATTTTTTTTCATCTCTTTTTCAGGAATATCTTCCTCCAAATACAGCACTGGGATATAGTTGACAACTGGCAGTTCACTGACTGGCATTCTTTTAAGTACCAGCCTAGGTGCCAAAAAGCAGGTTAAAATGAAAAGGCATTGGAAGCCTAAACTGAGCCTGATCCTATTCTCTTGTAGCATTCACAATCAGTGCTCTCCAGGAGGCAATACAAAACAGTGATCTGTAGCTGGAACCCTGGTTGATTATTCAGCTCGGTACCCCAAACAAACAAAAGAAACCGAAATATTCACCCACTTATAAAGTATTTTGTAGCATTCAGTACCATCTGAAAGTACTTCATAGAAATTTGAGATGTGGTAATTTCACAAACTTCTATGAGCCAACTGTCTCTGCTTTCAGCCTCATTTACATAAATAGTATATTTGTGGTAGCTGGAAGCAGTCAAAGCCGCAGAACTCTACCAATGGAGATCCTAGAAGTATTTAAAGTTTTTCTCCTGTTTCATCAATGAGCTAGCCTTTCTTCGAAGATAAAATCTTCACCACACGCTTGGATAGCTGCAGCTGCAAAACTCCAGTTCCTGTATATCAACATCTAAAGAACAAAAACAGCTTTTCTTTGGTGGTGCCAGTGGAGCAATATTTTGCCTCTCTCCAGATATCAGATCTCTGTACCTAAAACATGCTTGATCAAAAAGAGTTCAAGTGAGCAACTCACTTATTACAAGCAGCAGCTTTCTCTGTAACCTTGAAATGAGCAAGAACTGCAATATTGTATTTTGCACCATTATAACCATTTCAGAGCAACTGGGTATTGGCAACCAATATATTGCTTGTGTCCTGTCAACATTAAATAAAAAAGTATTCGGGAACAAAGTCATATTGGTCTCTATACAGCTCCTCTATGCTGCATTAGTTTCACATCCAGCAGCAGAAGGCCGATAGAAAGTGTGGTTCTTATGCATGGTCCTTGAGAGAGAGAGAGAGATGTGGGATATGGTAAGGAGGTAAGAGGATGGGGTTAACTTATCAAAATTGCAAAGGATTACTGGGTCTTTTCCCAGCTCTAAAAGATCTGATGAAATCCTCGAAGCAGAACCCCATATGTGCTTTCATTAAGCTGATATCACTATGTGGTCTAAAGAAGGAACAGAAGACCAAGGAAGAAAACAAAAAAATAGTTAACTTACTAATTTATTTTGCAGCTTATACACACAATATAAATATTATCCTGAAGGTTAACTTCTCCATTCACCAGTTGATAAAGGCATTTGATGACCCAACTGAGAAAATCCTACATTTAATAAGTGGGCACTCAGTGTCATGTTGTGTTAACATTATTGCCATTGGGCAGCACGATGGCACAGTGGTTAGCACTGCTGCCTCACAGCACCAGAGACCCGGGTTTGCACATTCTCCCCATGTCTGCGTCGGTTTCCTCCGGGTGCTCCAGTTTCCTCCCACAGTCCAGAAACGTGCAGGTTAGGTGAATTGGCCATGCTAAATTGCCCGTAGTGTTAGGTGCAAGGGTAAATGTAGGGGAATGGGTCTGGGTGGGTGCGCTTCGGCAGGTTGGTGTGGACTTGTTGGGCCGAAGGGCCTGTTTCCACACTGTAAGTAATCTAATCTAATCTAATCTATTACAATAATGCAGCCTTGTTGTTCTTAAGTTGATAGACAGCCTTCTCCACTTTGTGTAAGGCTAGGATGTTGTTGAGCTCATGGCATGTAGAACCCTGCAGGATACATTCAAGAACACTCGTATCCTGGTTGAGGAAGTCTCTGAGGTGCTAGTTACAGCATTTTCTGATGGCTTCGTTATCTTTGATACGAGTCATTCCGTCCTTAGCCAGCAATGGCATGACAGCATGATGAAGGTCTTTCATCCTGAACATCCGCAAGATGAAGGCCTTTCATCAACCTAGCCTGGAATTGTGCAGCAAAACCCCGATCATCAAGGTCCATGAGGAGGCCAATACCTCAAAAGTGTCATGTCAGCCACAGCAGGTATTGATGAAGATATCCAACTTTGCCTCAATGTGCTAGTGCAGCCTTCAGCAGCCGGAGGAAAAGGGTGTTCAACACGAGTAACATCAGATCTGACACCGAGATCATGTTTTACAGAGCTGTTGTGGTTCCTGCCCTCCTATAAGGCTCTGAGATGTGGGCTGTCTACAGCAGACTCCTCAAGGCACTGTAGCAGTACTACCAACGATGCCAGTGCAGGATCTTGCGAATCAACTAGGAAGAATGACACAACAACAAAAGCATTCTTAACCAGGCCACAATCAAGGCACTGACCATCCTTGATCAGCTATGACGGGCTGAACACACTGTCCACAATGACCAAAACGAGACTCCCCAGGCAGATGCTCTACTCCCAGCTTTGAAACAGCAGGGGAGTCCCAGGTGGACAGAGGAATTGCTTCAATGATAACTTCAAAGTCTTTGTGGTGAACTGGGGAATTCTCACAGACACCTGGAAGTCACTAGCCCAAAACCATCCAAAGTGGACGAGGGGCATCCGTCAAGCACCTCGAGACTTGTCATCGGGAAAAAATAGAAGCCAGGCAAAAGCTGCGAAAGGAGCACATTGCCACATCAATTCCCCATCCACTCCTTCCTGTGACCACCACCTGTCCCAAGTGTAACAGAATCTGCAGGTAGCCAATTTAGGTCTGCACAGCCACCAGTGAGCTCACTGAGAGTGAAGAGTCAACCTCGTCTGCAAGGGATCATTGATGACAACAATGCAACTCTTTCTGGAGTCGAAAAGAGTGGCGCTGGAAAAGCACAGCAGGTCAGGCAGCATCCGAGAAGCAAGAGAGTCAACGTTTTGGGCATAAAAACTTCATCAGGAATGTGGAGGTGGAAGGGGAATGAGAGATAAATAGGGGGTGGGGGTGGGGGAAAGTAGGTGGGAAGACAATAGGTGGATGCTGGTTGGGGGAGGAGGTGATTATGATGACAGCGAGGAGGGTGGAGCAGATTGGTGAGAGGAAGATGGACAGGTAGGTCAGGTCAAGAGGGTGGTGCCAAGTTGGAGGGTTGGATTTGGAATGAGGTGGGGGGAGGGGAGATTTAGAAACTCGTGAAGTTGATGTTGATGCTGTGTGGTTGAAAGTGAAAGATGAGGCGTTCTTCCTCCACTTGGCAAGTGGCTTTGATTTGGCGGTGGAGACAGCCCAAGACTTGCATGTCCTTTGGAGAATGGGAGGGGAAATTAAAATGGTCGGCCACAGGGCGATGGGGTCGTTTGGTGTGAGTGTCCCAGAGATGTTCCATGAAATGCTCCGTGAGTTGCCGTCCTGTGTTCCCAGTGTAAAGGAGACCACAGTAGATGAGGTGGCTGAATGTGCAGGAAAATCTCTGCTGGATGTGAAAAGATCCTTTGGAACCTTGGACAGAGGTGAGGGGGGGAGCTGTGGGCACAGGTTTTACAACTCCTCGTTATTTAGGGATAGAGAGGGAAACATATTCTTGTTGGTGACAGAAGTGGCAGAGTATGATAATGCACTGTATCCAGAGATTAGTAGGGTGGAAGATGAGGACTTATGGTGGGGGGGGTGAGCGGGTTCTGTCTTTGTTGTGGTTGGAGGGGTGGGGTTCAAGGGCAGACGTGCACTAAGTGGAGGAGATGCGCTGGAGCGCATTGTTGATCACGTGGGAGGGGAAATTGTGGGATGTCCTGGAGTGGAATTGCTCCTCCTAGGAGCAGATGTAGCAGAGACGGAGGAAGTGGGAGTAAGGGATTGCGTTTTAACAGAAGGGGAATGGGAGGAGGTGTAGTCAAGGTAACAGTGGGAGTCAGTGTGTTTGAAATAGATTTTGTTGTTGAGTCAGTCACCAGACACGGAGATGGAGAGGTCAAGGAAGGAGAGAGGGGTGTCAGAGATGGTTTACGTGAACTTGAGGTCAGGGTGGAAGGTGTTTGTGAAGTTGATGAACCATTCAACCTCCTTGTAGAAGCACAAGGCAGTGCCAATACAGTAATCGATGTAGCAGAGGAAAAGGTCGGGGATGGAGTCAGTGTAACTTTGAAAGATGGACTGTTCCAAATACCCTATGAAGAGGCAGGCATGGCTGGAACCATGGAGGTGCCCCTGGCTACCCTTCTGGTCTGAAGGAAGTAGGAGGATTCAAAGAAGTTGTTGAGGGTGAGGACCAGTCCCACCAGTCAACTGAGTGTCAGAGGATGGGCACTGGTTAGATCAGTGGGAGAGGATGAAACGAAAGGATAGTAAGCCTTTGCCATGGGCGATGGACATGTGTAGGGATTGAATGTCCATGGTGAAGATGAGGTGTTATGTGCCAGGGAATCGAAAGTCAAGATGGTGGTGGAGAGCATGGGTGATGTCCCGGACGTATGTGTGGAGTCCCTGCACCAAGGGGGACAGGATGGAGTTGAGATATGAGGAGATGAGTTCAGTGGGGCAAGAGCAGGCAGAGACAATAGGTCGACTGGGGCAGTCAGCTACCTTGACTACACCTCCTCCAACCCTCTCTCCTGTAAAAACGTGATCCTAACTCCCAATTCCTCCACCTCCACTGTATCTATTCCAAGGAGGAGCAATTCCATCCCAGATGTTATCCTATTTCAGGGATCGCAATTTCCCCTTGCACGCGATCAACAATGCCATTCCGTACATCTCCTCCACTTCCTGCACTTCCGTCCTCGAATCCCACCCCTCCAACCGCAACAAGGACAAACCCCCTCCCCAACTAATCTCCGGATACTGTACATTATCCTCCGCCATTTCTGCCACCTATAGACAGACCCCATCAACAGGGATATAGTTCTCTCCCCATCCCTATCTGAGGCCATTCCCTCTGCGACCCCCTTGTTAGGTCCACGCCCCCTATCAACCCACCCTCTATACCCAGCACCTTCCCTGACCGCACTGGAGGTGTAAAACATGCGCTCACACCTACCCCTCACCTCCATGGCCCCAAAGGATCTATTCACATCTGGCAGAGATTTTCCTGCCCATTCACCCACCTCATCTACTGCATCCATTGCTCTTGATGTGGTCTCATTGTTGGGTGACAGGACACCGACTCGCAGAATGTTTCACAGAACATCTTTGGGACACATGCACCAAACAATCCCACCACCCTATGGCCAACCATTTCAACTGCACCTCCCACTCTTCGAAGTACATGCAAGTCATGGGGCTCCTCCAAAGCAAATCAAGGCCACCCGCCAATTGGACAAAGAACACCTCATCTTCCACCTTGGGACCTTTCAACCACAATGACTTCACTAGTCTCCAAATCTCCCCTCCCTTCAACTCATCTCAGATCCAACCCTCTAACGCGGCACCACCCCTGTGACTGGTCCTTCCTGTCCATCTTCCTTCCCAATTATCCACTCTACCCTCCCCATTGACTTATCACCATTAAACCCCACCTGCATCCACCTATTTCATTTCCACCTACCTTCTCCCAGCCCCAGCCCACCCACATATTTATCTCTCACCCCCCTTCCACCTCCACATTCTTGATTAAGGGTTTATGCCCGAAGCGCGATTCTCCTGCTCCTCAGATGCTGCCTGACCTGCTGTGTTTCTCCAGCGCCACCCTTTTTGACACTGACTCTCCAGCATTTGCAGTCCTCACTTTCTTCTAGCTCTTCCTGGAGGCTCTACAACAACTAAAAAAAATGTTTTCATTAAAAGCTCCCATCCACCAACCTTCTCAAAACTCTGATCACATTTTGACAGCTGTAATAAATTTCTTAACAGAAGCTCAAACAATTCATAACACCAATAAAAATTCAATTTATCCGCAAATGTTAACTGGACCTTAAAAAAATTCCCAAGATCCATACCTACATCTTTGCAAAAATACATTGTACCAAATTCTACTGTAATCTGTCCATTAGATTTTGTAATATGCTGATAAGAGATAAACAGACCCATCAAACCAGGGCAAAAACATTACCTCCACCCACCTTCAGCAATGGAGATAGTAAAACAACATCTTAAAAACAAGCAAACAGGAAGAACACATAGTTATTCCAGGTTACATTCACTCAGTGAATCACAGAATCATTATGACACAATAAGGAGACTATTCAGCCAACTATGTCCACAGCAGTTTTAATCCCAATCTCCAGCCTTTTCCCCTGTACCTCTGCACACTATTTCTGTGAAAATAATCATCCAATGCCCTCTTAAATGCGTCAACTGAACTTTAATATTCCTAACTCTCAATGTTAACAAACACTTCAAATAAATTCCTGCAGTTGGCTAACAATCTTACCAAAGAACCAAATTTCTTCCTTGGGCCACATTTTACCTATGCACTAATTTTGTTGAATCCCATTCAGTACTTTGTGAAATACAAAAAAAACCAAACAAGTGAAAACACTGCTTTGCTAACATTCAATGGACATAATCAATGGTTTGCACCAAGTAATTTCAGATAAGAGTTAAAACTGAGGCAGTTAGTCTTAGCTGCCTGACAATCTGCACTTCAGGACCCTTGCTGAAACCTGCTCGTGTAGAATCTGCTTAATGACAGGCTCAAACTCAGTTGATGTCCCAGCTGCTTCAGTGCCTGAGCTCATTGGAACTCCAACCATTCAATTGAGGGTTGAAGACTACACAGCTTCCATTGAACTATTCAATGTGAGCAGTCAGGTTGTTTTAGAAGAGAGGACACAACTCAAGAAAGTAAACAGACAAATTGTTCCAAATAAAGGAAACTTCAACTGCAACAATCTCAACTCTGAAATGAAGGAAGGAGAAATACATGAGCAAATACAACATCTGTATAAGAAATGAAGCTGAAATGATTATCAGTGCAGACAGACTGATACAAGCAGTACACTCATTGGAGTCTGCTCAATAGTTAACTCCAAGTATTTATAATATCTTCAAAAAGACTACACCACCACAAAACCATCCTGGCTGCTCAACTTCCTGCTGTGGTCTCCTGCGAAGTTATTAGTATTGAAGTGAACAGCCAGCAATTAAAATGGCAGTGTCTGTGTGAGAGAGGACAGCTTGGGGATTTTAAGAGTTTCCTGCACACCAATTATTGCCTTTTTCTTTCATTTTTTACGTGTCCTCCCATTTCAAACTCTTCATTCCTGAAGACTGCAAGGGGTACAATGTCACCCCAGGGAAAAGAGACATACCATTCACCTTATCTGTGTCTTTCATGATCTCAACCTCCTACAGTCCAGTGAAAAAAGTTCCAGTCTATCCAATCTCTCCTTATAACTCAAACCTTCCATTCCTGGCAACCTCCTGAATCGATAAAATCTGGAGCTGGATAAAGCATAGCAGGTCAAACAGCAGAGAAACAGGAGAGTCAACATTTTGGACATGACCCTTTATCAGGACTGGGGAAGGAGAAGGGGGCTGAGAAAGGGGCTCCAAATTTTATCGACCCTGACTTTCCAGCATCTCCAAACCTCACTATCTCCAATTCTCTTCTGAACCAACTCAATAATATCCTTCCTATTACAGGGACACAGTACTCCAGAAGTGGCTTCACCTATGTCCTGTACAACCTCAGTATAATGTCCCAACCCTTATACTCAAAGGTCTGAGCAATGAAGGCAAGCATGCTAAAATGTCTAAATGTGATGCAAACTTCAAAGAATTACACATCTGAATCCCTATGTCTCTCTGTTCTACAACACTACCCAAGGCCGTACTTTCAATTCTATCAGTCTTGCCTTTTACCCATACCTTGCATTTATCCAAATTGAACTCCATCTGCCACTCTTTAGCCCATTCACCCAATTGATCAAGATCTCTTTGTAATCTTAGATAACCTTCTTCACTATCCACTCTTCCATGATTATGGTGCCATCCGTAAACTTACTAACTATGGGGAAAGTCATGTGCTCTTAAGTCTAAGCACAATGAACCAGTGATTGATAAGTAGGAGTATTACAAGTTTGATCTGAAGAATTTGCAGGTCTCAGTTATTCTTCAAATACATTGGATTGTCCTCCTAAACAGGCATTTTGCTGCCCAATAGGCATCAATTTGAAAACAATCACAATCATGTTCCAGGTATTCTGAAAAAAAATTCCAAGTGATTTACTGAGCCAATAATCACCTAATGTGTTACTGAGCTTCATACCCAATTAATTCATCTCAGTTGTAGCAAGATATAGACAAACTTCAGTTTGTCATTAGACTCCCCCAGCATACCCATGTAGATGTCAGATGTGAACCTAACTGCAGTCAGTTCTAATGCTTCACTGCGTTATAAAGTTTTGTTATCAAGATCAAAAGGCAATAATCCCCCAGGATACCCAGCTTTTCCAAAAGGTACCTTCTGCAAAAACAAACCTTTAGAGTATAAGAGTTGGGAGGTCATTTTGAAGTTGGTGAGGCCTTTTCTGGAGTACTATGTGCAGTTCTGGTTACCCTGTTACAGGAGAAATATTATTACACTGGAGAGGGTTCAGAAAATATTTACCAGGATGGGAATGGAGGGTTTGAGGTTATCAAAACGGGCTGGATACTTTTTCCACCAGAGAGTAGGAGGTTGAAGGGTAACCTTACAGAGGTTTATAAAATCATGAGGAGCGTAGATAAAGTGAATAGTGAAGGTTTTTCCTTCAGGTGGGAGGAGTTCAAAACTCAGGGGCATTTTTTTTAAGCTGAGAGGAGAAAGATTTAAAATAGGACAAGGGGCAACTTTTTTACACAAACAGTGGTTCATGTAAGGAATGCAAGTACTGTTACACTGTTTAAAAGACATTTAGATAAGTACATGAGTGGGTAAGGTTTGGAGGGATGAGGGCCAAATGCAGGCAGATGGGAGTAAGTTTAGCTTGGGAATATAGTCAGTGTGGTCAGTCCACTCGTTGGACAAAGGTCTGTTTCCATGCTGTATGACAAAATGACTTATTACTTAATGCTTACCCACACCACCCACCCTATCTTCTGCATAAAAAACAACTTTTTCCTAGCTACCATCAGTTATGAAGAAGGGTCACTGGACCCAAAAAAAGTTAACTCTGATTTCTCTCCACAGATGCTGCCAGACCTGCTCAGTTTTTCCAGCAATTTCTGTTTTTGTTTCTGAAAAATTATGATCAGTATCCCTGCAATTGTCACACTCACTCCATTGGTTATGCTCCAAATGTCAGCCTAAGTTATATGCTCAAGTCTCTGGAATGGCACCTGAATCCACATACCGAGGTAAGACCAATGAACCCAAGCTGACACCCTGATGTAATGCAGTAACAGGCCGACATATGCCGTGCAACAACTGAAGCTTTTGATGATTTTCAAAGCTGAAGCACAGATTAAATTCTGTCCACAGTTCTTCAGGTTATGGGGTACCAATATTAAATTTCCAATCTTGGAATAGCTATAAAATTAATACTTTATTAATTTCTGCAAATACTATAGCACCCTGCAGTAATAACCATTATTAGTTTCAATTCCAGTTACACACACAGGAGGTATTACAGTAATAAAATTTGTCAGCTCTCATTACACATCTACAGCTGCTATGCACAGAAAACTGTGTGTTTCGGAAAGCAAAGAAGAACTCCAACATTTATGTTCCTATCAATCTACCACAATATCATTAAAACACAATATTTAAAGCATAGTATACACCATTGCCACTTAAAATGCAGCTAATATTTCTAAGAATAAATCACCAAAAGGTTTCAGGATCAAAATTCAGGAGTACTGTGTAAATATAAGTTTTTGAAGAAACAACGTAAATATCGCAAGCCATACCAAAGAGGGTAGAACACAGTATGCATTGAGGGCCTGTGGGAGAGTTAGGCAACACAAACCATGCTTTAACAGGTGTCTTTTGAGAAAGTATTTAAGGCAGATAGGTCAAAGAGATTAGGGAAGGGACAGGGTTTCTTCAATCTGTTTCTTTCACACATATGGTTTCTCAGTTTTATCAAAAACTTTCACAACATTCTTTTCAAAAACTCTCCACTTATTGCTGTAATATTTCTCATGCAGTCTTCAGGACTGAAAAGACAAACATTTCTTCAATATCTTTGAAAAGATAACAAGTAAATACTTAGTGCAAAGAGACCTGATATTGATTAATAAAGATTATATGCATGCAGAAGAACAATTATCAGACTTGCTTATTTCAAACAGTACAACGTATACCACAAAATAAGGTTCCATTTTCTCACACATGCATCTAACTTTTTCTAAATGCATTTATTGCATTTAGTCTTATCAAAAGCATTCTCTTGCGTTTGCAAGGCAAAAGGGATTTTAAATTTAAAAATCCAAATTACTATACTCAGAGTTGCACAGCATGGAAATAGACCCCATGAAATCCCATTTGCTAGCATTTGGTCCATATCCCCCTAAACCCTTTCTATTCATGTACTCATCCAGATCCCTTTTAAATGTTGTAATTGTATCAGCCTCCACCACTTTCTCTGGCAGCTCATTTCATACACGCACAATCCTCTGCATGAAAAGGTTACCCCTTAGGCCCCTTTTAAATCTTTCCGCTCTCACCTTAAACCTGTGGCCTCTAGTTTGGACCCCCCATCCTCGAAAAAAGACTTGGCTATTCATCCTATCCATGCCCCTCAATGTCCTGTACAGTGGGAACATAACATAAAAGTTCCTATGCTCAATCCACTGGCAAATAAAGACAAGCATACTAAACACCTTCTTCACTACCCTATCTATCTGCGACCCCAAGGTCTCTTTGATTGACGACACCCCGAGCACCCTACCATTAAATGTATAAGTTCTCCCCTGATTTCCTTTGGCAAAATACAACACCTCACATTTATCTAAATTAAACTCCATCTGACATTCCATGGCCCAACAGCCCATCTAATTGAGGTCCCACTGTACTCTAAGATAACCTTCTTCATCGTCCACTACACCAGCAAGTTTGGCGTCATCTGCAAACTTACTAACGACACCCTCTAATTTCACAACCAAATCATTTATATAAATGACCCAGCACTGATCCTTGTGGCACACCACTGGTCATGGGTCTTCAGTCCAAAACACAATCCACTACCACACTCTGTCTCCTACCTTCAAGCCAATTTTGTATCCAAGTGACTAGCTTTCCCTGAATTCCATGTGATCTGACCTCGCTAACCAGTCCACCATGTGGAACCTTGTCAAATGCCTTGTTAAACTCCACATAGACAACATCCACTGTTCTGCCTTCATCAATCTTCTTTGTCATTTCTTCAAAAAGCTCAATCAAGTTAGTGAGACACGATTTCCCATGCACAAAGCCATGTGTTCATGTAACAAGTTGACTTGAGGTGATTTAGTAAAATTACATCTAATTTTCTCTTCCTGGTGGGTATTTCTTACAGGTCTCACTCAAGTGACTATGCTTCGTGTGAAAGAAAGGATGGTTAAGCAATGACAGCATATTCAACAATGGAGAGTATCAAAGTTAATCTCATCTATCATTCAATCATAATAACCTATTAACTGCATAGTTACAGAAATATAAATCTGCACGATTCTTTCTTTCTGCTTCCTCAGCACTCTCATCGGAGGCTAATTAGAGTGCATAGAAACACAAGTTACAGGACTTTGGAAAGTGGAGCATATGCAGGGTCTCACAGACTAGCCAAGCGACAGCCTGACACAGTCATACTCAGGGAATCATATCTTACAGATGATGTCCCAGACACCACCATCGTCATTCCTGGATATGTCCTGTCTCACCAGCAGGGCAGACCCAGCAGAGGTGACAGCACAGTGGTATACAGTCGGGAAGGCGTTGCTCTGGGAGTCCTCAACATTGACTCCAGACCCCATGAAATCTCATGGCTTCAGGTTAAACATGGGCAAAGGAACTTCCTGTTGATTACTACATACCGTCCTCCCTCAAATAATGAATCAGTACTTCTCCATGTTGAACAACACTTAGAGAAAGCATTGAGGATGGCAAGGGCACAAAAAGCATTCTGGATGGGGGATTTCAATGTCCACGATCAGGAGAGGGCTCAGCAACACTACAACTGATTGAACTGATAGGGGCCTTAAGGATATAACTGCTGGACTGGGTCTACGGCAGGTGGTGAGAACACCAACAAGTGAGGAAAATATACCTGACCTCATCCTTACCAATCTGCCAAGACAGAATGACCACTGCACATTCTTGCAGAGACGGAGTTCTGTCTTCATGTTGAGAATAACATCCATCATGTTGTGTGGCACCTCAACCATGCTAAATGGGGCAGACTTTGAAGAAATCTAGTAATTCAACAGCACAAGAACTGTACTCCAGCACAATCTGTAACCTCATGGCCCAGCATATCCCCACTCAACCATTACCATCATGCCAGGGGATCAATCCTGGTTCAATGGAGAATGCAGGAGGGCATGCCAGGAGCAGCACTAGGCATACCTGAAGATGTGGTGTCAACCTGGTGAGGCCACCAATGAAGACTACTTGCACACTAAACAGCATATGCTGCAAGTGATAGACAGAGCTAAGCGATCCCACAACCAGCGGATCAGATCTAAGCTCTGCAATCCTGCCACATCCAGTCATGAATGGTGGTGGACAATTAAACAACTCACTGGAGAGAAAGGCTCCACAAATATCCCCATCCCCAATGATGAAACAGCCCAGCACATCAGTGCAAAAGATAAGGCTGAAGCTTCTGCAGCAAACTTCAACTAGAGGTGCTAAGTGAATGATCCATCTCGGCCTCTCCAGTGGTCCCCAGCACTATAGATACCAGATTTCAGCCAATTCGATTCACTCTAGATGATATCAAAAAACAGTGGGAGACTCTAGATACTGCAAAGGGTACAGACCCTGACAACATACCGGCAATAGTACTGAAGACTTGTGTTCCAGAACTTGCCACTCCCATAGCCAAGCTTTTCTAGTACAGTTACAACATTGGTATCCACCCGATAATTTGGGAAATTGCCCATAAAAATCTGGACAAATCCAATTACCTCCTCAACAGTCTACTCTTAATCATCAATAAAGTGATGGAAGGTGTCATCAATAGTGCTATCAAGCAGCACCTGGTCAGTGATGCAGAGTTTGGATTCCGCCAGGGTGACTCAGTTCCGGATCTCATTACAGCCTGGGTCCAAACATGGACAAAAGAGCTGAATTCCAGAGGCAAGGTGATAGTGACAGCCTTTGACATCAAGGCTGCATTCGAATGAGTGTGACATCAAGGAGCCCTAGCAAAATTGGAATCAATGGGTACCGGGTAAAAACTCTCTGGTAGTCGGAGTCATACCTGATACATAGGAAGATGGTTGTAGTCGTTGGAGGTCAGTCATCTCAGCTTCAGCCCAACCATATTCAGCTGCTTCCCGCCATCATAAGGTCAGAAGTGGGAATGTTTGCCGATTATTGCACAATGTTCTGCACGGATGTTCACAACTCCTCAGATACTGAAGCAGTCAATTGCAACAAGATTTGGACAACATCCAGACTTGGGCACACAAGTGGTGAGTAATGTGCGCTACACCAATATCAGGCTATGACTTAATAAGACACAACCTAACCATGACCCCCTTGGCACTCAACGATGTTACCATCACAGAATCACCTACTATCAACATTATCATTGACCAGAAACTCAACTGGACTCACCACATAAACACAGTGGCTATAATAGCAGCTCAGAAGCTCGAATACTGCAGCAAGTAACTTACCTCCTGACTCCTCAAAACCTGTCCACCATCTAAGGCACAAGTCAGGAGTGTGATAGAATTCTCCCCACTTGCCTGGAGGAGTGCAGCCCCAAAAACACTAGAGGCTTGACACCATCCATTACAAAGCAGCCCACTTGATTGACACGAAACCCACAAGCATCCACTCTTTCCACCACTGACACTCAGCAGGAGCCTGTGTACTATCTATCAAATGCACTGCAGAAATTCACCAAATATCCTCAGACAGCATTCTCCAAACCCACGACCACGTTGATCTAGAAGGACAAGGGTAGCAGATATAGGGGAACAACATCCACTTCAAGTTCCCATCCAAGCCACTCACCATCCTAACTTGGAAATACATCACCGTTACTTCACTTCACTGGGTCAAAATCCTGGAATTCCCTCCTTAATAGATTTTGAGTCAACCCACAGCAGGAGGACTGCAGAGGTTCAAGAAAGCAACTCACCACCACCATCTCAAGGGTGACTAGGGACAGGCAATAAAATGCTGGCAAGCTAGTGACACCGACATCCTACAAATGAATCTTTAAAAATTATTTTGTTGAGAACCAACAACTTAACCTTTAAGTCGCCCAGCTGATACTACAAAAGCACAACACAAGGACTGATGAATTTCACACTAAAGGATAATTCAACTGGTAACTACATAAAAATAGTGCTTTCGGCAACAACTAAACATCACTGAGGACAAGCAGACCAGGACGATTCTCAAAGCCTGTGCACTGGGAGGAATATCAAGCAATCAATCAGATTCAGCACATCTAGTTGCTGAGTTGAGCAACACTGAAGAAATTTTTAAAAGCCAAACGATAAGAACCTAGAAAATCAAAAGAATTGATTCAATCAACAGCAGAACCTGTGACTGAACGATGACTGTATCGGCGCTGCCTCGTACTCCCACGAGGAGATTGAACAGTTCATCCACTTTACCAACACCTTCCACCCCGACCTCAAATTCACCTGGACCGTCTCAGATTCCTCCCTCCCCTCCCTAGACCTTTCTATTTCTATCTCAGGCAACCGAATCAACACGGACATTTACTATAAACCGACCGACTCCCACAGCTACCCAGACTATATCTCCTCCCACCCTGCCCCCTGTAAAAACGCCATCCCATATTTCCCAATTCCTTCGTCTCCGCCGCATCTGCTCCCAGGAGGACCAGTTCCAATACCGTACAACTCAGATGGCCTCCTTCTTCAAAGACCGCAATTTCCCCCTTGACGTGATCGACGATGCCCTCCACCGCATTTCCTCCACTTCCCGCTCCTCTGCCCTTGAGCCCCACCCCTCCAATCGCCACCAGGACAGAACCCCACTGGTCCTCACCTACCACCCCACCAACCTCCAGATACATCATATCATCCATCGTCATTTCCGCCACCTCCAAACGGACCCCACCACCAAGGATATATTTCCCTCCCCTCCCCTATCAGCGTTCCGAAAAGACCACTCCCTCCGTGACTCCCTTGTCAGGTCCACACCCCCCACCAACCCAACCTCCACTCCTGGCACCTTCACCTGCAACCGCAAGAAATGCAAACTTGCGCCCACACCTCCCCCCTTACTTCCCTCCAAGGCCCCAAGGGATTCTTCCATATCCGCCACAAATTCACCTGCACCTCCACACACATCATTTATTGCATCCGCTGTACCCGATGTGGCCTCCTCTATATTGGGGAGACAGGCCACCTTTTTGCGGAACGTTTCAGAGAACACTTCTGGGACACCCGGACCAACCAACCCAACCACCCCGTAGCTCAACACTTCAACTCCACCTCCCACTCTACCAAGGACATGCAGGTCCTTGGACTCCTCCATCGCCAGACCATAGCAACACGACGGCTGGAGGAAGAACACCTCATCTTCCACCTAGGAACCCTCCAACCACAAGGGATGAACTCAGATTTCTCCAGTTTCCTTATTTCCCTTCCCCCCCACCTTGTCTCAGTCAAATCCCTTGAACTCAGCACCGCCGTCCTAACCTGCAATCTTCTTCCTGACCTCTCCACCCCCACCCCCACTCTGGCCTATCACCCTCACCTTGACCTCCTTCCAACACTCCTCCCCCAAGTCCCTCCTCCCTACCTTTTATCTTAGCCTGCTGGACACACTTTCCTCATTCCTGAAGAAGGGCTCATGCTCAAAACGTCGATTCTCCTGTTCCTTGGATGCTGCCTGATCTGCTGTGCTTTTCCAGCAACACATTTTTAGCAGTCCGCTCACTACCAGGGAATTGATGAGAGCCAGACCATTGAAGGTCGCAATATCCCAGTATATCTAGCTCTCAGAGCAAATGACAAATGTTAAGTATGCTCTTTGGGCACAGGAATTCTCATCAACAAAAGCTTTGAAGCATGAAATTGCTGAATTCTAAGTAGGTCTGACCAAAATGCCTTTGTGCTAATTATTACCTATACATACTCTAGCATTGGGAAATTCCTTGCAAGTAACTATGACAATGCTGGTAATTCCTTATCTGTTCATCTCTGGAGGAATTATTTTGTAAAGTGAATGTATTCATGTTATACTGGAAGTTTTTGGATTATTATTTAAAAGACCACATGTCTATCTTGAGAGCAAATCACAGAAAACAACACATTTTGATTAAGTTATTTGGGAAATGTTACTGATTGATAAATACTTGAATTTGTAAAATACAGCATTCAGTCACAACTCCAGTGATAACTCAGAATCTCAATGAAAATCATCCAAATTAGATTCCAGCGTGTAATTCGCACTTCTCCATCGGCTACACTCTGCACAAACCAGCAATACACTTTATTAGATTGCATCCTGCAACTCATTCCCAGGTATGTGTTGCTCTACATAAAAACCACCTGAGCCTGCCAATTAGACTCAGGCAGCACACTCTGACCAAATTACATTACTCCTTCCAAAACCTGTTGTTACAATAGGCCTCATCACAAGAGTTGAGACACTATATGATGAGATTCAATCTTCTCTCCATCAAGTACAAACCTTCATTTCTGAGGAAGAGTTAAGAAGAATCAACTTGAACACTTTAGCAATCAGTAGAATACAGTAACTGTTATGCATAACAAAAAGCAAATAAGCATTGTCAGAAATAGATGACCAAGAAAACGACTCTCAACTCATTCTCAGGCTGCAATACTACCAGAAACCTTTAACTCAATTAAATGATTGTATCGCACTGCCAGTTATCTATTATTCTGCAATTCTATTTTAAATTGAGAAATTGAGGTAATAGTTGAAAATGAGCAGGCAGGAGAGTATAATGAGGAAACAGTGATACCAAGGTATGGAGTTTATTACATGTGCCTATAAATTGTGCCCATTTGGAGTACTGCATACAATATTTTGGAGTACTGTGTACAATTCTGGTCATCCTATTGTTGGAAGGATATCATAAAACTGCAAAAGGTGCAAAAAAGAGTTACAAGGATGCTACTGAGATGGAAGGGTTTTAGTTATAAGCAGAGACTGGATAGGTTGGGATTTTTTTCCTGGAGCGTAGGAGACTGAGAGGTGACCTTATATAGGTTTAAAAAATGGGGGGGGGGGGGCATAGAAAAGGTATTTTCCCCAGTTTAGGAGTCCAAAAACTAGGGCATAGGTTTAAAGTGAGAGGGGCAAGATTTAAAAGGGACACAAGGGGTGAGTTTTTCATACAGATGATGGTGTGTATATAAAACTGGCTGCAAGAGGAAGTGGTAAAGGCAAGTACATTTACAATATTTAAAAACACATTTGCACATGTACATTGATAGGAAAGGATTAGAGGGATAAAGGCCAAACACAGGCAAATGGGCCTTTGGGTGGCATGGATGGGTTGGGCCAAAGAGTCTGGTTCTGTGCTGTATGACTCAGTGACTATAAATGTAAGAGTAAAAGAAGAAAGATGGACGAGACGCTCTAACGTCCTGCATAAAAGAAGTGTTGCAGAGTTTGACAAATCATTGCTGCTGTCACAACTGTTTGAATGAAGATAAGACAAATCTGGCAGCTGCAAAACTCAAACATTCACATTCAACAGACAACAAATATCAAAAGCAACTAACAATGACCACAATTCAGTAGTGCTATGATGAGTTTGCAAATATTTGTCAACTTGAACCTTTAAGACTAAACTTTATAGCCTAGTGCAGGCTTCCTTAGCAATTGCACGATTGATCATAACTGTTTGTTTTACTGGAGATCCATTATGGAGCTCCTTTGTACAGTGGCCTGCATGGCGAGGTTTGAGAAAAACCTCTTAAAGAACAAGCTGCCCAGTGAATCGCTCCCATTTCTAAACAGAAAATGCTCTGGTTGTGTCAAGAAACTTATTTTGAAAGAGTGACTGAAGGAAGATTGTACTTCCTCAGCAAACTGTGTTTGCAAGACCTCCAAGACAATCACATATGCCAGATTAACAGTAACAGACTCGGGAATACTTTACACTTTATCCTTTAGCCTTCAGGAATAATTTACTGAGCATGGAATTTTTTTGTCAGAAAGCTTTGCAGACAAACTGGGTTTTTATTCATTTAAATGAATGAAAACAATATGCATGTATGTGCGTTTGTTTTTTGGGATTATTTGGAGGAATAAGCACTTATGCTTGTACATTAGTGACTGCATCTGTTAGCCAATTATTGCATCTTCATTAAATAAAGTTTGCTTTTATAATAATTCAAATATTGTGTTTGAGAGACCTTGTCTGAAATATGCTTGAGACAAGGTATTCAATTGATCATCTTGGTAACAGGAAGAAGTACTTTCATTTTTATAAAAACTGAAAGAACTGTGGATGCTGGAAATCAAACAAAAATGGAAATGACTGGACAAGCTCAGCAGGCCTGGCAGCATCTGTGGAGAGAAATCAGAGCTAATATTACCCGCTGAGCTTTACTGTCAATTAATTTTTATGTTGAAGAAACGTGTATATTTGGAAATGAAGTCATCAGATCAGTAGTGTTACACGAGGCTAGAGGGGTGCATTACCACGCTTGCCTTGTTACTCCATGGGTCACAACATAAAACTGAAAGTAAAAACAGAAATTGATGAAAAAGCTCAACGGATAATATTAACTCTAAATTCTCTCTACAGGTGCTGCCAGACATGCTAAACATTTCCAGCAATTTCTCTTTTTATTTTTATTTTTACATTGTGACCCATGGAGTAACAGGACAAGAGTCAGATCATTAGTGTTACCCAAGGCTAGAGGGTGCACTTTCACTCTCATCCTCTTACTCCACATGTCATAACATTAAACTGAAAGTAAAAACAGAAATTGCTGAAAAAGCTCAGTGGGTAATATTAACTCTGAATTCTCTCCACAGGTGCTGCCAAACCTGCTAAACATTTCCAGCAATTTCTGTTTTTACTTTCATTTTTATGTTGTGACACATGGAGTAATAGGTCGAGAGTGCCAATGCACCCCTCCGCCCTTGTGTAACACGACTGATCTGATTACCTCATTTCCGAATATGCATGTTTTTTCAACTTAAAAATTCATTGGCTTAATTCCTTTGAGATAGTCATCCAGAACAAGCATGCGCTATGGATAATGAGTGAGGACAGGATTGGGACTGACTGTAGTATCTTGCACAGTTAAGTGTCTGTACTGATATTTCTGAGCTTGCATGAGAATAAGTACTTTCACAGAACATCAGGAAAGACAGTAAATTGGAGTAGCAAAGTGATAGCCAAGCAACATTCATGCAGCCATCAATTATTTCTATATGTAGATAGATGGATGTTAAGGAAAGTGAATCGTTATGCCTACTGCACCATTAAGACACTGCTGTCGACAATACAACCTCTATCTCTCTGAATTCCCAAAGGTAGAATTATAGTACAGACAAAGGCAATGCAATAAATGACATAGGGTTTCTGTGGTAGATTTACTGGTTAGTGCTCAGTTCTATAATTTTCCATGAAAATTCTTGAATCATTTTGGTTCAATGATTTTTCTATATTTTTGTTGTTTATTGATAATCTCTGAACAGTAGCTGTTGTAAGGCAGTATAACCTTCTTGGCAATAGAAACAACATCCTTATCTAAGCCTCAATTACATTTCCTCTTTGGTTAATTGAAGTTCAGGGACTCGCAAGTGCTTGCTTATCATTCTGGCACCAAAATCACTGCGTTTTCAGCTATGGCCACTCTGAAGGTTAATATTCTCAATGCAACCCAGATAAGCAAGACTGCTCAATACAAACCGAAACCAATCCAATTCAATCTTACTGTAGAACATAAACTGTCAGCACCATTAAGTCAAAAGAACAAAAATCAAAGTTGTTGCAGCACTAGGAAGGTTTAGAGAAGTGTCTCACAACAACAGCACAATATGTGTCACAGAGTCATCGAATGATACAACATAATTCGTTTGAGTCCAACTCATTCGTGCCGAACAAGTTTCCCAAACTAAACTAGCCCTATTTGCCCTTGTTTGGCTCTTACCTCTCTAAAGATACCTTATTCATGTACCTGTCCGAATGTATTTTAAATGTTGTTACTGTACTTGAATTTGTCAGTTCATTTGAACCGATTTGTCCTATTTATTGGCTCCACCATCACGTTAACATTTTGATATTATGCATATGATCACACTAACCCCATGAACAATAACATGCAATAATTTCTCACTATGTTAAACCAAAATATTTTTTCCCTCTTCTTCCTACAAACGTGAATCATATTTCATCATATTCCATCTGTGAATGTTTTATATATAAACCAAAATATTTTTTCCCTCTTCTTCCTACAAATGTGAATCATATTTCATCATATTCCATCTGTGAATGTTTTATATATAAATTGCACAATACGGATAGCACACATGGGATGTAGCAACTCTGTCACACCCTGTACTTTCAGGTTGCAATGTTATAACATCCAATCAGAAAACTGTCTTCCCTCAGGGACAAGATCTTATGAGGTCTGGAAGTCTGAAGTGGGCAGGGAATGGGGATTTTAATATATCACCGAGTTAGTCTGTTCACAGGATGCTGCATAAATACTGGAGTTAAATTTAAAAAACTCATCACTGACGTCAATAAATACACTGCACTAATTGTACTTTTTTTAAAAAGCCTTCAAGAGGGAATGGAGCCTGGTTCAACAACCAACACAACTACGAAATCAGATGTTGCCATGCCTGTCATTTCCTGCCCATTTGATGTTAGACTGACAGAAACAAAACACAGTCAGACCATTTCATAATACAAATCTAAGCTCGTAATGGGGAATATGTAAAACTGACTCCTGAAATGCACATCTCACCGACATGAACCACAAATCATAAAACATGACAGCCAACGTAAATGCAGGATATTATCCAGCTCATATTATCTCAGCGTCCAATTCAACTCCTGCAACTATTATCCTGCTCAATATAAGTAATACAAAATGATGCAAGAGAAAAGCAACATGCCAAACTTTGACAGCCCATTACCCTTTGTGTTACTCTGGGAAGGAGGCAACAGACTAGCAATTAGGAATACTTAACATATTTTAACTTTGAAAAATCTTTCATACAATATATCCCCAAATCCTATAGTCATACAGTCATAGAGATGTACAGCATGGAAACAGACTCTCCGGTCCAACCCGTCCATGCTGACCAGATATCACAACCCCAATCTAGTCCCACCTGCCAGCACCCGGCCCCTATCCCTCCAAACCCTTCCTATTCATATACACATCCAAATGCCTTTTAAATGTTGCAATTGTACCAGCCTCCACCACATTCTCTGGCAGCTCATTCCATAACACGCACCACCTTCTGCGTGAAAAAGTTGCCCCTTAGGTCTCTTTTATATCTTTCCCCTCTCACCCTAAACCTATGCCCTCTAGTTCTGGACTCCCCAAACCCAGGGAAAAGACTTTGCCTATTTATCCTATCCATGCCCCTCATAATTTTGTAAACCTCTAAGGTCACCCCTCAGCCTCCGATGCTCCAGGGAAAACAGCACCAGCCTGTTCAGCCTCTCCCTGTAGCTCAGATCCTCCAACCCTGGCAACATCCTTGTAAATCTTTTCTGAACCCTTTCAAGTTTCACAACATCTTTCCGATAGGAAGGAGACCAGAATTGCATGCAATATTCCAACAGTGGCCTAACCAATATCCTGTACAGCCACAACATGACCTCCCAACTCCTGTACTCAATACTCTGACAAATAAAGGAAAGCATACCAAACGCCTTCTTCACTATCCTATCTACCTGCGACTCCACTTTCAAGGAGCTATGAATCTGCACTCCAAGGTCTCTTTGTTCAGCAATACTCCCTAGGACCTTACCATTAAGTGTATAAGTCCTGCTAAGATTTACTTTTCCAAAATGCAGCACCTCACATTTGTCTGAATTAAACTCCATCTCCCACTTCTCAGCCCATTGGCCCATCTGGTCAAGATCCTGTTGTAATCTGAGGTAACCCTCTTCGCTGTCCACTACACCTCCAATTTTGGTGTCATCTGCAAACTTACTAATTGTACCTCTTATGCTCGCATCCAAATCATTTATATAAATAACAAAAATTAGAGGGCCCAGCACCGATCCTCGTGGCACTCCACTGGTCACAGGCCTCCAGTCTGAAAAACAACCCTCCACCACCACCCTCTGTATTCTTTGAGCCACCACCCTTTGAGCCAGTTCTGTATCCAAATGGCTAGTTCTCCCTGTATTCCATGAGATCTAACCTTGCTAGTCAGTATCCCATGGGGAACCTTGTCGAATGCTTCACTGAAGTCCATATAGATCACATCTACTGCTCTGCCCTCATCAAACCTCACCTGTGACTATCGATGATACAAATATCTCAGCAAGAGGCCCAGCAATCACTTCTCTAACTTCCCACAGAGTTCAAGGGTACACCTGATCAGGTCCTGGGGATTTATCCACCTTTAACCGTTTCAAGACATCCAGCACTTCCTCCTCTGTAATCTGGGCATTTTGCAAGATGTCACCATCTATTTCCCTACAGTCTATATCTTCCATATCCTTTTCCACAGTAAATACCAATGCAAAATATTCATTTAGTATCTCCCCCATTTTCTGTGGCTCCACACAAAGGCCGCCTTGCTGATCTTTGAGGGGCCCTATTCTCGCCCTAGTTACCCTTTTGTCCTTAATATATTTGTAAAACCCCTTTGGATTCTCCTTAATTCTATTTGCCAAAGCTATATCATGTCCCGTTTTGCCCTCCTGATTAACCAAACCAAACCAAATTTCTTTAGTCATCCAGCATTCCTTATACCTACCAGCCTTCCCTTTCACCCTGACAGGAATATACTTCCTCTGGATTCTTGTTATCTCATTTCTGAAGGCTTCCCATTTTCCAGCCGTCCCTTTATTAGCAAACATCTGCCTCCAATCAGCTTTCGAAAGTTCTTGCCTAATACCGTCAAAATTGGCCTTTCTCCAATTTAGAACTTTAACTTTTAGATCTGGTCTATCCTTTTCCATCGCTACTTTAAAACGAATACAATTATGGTCGCTGGCCCCAAAGTGCTCCCCCACTGACACCTCAGTCACCTGCCCTGCTTTATTTCCCAAGAGTAGGTCAAGTTTTGCACCTTCTCTAGTAGGTACATCCACATACTGAATCAGAAAATTGTCTTGTACACACTTAAGAAATTCCTCTCCATCTAAACCTTTAACACTATGGCAGTCCCAGTCGATGTTTGGAAAGTTAAAATCCCCTACCATAACTACCCTATTATTCTTACAGATAGCTGAGATCTCCTTACAAGTTTGTTTCTCAGTTTCCTTCTGACTATTGGGGGGGTCTATAATACAATCCCAATAAGGTGATCATCCAAATAACTTCCCTGGATGTATTTCCTGGAATATCCTCCCTTAGCACAGCTGTAATGCTATCCCTTATCAAAAATGCCACTCCCCCTCCTCTTTTGCATCCCTTTCTATCCTTCCTTTAGCATTTGTATCCTGGAACATTCAGCTGCCAGTCCTGCCCATCTCTGAGCCATGTTTCCGTAATTTCTGTGATATCCCAGTCCCATGTTCCTAACCATGCCCTGAATTCATCTGCCTTCCCTGTTAGGCTCCTTGCATTGAAATAAATGCAGTTTAATTTATTAGTCCCACTTTGTCCCTGCCTGCCCTGACTGTTGGACTCACTTCTGTTCTCAGCTGTACCAGTCTCAGATCAATCTCTTTCCTCACCAACTCCCTGGGTCCCCCCCCCCCCACCTTACTAGTTTAAATCCTCCCTCCCAAGCAGTTCTAGCAAATTTCCCTGCCAGTATATTAGTCCCCTTCCAATTTTGGTGCAATCTGTCCTTCTTGTACAGGTCATTTCTACCCCAAAAGAGATTCCAATGGTCCAAAAACGTGAATCCTTCTCCCATACACCAGCTCCTCAGCCATGTACTCATCTGCTCTATCCTCCTATTCCTGCCCTCACTAGCTCGTAACACTGGGAGTAATTCAGATATTATTACCCTTGAGGACCTCCTTTTTAAAATTCTACCTAACTCTCTGTAATCTCCCTTCAGAGACTCAACCTTTTCCCTTCCAATGTCGTTGGTTCCAATGTGGACAATGACCTCCTGCTGGCCCCTCTTCCCCATGAGAACAGTCTGCACCCTCTCAGAGACATCCTTGATCCTGGCACCAGGGAAACAACACACCATTCTGCTTTTTCTCTGCTGGCCACAGAAATGTCTGTCTGTACCTTGGACTACAGAATCCCCTAACACAATTGATCTCTTGGAAGCCGATGTACCCCTCGTTGCATTCAAGCCAGTCTCAATCCCAGAAACCTGGCTGTTTGTGCTACGCTCCCCTGAGAATCCATCACCCCCTATATTTTCCAAAACAGCATACCTGTTTGAAATGGGTATATCCACAAAAGACTCCTACTGTAGCTGCCTACCTCTCTTACTCTTCCTGGAGTTAACCCATCTATGTGACCATTTGAGGAAAAGGCTGTTCAGCAGATAGACAGAGAGGAAGGGGGCAATCAGCCAGGTTTTCAGGCTCTTGAGCATTATCCAGTAACAGCCAGGCTAGAATTGCATGTGTGTGGATAATGACTGAGAATAGCATCAGGCTCAGCTGTCTTGCCTTCCAGAGTTGGAGCTCACCGTCTAGACTCACATATTAAAGAACAGGCGGTTGGCCAAGGCTACAGAATCTGTGGAACAGTGCCTCCAGCATGAGTCAGTCTTTAAGGACAGAAGGCAAAAATACATAGAGAATGAATAAAAAGCATGCAATTACCCTGAATGATACTGATATTGCAGACATTGGCATTGTACCACAATCAATAAAACAAACAGAAGCTGCAATATCACTTTGCTTATTGTACAGCCAATTGCTAACAAAACAGTCTGTCAAGGTTGCCTGATAAGGCAAAGTGATGTCTTATTCTACATGTTGCTAAAGAATTGTCAGCATGTTTTTCTCTCGGTTGTACAATTTTTGTGAGCTTTATCAGCAATCTGCAGTTAAGATGTGCAATTATATTCTGGGTTAAATTCATAGGGGAAGGGAAGGGCAATTTTGTGTCCGTGGTACCTAATGGTTCCCATGATGACATCATTGTTACTAAGTGTCAGAGCAATCAAGTTCCTTAAACATAACTGAACTCTCATTCCAATGATGGGAAAAGTGTTTTAAAGGCATACAAACATATTCACAAAGATCCTAAAATACAAAGCATATGAATACACCATTCAGTGCAACTAATGTGGGCTGTTGTTTATACTGCACAAGCCTTCTCCCATTTCATCTGCCTTATTCAATTTATAAGTTGTTCTGAACATCACTTTAAAAATTAACCTTGCATCAAGTTGAAGTCACAATAAGAAGGTTTAAGAATTTTGCTTAACTCTTTTGCTGTATATTTTTGATCTAACCTAATTTGTATACCTTTTACAAATAAATTTACTTCTGTGAGGAACTGCAGGGAGCAGACATCGCTATACAGACAGTACTTGTATTTTGACCATCTAGAAATTAGATAATTTTTTTATTTATAACAAAATGACCAGCATATCTATCTTAAAGGGAGTAGTCTATTTATAAACCACTTTACTGCCCTTTCCAGTGTTCTTCCTTTTCAACTCCTCAACCAATTCACTATGAACTGACATAACAGTCCTTTATAGCAAGCACAATAAATATAAATTTATTATCATGTTCCACGAACCAAAGTCCTAAACTTTTTAGATGCTCTTTCTTGGGATAATCCAGTGTCTGTTCCCTTTTAGCCACCTTTGAAGGAGAATAACCTTCTACCTTTCATTCTCTGAAAACCTCTTCAGTACTGTTTAGCTTTGAATACAGTTACTTACATAACCTATAGAGCTCTCTGCAGGATGAAGATGAGAATAATAAGAGTAATAGGCTATTCGGTCCATAGGTTTTAGGGTGAGAAGGAAAAAGATTTAAAAGGGTCCTAACGCAACTTTTTCACACAAAGGGTGGCACACAAATGGAATTAGCTGCGAGAGGAAGTGGAGGATTACAACATTTAAAAGGCATCTGGATGGGTATATGAATAGGAAAGGTTTAGAGGAATATGGGCCAAATGCTGGCAATTGGGACTGGACTAGACTACCGATATCTAGTCGGTATAGACAAGTTGAACCAAAGGGTCTGTTTCCATGCTGTACATCTCTCTGACTCGAGTCTGCCCTGTCATTCAGAAAGATCATAACTGATCCGCCCAGGCCTCAATTACTCTTTCATATGAGCTCCTCAAAGCCTTCAATTACTTGATAGTGTAATGTTAAAAGATCAAATAAGAATGTAATATTAAACGGTTAAACTGCACTGTCTGGGGGATCCAAGATGGCGGCGATCTAGGAAGATCACATTGCTGAGCTCCGTACTGCAGCGCAAGTGGGATGAACTTTTAACCTGCCCTATCTGGACCACCACAATATCCTGGGACTCTGGAAAGGTTGTGGAGTTCCAGGAGACTGTTAAAAGTCAACTTACCTTAGTTTTTGCCATCCAGGAATGCCAAAGAAGGGAGGAGGAGCATCTGAGGCCGGGCCCACAGCCCAGCATGCAGGATCCTCGGACTCCATTTCTTATCAGGCCCTGGTGAAGGAGCTTGTTAACTCTTATGAGATGTTATGTAAGCAGATAGAGGAGAAGCTGGCCCCGATCTCTATCATGCTACAGAAGCATGAACAGCAGCTGGGAGTCCTGGAGAAAGGACGGATGAGGTGGAACACAGAGTTGCAGTGTTGGAAGCTGAGACCGGTTGCTCCAAGGATAGGATCCAAGCCCTGGAGACTCAGGTCCGTAATTTGTTTGACCAAGTTGATACCTCGAGAACAGGGGCAGGAGAAAAAAATATTCGGATCAGCAGTCTGCCGGAGGGTAAGGAAGCTGAGCAGCCGGTTGAATTTATTGAGGGCTGGTTGCCAAAATTCCTTAACATGGAGGCTGGAACGAGAGGCTTGAAGGTCAAGACAGCTCACCAGGTCATGGCGTGGAAGTCAGGTCTGAATCAACCTCCTCGCCCTATCTTGGTGTGGTTTCATCATTATAGAGATAAGGAAAGAATCATGGAAGCTTCCAGAATGCAGGAGAAGAATCTGAAGGCCATAGTTTACGAGGGCTCTAAGATAATGCTCTTCCAGGACTTCCCAGCGGCAGTGATCCAGAAAAGAAATCTTATGACTGTGTCAAGAGAAGACTGAGGGAGCTTGGGATCCAGTACGCTCTGAGGTATCCAGCGGTGTTTCGGGTCACCTTAGATGGATCTTTACATCTCTTGGACGCATCAGAGAAGGCAAGAGATTTTGTGGACAAATTAATTTAATCTGAACAATTTAGTATGTACAAATAGTAGTGTTATTTGGGTATGTCTTTGTTTTTCTTTAACAAAAAGGAGGAAGTCCAGTCAGGGCTTTCTTTTCCTATCTTTTTTATTGGTAATAATCTAGTCTAAACTATCTTTGGTGGTGGTTGAGATGTGTACTTGCAATTTCTAAATTAAGTTATACCAAAGGATGGGTGGGGTACCTACCCTTTTTCTTCCAAAATTTCTTTATTCATATTTCTATTCCGTGGTGTATTTTCTTTCTTTTCTGCTTGTGTTTGCAGTGCGGCTCTAGCTAGGAGGTGGGAAAATGGTTGGGATGGCTAGATGCCTACTTACGGGCAGTTTATGCCCGGTTCAAGTATTTAAATGCCTGAGCAGAAGGGTGAACAGCAACGTCTCCTCGAAGCATGATTGAAGGCAGCTGAGAAGGCTTACTTTGACAGGCCTTCGTTAGTCAGACTACAGAGAATTATGGCGCTGCGGTCTACATCGAATTCCGTGCTCACACAGACAGCAATGAAAGACCTTACTCTTGTAAAGCAAAAGGTATATGTGCATGGTGATAAGCCAAGCAAGTACCTAGCATATCTCACCAGGAAAAGGAGCGTTCCTCAAGCCATTACAGTGATCAGGGAAGTATCTGGGAACCTAACATGTGATTCCAAAAAGATTAATGCAGCATTCCAGAGATTTTACTCTAAGTTATACCAATCTGAGGGTTGTGAGGAGGGGCAGGCCAAGACGGAGTCCTTTTTCAAGGATCTGGAGCTCCCGGGCCTGATGTCCGAAAAGAGGTTTTTTTTTAATGCTGCCTTATCAGAGCAAGAGGTGCAGGAGGGTGTGAAGCAGCTTCAGAGTGGACCTCCCAGTGAATTCTAAAAGGAATTTATAAACATATTGTCAGGCCCAATGCTCAACATGTTCAATGACTCATACAGTCATGATCGTCTCCTGCCATATTTAGCTTATTCTTAAAAAATGGAAGGTCCCATAAGATTGTGCTTCGTACAGGCCCATTTCACTCTTAAGTGGACTTCAAAATCCTAAGATTCTTGCATTAAGGCTGGAGACTATGTGATCTTCTACTGTTAAAGAGGACCAAAAGGCAGAGATTGATAAATTCTTGATCTCGAAAGGAATTAAGGGCTACGGGGTAAGTGCGGGTAAATGGAATTGAAACACCCATCAGCCATGATTAAATGGTGGAGTGGACTTGATGGGTTGAATGGTCTTGCTTCCACTCTTATGTCTCATGGTCTTATATAGCAGCCCTTTTTGCAAAACCTGGACACAGATTTGTCTGCCACACTAGTAAGAGCTTTTACATAGCCATAACGATTGTGCTTTATGAGTCCAATATCCAGATAGGGGGAACTGCGAAAGTATGATTATGTGAAAAATAATGCTCTTGATATTTGACAGTGAGTGCTTTGTTTGGCTGAACTGAGTTATTTTTATTAGTTTGTTGTTGGTTATTATTTAGTTAAGTAGTTAGTTGGGGTTATTCAGTATATATATTTTTTTATACATATTTATACATTTGTACATGAGGATGGTTTGGGTTTTGTTTTACTTTTTTTGTGTTCTTTGTATTATTTTGAATTGCATTGTTTTGTATTTGTTGTAATATTAAAAAACTTATTTTTCAATAAGAGTATTTTTTTTAAAACTGTACTATCTTTGGGTGGGGAGAACAATCATGAAAGAATACAGATGACCATCCATTGTAATTCCCACTTCAGTTAGACAGTCTTTTGCTGTTGTGGTTCTGTTCGCTGACCTGGGACCTTGTGTTGCAGACATTTCGTCCCCTGTCTAGGTGACACCCTCAGTACTTGGGAGCCTCCTGTGAAGCACTTCTGTGTTGTTTCCTCCAGCATTTATAGTGGTTTGTCTCTGCCGCTTCCGGTTGTCAGTTCCAGCTGTCCGCTGCAGTGGCCGGTATATTGGGTCCAGGTTGATGTGGTTGTGGATAGAACCTGTGGATGAGTGCCATGCCTCTAGGAATTCCCTGGCTGTTCTCTGTTTGGCTTGTCCTATAATAGGACATTGTCCCAGTCGGAACTCATGTTGCTTGTCATCTGTGTGTGTGGCTACTAAGGATAGCTGGTCGTGTCGTTTTGTGGCTAGTTGGCGTTCATGGATATTGCTATAATTCCCCTGCTATTGGCAAGTTAAACTATCATTCAATCTCTTTCATTCAGAAACGCTTTCTGGCCAGAGGTATGCAGCACCTGCATTGTCTTGGGGAATCACAGAGTCAGGAAGTCATCTGCATAACAATTCCCCAGGATTAGGGCATTAGCATTATGTCTGAGAATGATCTTATTCTGCCATTGTACTTGGGGTAACTTGTGACTGTGAGTAACTGGGGGTTGTGTTAAGTGGCATGCGACTGTAGAGGAGTGGCCAGAGTATCTGTGAGCATGACCAAATGACCTGTATAAAGGGAATGTGTTTTCTTTGTTCAGGGCCTCACTTTGACTCAACTTTACACGCCTGCGAGGGGGGTCAAAGGGGGTCACCTAGCTTGTGCATGCTTTAATAAACTTTAACTGTTCGCAGAAGTTGGTGTGTGTGAATTGCATCTCGAGTACAAAACCTTGGGAACAGAACCTAACAATAGTTCAAAAATTTATTTAACCTCCACAACTTGAAATGTCCCCTTATTTTGTAACTATGTCCTTTATTTCAAGATCCCCTCACTCATGAAAATATCTACTCAACACCTATCCTGATGAAGGGTTTATGCTCGAAATGTTTACTCTCCTGCTTCTCAGATGCTGTCTGACAGGCTGTGCTTTTCCAGCACCACACCTTTTGACTCAACAACTACTGTGTTAATCCACCACAGAATTTTGTATGTTTCAATTACTTCTCCCCTCGTTCTTCAAAAACTCTAACAAATGAATGTCTAACCTGTTTAGCCATTTTTGACACGGCAACCCCTTCATCCCAGGGATTAATTTTTGATTCTCTTTTGACCTGCCTCCAATGCTCGGATACTCAATCCTTATTAAGACATGGACTTCCTGCGGTCAACAAAAGAAAAACATAGATACCAGTAAGGTCTTTCCTACGGTTCACAAAAGACCATGCAACATTTCCCAAGGCACACTGCTTGTGAAATTGGATTAGATAATGGGATGCAGGAAATGCAGATGCTCACACCCATTTGGTACAGCAGATATGCAACTAGGAATGTACTCATGTGCAGAAGAATAGACCACTACACAACATCACTAGACATCCTCACTATTTTGAAGGCGCGTCACAAATTTATGATCCTGTTCAAAGCCTCTGAAAACATTTGAAATGGGTTCTGGGGCAAACCTTGCAAGTACGCTGATCTCTAAGTAGCAAATCAGAATATAAAGAGGACAGAGTGTCAATCCTCTCTCAAACATGGGGACTGAAACTGTACACATTACATCAGGTGTGCCCTGATCAGCAGCCTATGTAGTCGCAACAAGACTTCCCAGTTTTGAATTCCAAACCCATCACAATTAAGGCCAAAACTGTATTTGCACTTATTATTATTTGAGGCAGCTGCATGCTAATCTTTTGTTTTTCATGTAAAAATTCCAAATCCCTCTGTACTCCAGTTTTTTTCAGTCTTGTTCCAATTATAATTAGTCTGCCTTTTGACTCGTCCTACTAAAATGCATTACTTCACACTTTCCACCATTAAATTCTATCTGCCAAGTTTTTAACCCATCCATTCAAGCTCCACTATATCTAGCAGATGCTAGGCTAACTGGTCTACAGTTTCCTGTTTGTCTTCCTCTCTTCTTCAATAGTGGTACCACATTAGCAGTTTTCAAATCTCCATGGAACTCTCCCAGAATTTAGTAGAGTCTAATATTTTAACCAATGCTGCAACTATCTCTGCAGCTGCTTCCTTGGATGCAGGCTATCAGGTCTTTCGTAGCATTAGTTTATAAAATACCTTGAACTTCAGAAGAGAGAATGTTATAAGATCTTTCCTCCCATTAGCACCTTGTATAACTGATAACTTTGGGATAGTATCCACCAGGAAGACCAATGCAAAATATTAATTTAAATTATACGCCACTCCCTGTTCTTCATTATTAGTTCCCTAGCTGAATCCTCTAAGGTCCCACACTTACTTAGAGCCTTTGTGGCACAGTGATAGTGTACTTCCCTCTGAGTCAGAAGACCTAGGTTCAAGACCCATTGCTCCAAGGATGTTTAATAACACCCCTAAAAATATTGGCACAGTGGCTCAGTGGTTAGCATAGCTGCCTCACAGCACGAGGGACCTGGGCTCAATTCCAGCCTTGAGCAACTGTCTGTGTGGAGTTTGCATTCTCCCAGTGTCTGCATGGGTTTCCTCCCACAATCCAAAGATGTGCAGGTTAGATAAATTGGCCATGCTAAATTGCCCATAGTGTTCAGGGATGTGTAGGTTAGGTGCATTAGTCAGGGGTACATGTAGAGTAACAGAGTACAGGAATGGGCCTGGAAGGGTCCCTCTTTGGAGGGTCAGTGTGGACTTGTTGGGCCAAATGGCCTGTTTCCACACTGTAGGGATTCTATGATTCCACCTCACACGTTTACTTTACTTACTGTCTTTTTCATATTTTCAAAGAAACTTGTTTGTTTTTAGATTTCTTGCTAAATTACTTTTATAAGCAATTTTCTCCCTCTTGGTTAGTTTTTGAATCAGCAATGGATGATTCTTTAAAAATCCCAATCATCTGACCCACTACTTGTTTTGATTCCTGAAGAAGGGCTCATGCCCAAAACGTTGATTCTCCTGCTCCTTGGATGCTGCCTGACCTCCTGCACTTTTCCAGCAACACATTTTCAGCACTACTTGTTTTCACTACATTGTATACCTACTACACACACTTCTTGACTGTTTTTGTTAATCAAAAGGAATTCCACATATTCACTACCATCAGAAAAGAAATTGCTTTGCATTTCAAACTTAAATGGGGTGACCCCTTACTGTGTAATTGTGCCCTCAGGTCCTAGATTCTTCCACAAAAGGGAAGACCACACCCACACTCCCACCCCCAACATAAAGACTAATCTAAAGCATTATTCAATCCCTCTGTCATTTCATGGTACTCCATTATTATTCCTCCTGCCTCACTTTGAGATTTGGCACCACTAGCTGGACAACACAAAATAGTACCAAGGGAGTGCAGTATCTAAGGGGACATCTTTCAGAGGAAGCATTAGAAATGAAGACCCCATTTGTACTCTGAAGTGAATATAAAAGATTCAATGGCAGTATGCAAAGAAGAGCTAGACACTGTTCCCTGATCACTGCTCCAGATAACACATAATCCTTTAGCAAATAGCTAAAATACATTATTTGATTTTTATCGCTGCCAATGAAAACTTACTATGAACAATTTGAGTTAAGACAGTGAAGATATCCTTTGGGATGTCCTACAGTTGTGAAAGGTATTGCAGAAATGCTGGTTCTTCATTTCTTACTTTATCTGTGGCTTACCAATGTTTTGGAAGAAATTTAAGATGAGATTTTTATTTTTACTTTTGATTTACAATAATTAACATTCAGAATCACATTTTCCTCTCTGTATGCAGTTCTCTGAAAAACATGAGGCTGGATTCTATACTCCCTGGTCTTCAGGTGTAAAAGCAGAAGACCATGTAAAATTTATTGAGTGACTTCCACACTCTGCTCTTAGATTGAAGAATAGTTTGGGTGGGAGGAAATCCCTAGATTTTGGGTGGGGGAGGGGCTAATGGTGTAGTGGGGGTGTTGGGGTTCAGCATTGGACGGCCCAACTATGCTAGTATTTTGTTTAGTAAGCTCAACAGCTCAAGCTCCATGGGGTAGTGCCAGGCCAGGGTACAGAATATGTCCTCCTTTGTAGGTATCCTCAGCCCATCAGAGACATCCAGCTCCTTAAATGGCATTCCATCCTTCAAGTCCAGCCTCTTGAAACTAACAATTTCACCCCAACCAATATCTGACTTGTACTCCAACTTTTTAGGCTCCTCAATGTTGTGGTACAGTCCGTGGTTCCAAAAGTGGTCACCACGTTCGGCTGGTGTTGGCCACGCGATTGATTGGTAGAATTCTGAGCCTCCTTCTTGAGAAAGAGGTCAATGGTGCTCCCACAGCAGCACTCCATAAAATCCAGCCCACCAAATTACAGAATTATTTGCAGCACAGATGGAAGCTATTCAGTCCAGTATTGTTACATTGGCCAATAAGGACCCATCTCACTTAACAAGGTTTTATCTATAGCCTTAGAGATTACAGCATTTCAAATGCATAGAAGTACATTTTAGATGTTAAACGTTTTCTGCATATAACACCCTTTCACATAGTCAGTTCCAGATGCCCACCACCTCTGAGTAAAAGAATTTTCCTTTTGAATTCCCTCTAAACCTCTTACCCCTCTTACGATAAATTTATGCCTCTTGAAATCAGATTCCTCAACTAAGGGGATAACAGCCTTCCCACCAAATAAATCTGGACCTTGTATACCTGTATATAATTCAATCAGATCTTCTGTCAGTCTCCTCTGCTAATAAAATTAGCTTATCCAATGTTTCATTCTAACTGAAATTCTCCAGACAGGACAGCATCTATGTGAATCTCCTTGTGAATCTATCCCTAGTTCAAACACATCTTTTCTATGGTATAGTCGGCAAAACTACACACAGTACTCTAGCTGCGGTTAAGCCAGTGTGTGCAGTTGTGGTCCCGTTTTAAAAAATAAGTTAGACTCAAATTTAGCATGATAAAGTTTGAAGATGACATAACATTTAGTGAAGATGATACTGATGAAGCTGTAGACAGGATAGTGAAATTGGTAGATACAGTGTAGATGGAATTCAATGCAAAGAAGTGTTAAGCAGTGCATTTAGACTGCAAGAATATAGAAAAACAGCCTATTATAAATAGCTCCATTTTGAAAATGTAGACAAGCAGAGAAGCCTTAAGGTCCATGTGTACCCATCATTTTTTTAAAAATTGGATAAATAGATAAAGATGGTCAAATACACATTGGTGACTTGGATTTAAGAATCAAAAGCATAGAATCTAAAAGCAAAATGGTCATGCTGGAACTCGATAAAACACCGATTAGAATTTAGCTTGAGTACTATGATAAACCTGGATATCACACTTCTGGAATTATGTAAAAGTATATTAAATAGCCGTGGAAAGAGTTTACCAAAATGTGACCAGGGTGAAGATTTTCCACTATTAGAGGCTGAAAACATTCAGACATTTTGCTACTATAGATAAAGAAAAATGACCTCCTCGACAAGTAAATCCATAACCAGGATCATGTGTTTAAAATCACTGGGGCAAAAAGACCTAGTAGGAAGCTTCTAAAAATTTTTTTTTAGCTCCAGTTGTTGTGAATTGAAAAGTCTACAAAGATGATGGTGGAAGCTGATTCCACAAATAACTTTTAAAAGGAAACTGGACTTGAAGATCAGTAACATAAGAGGGTTATAGGCAAAAAGCAAAGGTGTGGAATTAAGCATGTCATGCAAAGACCCAACACAGATGAGATGGGCTCATTAGTTTCCTTCTATGCTGTAAATTTCAATGAGTCTGTGATTCTCAGGACTTTATAAAACTTCACAACAAACAAATTGTTATTTCATAGGTAAAAGACAAGGCAATAAATAAAGCTTTTTTTAAAAAACAGAATGTGACTAAAGCATAGGGTCTTTGGTGATAAGGACTCAATCGTTTTGTCTGAATGCCACAGGATCTTCTGTTTTCTTCATTATATCAACAAGGTCTTGGTTTTACAAAGTTAAAAATCACACAACACCAGGTTACAGTCCAACATATTTAATTGGAAGAACACTAGCTTTCGGAGCAATGCTACTTCATCAGGTAATAGTGGAGGGCTCAATCCTAACACACCAACCCCGGCATCTCCAAATCAGTCTTGGTTTTAGTGTGACACCTGAAAGATGATATCTGGTGATGCAGCATACCGTTGGTAGTGCACTGAAGGGTCAGCTTGGACGAGGTATTCAAGTAGTTGGTGTGAAATGTTTCTAATAAATCTGCTTGAATTGTGAGAAACTTCCAGTCTTAGTTATGGGTTCTGCATTTCCAAACTTGGAATTAGTATTCAGAAAGCAGTACCCAAATAAATTTTCTCTTGTCATTCGTTTGATATAATAATTACTATCTAGTATCTCACCTACATGAACATTCATGTTCAAGTACAACGGAACTTTTTTAATGATATTTGTCTCAAAAATTACTGAGTACAATTTAAAATCAATTACAGACGAATAACCTCTTTGAAGCCAATCTTTGCATATGTCAAATTAAGATAATGTTAGATTGACTTTGATACCCTCTAGTGTGTTAACATTTAGGTGAGATATCCAAACAGAAACAGCGTGTATGGAATCACCCCAGCAGGAGTCAGTTGTTTCAGGATGTAGGATTGGCTAGGGTGAACCATGGGAAAGAATAAATCCAAAAAAAATTGGGAACGTCCACACATACCATTATTGTTACACTAAAATAGTTGTATAGTTCAAATATACTTTGACTTAAAAAGGCTTCTTGTTAATTGTATACCAATAGTGCTAATGGCGGGTTGTGAGCATAAATTAGAAATTCACTTGGACCTCTAAGAGTATATACTGACTTAAGTTATGATAATCGAGTTGAAGAGTTCCAGCATGTAATCTGCATGATGTAAATCACTGCTTGAAATAGTGTGAAAATATTGGTTGCAGTTGTATTCTTCACCAGCTGGACTACAATATCCCAGGGTGCCCTGAAGTTCTGAAAGCAGCTTTTGAATGCAGGTCTTCCTTTCTTTGTGTCACTCCATACCACAGCAGCCTTAAAACTATAAACAGAAGTAATCAGCTCTTGACCAATCTTGCAAGACCGTATATAAGGCTTATATACCAAACCTTCTCCCCAAGGTATTTTTAAATCTAAAATAAAAACAAAATCTGGTTTTCAAGTTGATATCAGAAGATTTTTCTTTATTTTTACAAACTGCACAGATATAGAGGGCAGAATTTTCACAGTTGATCTCAAGTTCAGCCAACACTTCTGGGTTGAGTGTCTAGCTGTGACAGAACAGTAGTTATTATTTTCCTGTAGGCCATCAAATAAAATGCTGCTTCTGACAGTCTTTTCTAATTAAAGATAATGGGTGGATTTTGGATGTGAAAGGCCCAAAAGGAAGGCCTGACTCAATGTCCAGCTGACAGCTGGGGAGAGATGAGTAATTCTTAGGAAGCAAGTGACCCCAAGAGTGCATCAAAATGGAAATACTCACTACTGCATTGGGGAGAAAAATCCCACATGGCAACAGGCTGGAAAGTTTCATTAAGATGACAGATTGGCACAGACTGGTGTTGCATTCCTTCAGAGATCGAAAGAGGACCTGATTGAGATGTATAAAATAATGAGGGGTATACATAAGGTAGACAGAGAGAAACTTTTCCCTTGATGGAGGGATCATTAACGAGGCGGCGTAGATTTAAAGTAAAATAAGTCGTTAGATGTGCACTTGCGATGACAAAGCATACAAGGCTATGGGCCAAGTGCTGAAAAATGGGACTTCGATTGGTGGTTGTTTCTGATCTGCGGGGATGTGATCAGCTGAAGGGCCTTTTTCTGTGCTGTAGATTTCTATGGCTCTATGACACGGCTATCAGACGACAAGAGGTTCAAGGCACTGCCTCCCACATGTCATAAGTAACATTGATCAAAAGCAAGAATACTCATTCCCAGCTCTATCTGTAACACTACCTCCATAATCTCACATACTCTATTTAAAATTTATTTAGTAGTCAGAAAGATTAGGGTGGCACGGTGGCTCAGTGGTTAGCACTGCAGCCTCAGCACCAGAGATCCGGGTTCGATTCCCGCCTCGGGCGACTGTCTTTGTGCAGTTTGCATATTCTCCCCATGTCTGCGAGGGTTTCCTCTGGGTGCTCCGGTTTCCTTCCACAATCCAAAGATGTACAGGTTAGGTGAATTTGCCATGCTAAATTGCATGTTAGATGCATTATTCAGGGGTAAATATAGGGTAGGGGAACGGGTCTGAGTGGGTTGCTCTTCGGAAGGTCGATGTGGACTTGTTGGGCCGAAGGGCCTGTTTCCATACTGTAGGGAATCTAATCTAATCATAAAAAATACATAATGTAACTGTGCAGCTCCTGCTTATGCAGCAGGACAAAGCTGGCTAAGTGTTTGAAGTTCCTTCATTTTAAACAGGTTACTTATTCACTAAAGTAAAAGGTAGTTCACTACTTTAAGGTACAACTGTAATGTTGGGCAAAGGGTAGAGTGCAAGTTAAACTATAGCCTGAGTGCAAAACTCATCTGTATATTGAAACTATTTTTCCCTCAGTCTATATTCACTAAGCATCTCATTAAATTCTCCCTTTGAAATTGACAAATGTTATTTTCCTCAAACAATAATACTCAAAAACGAGAACAACCTGTTCTTAATTCTGAATTGACTGCACGCTCAACTCTATTGCTAATTTATAGGATCATCAAAATGTAATAGTAAAATCTGCACCAGCTTTCTAAATGAGCAATATATTGTATGCCACTTTCCCTCATTCTCCCTGAAACTCTCCACATTCTTCCTTTCCAGGTAACAATCTGATTCCCTTAAGATTGCCTTAATTGTACCTGTTTCCACTACATTCTTAGGCATTGTATTCTAGATCTTAACCACTAGGCTCATGTCATCATTGATTCTTTTGCCATTAAATTCCATGAGTATTCTTTCATTCCCAATTATTCTACCAATGATAATAAGTGTCTTCCCTACACTGTCCTAACCTCTCTTGATTCCTAATATTTCCAGATCTCCCCTCTCCAAAGAAAACAGTCCTCACTTTTCCAATTTATCCATTTAACTGAAGTTAGTCATCCCTGGAAACCCTCCCCTGAATGTTTTTGCACTTTCTCTCATGCCTTCACAGTTTTCCAGAAGTATGGTGTGCAAAACTGTTTGTGATGCTGCAGTTGACCCCAAGCCAGTGTTCTACACAAGTTTCATGACCTTGTTCTTTTGATCCAAGTCCCTATTAAAAGTCTAGATTGCCGTATACTTTATTAACTACATAATAAAACTGACTTTTCAGTGATTTAAGCATGTACATCCCCAACTCCTCAGCTCCTGCACTTCATTGAGAATTCTACTCCTATTTCCTATTGTTTCTCATACTTTCTGCAGTGGACTTCATCCACCACATTTCCACCCATTCATCAATCAGTCCATATACTTTGAAGTTCTACACTATCCACTTCACAATGCTTCCATGCTTTCCATAATTCTCAAATATTTAAGTTGTACCCTACAAACTGCACCGAGGTCTATGTTATTAATATACATTGGGAATAGCAAGGGCTCCAAGAGTGACCCTCATATTAGATAAACAACCATTCACAATTACTACTATTGCCCAGTCAATTTTACATCTACGTTGTTATTGTCATTCCACAAACTATCACTTTGCTCAATTCTGTTGTGCAACATTGCATGAAATAACTTTTGGAAATCTATCAATACCATTGCCTTCATCAACCCTTTTTGTAATTTCTTCAAAACAAAATGTTAGCGAGTTACTTAAACATCATTTGTCTTAAGAAATCCAAGTGTGCTTTCTTTAATTAAACAACATTTGCCCAAGTAACCTTTCACTTTGTACCAAAATCTTTGAAGATTAAATTCTTGTTTACCTCAGTAAAGTAGGTATAATTTCATGAGACTTCATTTTGTACACACAAAAGTGTCCTGTTAGTCCTGAGAGGCTTTCAGAAAGCTCTGCCAGCAAATGCGCTTTTCTACTGAACGAGGGCATAGTTACTAACAGCATACCAGTTTTCATTCATTATTTGTGTGCTGAATTAGCTCTCTTCTGAGACAGCACTCATAATGCCACTATTAGTCTCAACAGTCATAGAGATGTACAGCATAGAAACAGACCCTTCAGTCCAACTCATCCATGCCGACCAGATATCCCACCTGCCAGCACCTGGCCCATATCCACCCCAAACACCTCCCATTCATATACCCATCCAAATGCCTTTTAAATGTTGCAATTGTACCAGCCTCCACCACTTCCTCTGGCAGCCAAATCCATACATGCACCACCTGCTGTGAGAAAAAGTTGCTCCCTTGATCTCTTTTAGACCTTCTCCTTTCAACCTAGATCACGTCCACCACTCTGCCCTCAATATTTCTCTTTGTTACTTCTTCAAAAAGCTTAATCAAGTTCGTGAGACATGATTTCTCACTAACAAAGTCATGTTGACTATCCCTAATCAGTCCTCCTTGAAAGAGAAAATAAATTCCAGTGTTCCATCAAATAATCTCATTGTCGGATACAAAATTGAAACACAGTAAAGCTCCGTTACATGATTCTACCCAATACTACTAGGGCAGCTGGTAATTGGCTTGAAACAGTGAAGGAATCCTTCTACAAAGCTTTATGATGAAAAACTCAGTACTAATTCTCCCCTATTGCATCTGGATTCTTTCTTTGCATTTTGCATCGAGTCTACCAATGGTCCTCCAGAATGGATAGAGACCGGCCAAGTTCAAGAAAACTTTCTTCAAGTATATGAAACAATAAGTTGCAAAGAAAGGAACAGTAGGTACCATTTAATGGATTTAGTGAAGAAATTGAAACTAAAGTTCCCACATTTTCTTAAGTTAAGATAACGATTAAAAATGGCATGAGTCAGAAACCCCAAAGTACTGTCAACATCTTAACTTGTAAAATATGTGCTTTTTAAAAAAATACTTGCATTTTTTTGGACTCACCTCTTACTTCTAATCTCTATTTAATATTTCGTCTTGTGTAGTAACTAATGAACTTTCATTTTTGTTAATTCAAAGAAGCCTGGTTAAATTGGTTCCTTTAAAAACACAAGTTCATTTGGGTCTGGGAGAAATACATCCACAACCACTTTATAAATTAATTGTAACAAACTGCAGACCTCACCTTGGTTCTGACCATAACAATATTCATAATTTAGAATTCAGAAACCATGTTAATTGATCAAATTTGCACATTGACCAGGACATTAGTCAACCATTCTATGCTCTGGGCAAGCCAATCCGAACTACCAATACTTTTCAGTTTTAAAACAGTGCCAACATATGAGCCCTACAAGTACTACAGGAAAAGCACAATACTTATCCACAGTATGAAAGGAGGACCCTATTAGGAGAAATTAGGGGAAACAACATTAACTCTAACCACAGCAGAGTTGAGTAAGTGAATAGAAAAGGTTCAACCAGAAAAGTTCAGAAATGATTGCAAGATAGAGGGATAGCAGAACAAATGCAGCACTGCTGTCAGGGAACATTCTTTCCATAAACATGAACAATCTGGATGGGAACCAAACAGAGGTACAAAGAATGGAGTCAGGCTTTCGCAGATTTCAAAAGAGCAACTCCCATTTGTTGAAAATGCCATAACGTGCAAGGATTTTTCAGCATAGTTTCAGAATACCTAGGGGTCAAGTACCCAAGGATCATCCCCACTGACAGCTAAGGACGAGTGGCACTTATCAAGATCAGAGAGACAGTGAGCACTTGTTGGAAAGAGCACACAGAGCCCAACAAGAGACTCAGCCTTTGACATGAATGCCCTCAACCACATCCCACAGCATTCAACTCAGTTCACAACACCAGCTCAATACTAGGGCGAATTGGCCATTTGACGGCTGAGAATAAGTAAGGCTGTCAGCACAGACAGAATCCTCGTTGCAATTCTAAAATAGAGCAGAGAAGTTCCAGTGGGGATTGCAGAGATGTCATATAATGTGACCATTTTCAAGAAAGGAGACAAGACCGATTGTACTAAGTACTGAGGGGTCTCCCTACTGTCTGCCAGAGGGAGAACCATTGCAAGAAATCCTACTGGCCTCTGTCCAGTGTCTGTAGAGCTCCTAACAGTCACAATGTGGATCCCATCCAACAAGAAGCATAGTGCACAGTAAGACAAGGCCAAGGAGGATACAGAAACCAAACTCTACACATGGCTTTCTTCAGCTTCACTAACGCCATGGATCCTGTCAACTAGAAAGAACATTGGATTGTCTTCCTCAAATTCAGTTGCCCATAGAAATTCATCATCAGCTTCTGCCTGGTGCACAACAGTATACAGGCTATTAGCTTCATGAACAGATCCACCATAAATCCAATGTGTGAAAAGGCTTGACTCAATACTCTTCTCCAATTTCTTTGCCACAACATTCAACACCATAGCTAAGAAGCATCCTGCTGGTATTGGTATAATCTACAGGTCAAGTAGTGAACTGCTCGGCTCCACCTCCAATCTAGAAACAAGTCTATCCCAATCTCTTCTATTGAGCTGCAATATGCAGACGATGCTTGTTTGTTTTCACACACATACGTCAAGCTTCAAACTATTATCAATGCATTAATGGAGACATATGAAAGAACAGGCTTAAGACTAAAAAATCCAAAAGACAGCCTGCTCCTACTGCACAATACTATCCAGAACCATGTCAACCCTCTGGACAATGTGGATTACTTTTCATACCCTTCAAGCCTACTATCAGCTAAGGTAGCATCAACATTAAAGTTCAACATCACCTCCAGTGTGCCAGTGCAGGTTTTAACCATCTCAGCAACACAGTATTGGTTGACAAGACCTCAAGACAACACCAAGCTCTTGTTCTACAGGGCAGTGTTGCCTGCCCTTTTTCATGTGTCAGAGACATGGATAACATATTGCAGACACTTTAAATTCCTTGAGAAATGACTCCACAAAATCCTGAAGATCTAATCATAGAATCCCTACAGTGTGGAAGCAGAATATTCAGAACATTGAAGTCCACACCGACCGTATGAAAAGCATACCCTCCAGATCCTCCTCCCCTACCATTCCTGTAACCTTGCACATCACCAGACACTATGGGCAACTTAGCATGGCCAATCCACCTAACCTGCACATCTTTGGACTGGGTGGAAACCCACACAGACACAGAGAGAATGTGCAAACATAGACAGTTGCCCAAGGCTGGAATCAAAGCTGGGTCCCTGGCACTGTGAGGCAGCAGTGCCAACCACTGAGCCATTGTGCTGCCCAATGATAGGATGGATGCTCCAACTGATGTCCTCTCTCAGATCCCCATAGCTGCATTTGATAAAAGCAGTTTGGTCAGTGGGATATTCGGGATAAATACAAGTGGGTACGGGTGTATCACTGGTCATGGCAACAGTGAGAACAAATGTAAAACGTTGTTACAAAGACATGCTAATGTCAAACATTAATTTTTGATTTATTGGCTAGAGATAGACATTGAACCTTTTAAAAAGGATTTTTAACCAAAACAAGGACATTGACTGAAACTAAAAATGAAAGTCAGAATTTGCATACCATGTAGTCCAAATTCTATTTCACTGGGATTGAGACCTAGGACTTGCAGAGGTTTCACTAGAGACAATGAATCCATAGAAATATGTAAACAGGTTTCTGACCGCTTTATGACATTGAAGTTATTCACAGTAATCAACCAAGGAAGAACAAACCTTTCAGAAGTTAATTGCTTGATATAAAATAACTTGATTTTCTTAAAATCGGTACGGAGATGTGAATTAATCAAAGCTACTTTCTGGTATCTACAATGCATTTTTAGACTTCTCGTGGCAGAAATTAAATGACCAATCAAGTTGTGTGCGTGTAAACTAAGAACACGTACCAGCACTAGCAGCTAAGAGAGGAAGCTGCTGCTGTCTCTCTTTCTCCTAATTTATGATGGTGCCAAGTTTGCTCTGTTTGATTGTACCTACATTCCTGCGAACAGACATAAAATATTTAAAAGGATTCAACTTCCACAGCAATGCTTCCGGAAAAGGAAACTAATATTAGCCACAGCTAAACTACCAGCTGAGAATCAAAACTTCGGATAGCTACAGCTAGACTAGACAGTTATCTTCAACCAGTGAATTCTTAGCTTTTTGTTTGCACATTGAACCTTTGGCCAAAGTTCATTTCCTACTCTGTAATTTGTATTTTTCCATGTCTGGTTCAAGTGTGCAAGCTTGTACGTGAGTTACAGAGTCCAGGATGTATTTTAATTTTTTTTCAACTACTTTCACCTGAATGAGCTTTAGCACAGTAAAACCAAGTCCATACCTGTTTGACTCAAAGTTATCTGTTTGATCCACACATAAACAGATAAGTATACTATGAATTGGCAAATACTTCCTACTTAAATTCAAAATCTTGTTATGATCAAACAAGGAGTAGGGAGCCATTCCACTCCTCCCCAAATAATCATATAGTATATAAAGGATATCACACAAAAAAAAGTGTACAACATAAAATGCACTGCCCTGGGAAATTTTCCCTTCAATCTCACAGTACCACTATTCTATAAGTCCAGATTTGTCCTTTTGTATTTGGACAGTTAGAAGCAGACAAAGCCAAAACACTTGGAGGGAGTTGTGAGCAAGGAACAAGTTAGAGAGGATATTAGTTGCACCCAACACTACACCTGGCTTAGTTAAGCATGTCACAGTGAAACTCTGAGGGTAACCTTGCAAGATTTGCATATTTTACCAAAATTCCCAAATGATGCCAGACCTTCAACAGCAATGTATCAGTTTAGCTTCCAAGAACAGTTCACAATAAACGAAGTAGTCCCCATTGTCCTGCGTCATTAGAAAGAGACAATAATGGTGGTTTAACCAGAACGTCGCTGGCCTAAGACGAGATGGTGGTTTCTAAGGGGAGCCCTTTGTGGTAAGGATGCGGGCGTTCCAGTGTGAGAACTGAATCCAGGATGTTGGAATTACTCTGAAAAACAAAACAGCCATCCAACCAACTGAGCTAACCAATCACCCCAGTTCACAATAACCTTCTAAAAATAGACACATTCACAAATAATTACGAAGGAATGAAGAGTTACATAATGTTGCAACCAGATTCCAGGCACACCCATCTCTGTACCAGACGCAGAGCATTTCCCCATCCTAGCAAAACAATGGAAGGAAAATGAAGAATGCAGACTGGGAAGGGTGGAGCAGTCTTCTACAAGAATAAATGCTGGACTTTTTGGCAGGAACTGCTGGATAGTGATCAGCAGTAGGAACTCTTGCCAAATTTCCCATCCCAGAGCATAAGGTGCCAAGAATTATATTTGTTCCATTTTATCCTGTAGCCAAGCTAACCTTGGATGCTGACATAGGTCTGACTTGATCACTAATTCTGGAAGTGATGTCTTCACAACTGTGTAATGGTTTCTCTTGTCCTCCCTTTCAAATCCTTTGCATTTGATCCTACATTGACAGATATAATAACTGGAAACAATCCACTTCTAACTAATTACTCCTATCTTTTTAAAATTTTAAATACCAACAACATATCTTCATCTAAAAAGAGTACTTCAGTTAAAAATTCAGAGCTTTGGTATAAATGAAAGAAGGTTTCAGCCAACCTGAAAGCATTTTTAATTCATGCAACCTCCAGGAATAAATGATTGTTTATTCTAGGTTCCTGGTAGAGACTTCAGAGTAAGTTTGTGATTATTATGGTGAAGTCAATATTCCATTGTGTGATGCAAGATCAGTACTAGCATTCAGCTCCTCAGGTTGTTCCACAATTCAATTAGAAAATGGGAGAACTGCTTCACATCCATTGAATTCATTTTTGAACATTTCAGTTGTCTCAGTATCTCAAGTTTTATGCAGGGACACTAAATCATATTTTCATTACAAGAGTAATGACAAAGTGCTTCCTGAATTTGCACCTGAACAACAGCTTGCACTTTTCAGAATGTCAAGATAACAAAACTTCCCAATGTGTTGTGCAGGAGTATCACAAATTAAAATTTGACATTAAGCCAAGTATTAACAAGCCATTTGATCATCTGCTTTAAAGGAGGCAAGAATGCCTGGCAAGAGAAAAGGAGAGGGAGACAAATGTAGAGAATTAGGGAAAAATTAACAGATTTTAGAACTATGGAAGCTGAAGGCATGACTATCAATGGAACAATTAAAATTTGGGTTGATCAAGAGGCCAAAATTAGGGGAGCACAGGTACCTTGGAGGTGTGCTGGGTCTCCTCCAATGCTTTTCCCCTGTCATAAAGCTTGCTGGGACTGTATTTACCTAGTATCCATTCCTATCTATCAATAGCCAGAGAATAACTGGCAATGGCTTCTCTTCCTCCCAATCCCACACTGGAATCTCTGATGCCTTCTTAGGATTTATCCTTTGCTCTATTTCTCATCTAGATGCTACACTTTGATTGTACTAATCCAAAAATACGCATCAGTTTCCACATGAACAACAATGAGAACTAGCTCTATTTCACTGCCATATCTCTCAACCTCACCATTGTCTCTAAATTGCCAAGCTTATTATCATTCAGCACTGCACAAACAGAAATTTCCTCCAATTAACAACTGTAAAGTCTGAAACCATTGTCTTACACTGCCAACAAAAACATCGCTTTCTAACTATGAGCGCCAACTCTCTCCCTGGCAATTGCTTGCAATCTTGGCTTCATATCAGACTTTAAAATGAACTTCCAACCACATATCCATGCCATGAACAAGACTGCTTATCTCCACCTCCATAACATGCTTGACTTCGTGTGTGTCAGCTCACTTACTAATGATAACTTCACATATGCCTTCATGACGTCTAATGCATGCTTTGATTCTAATGCATTTCTCAAAAAATGGCCTTCCACATTCTACTCTCTGTCAACTTGAAATCATTGAACACATATCAACTCAGGATCCTGTTCAATCATCACTCCTCCTTTGCTTGCTGACTTACATTAGCTCCACGTTAAGCAGAGTCACAACTTGAAATATTTTATCCCTGTAAAGTCCCTTCATTAATCATCTCTCCTTATTTTGGTGATCTCCTTGACCTTCTTGTGCTCCTCCAACTCTGGCCATTCGTGCATCCCTTATTTTAGTCATTCCACAATTGCTGGCTGTGCCTTTACTGGTGTCTGAAGTGTTGATTTTACGTTCTTGATTTTACTTAACAGTCCTTTCATCAAAGTCATCAATATATTTCTATAAATAGTGGAGCCCCAAGCACTGCTACCATTGCACCCCACCAATCCAATAATTACCCATTCATTCCTATTGTTTTGTGTCAGTCAACCAATACTCAATCTATACATATTACCCTATCTTACGAGTCCTAATTTTTTGTAATGACTGGCATCGTATTGAGTGCTTTTTTTCCAAATTTCAGCTTACACTGATTCCCCCTCATCTGCCTTGCTAATTATAACCTCAAATAAATCTTGACCGGTTTGTCAATCGTGATTTTCATGTTTTTGCATCTTCTTCTGTTAACTGTTATCCTCATTCCCATTGTAATTTCTTTTGTCTCTGTCTAAGAGATATATATTGCTCCCACCAATCTTTTACTGTTTGCACACCTATGAAGCTTTTGCAATCTTTTTACGTCTTTTCCTAGCTCACTCTCAGATTCCATTTTATCATCAATTTCTTGATTATTCTTTGCTCTATTCTAAAATCATCCCAATCCTTAAATTTACTACCCTTTCTGATTATATTATATAGCTTATCCCTTCAATATAATGCTATTTTTAACTTTTCTTGTTCGCCATAGTTGCTTTCTCAATGGGGTTTTACTTTCAGAAATGTGCATTCATTGTAAATTATTAATTAATTCTTTAGAAGTCCTGGGAGTTGCTTTAGAGGTGGAAGAGGTTAAGGATAAAGAGATGGAAGGGCAAGAAGGAATTGAAACAGGAAGATGCACTTTTTAAATTTGAGGATGAATGAGAATTTTAGTACGAGAAGGAATGAGACAGGAAAAATGGTTGGTGTTACAGAAATTGATGGAAGTTTTGTGATATAGAGGGATCAAATCAGATGTCAAAAGATAAGAGTAATCTGTGCTACCTTACAATTTGCAACACTGGGAAAGGTGATAATTTACCCTGTCCCAGTTATGGCATCTTATCATGCAGAAGTTAGCTACTACATTTTCACATATTATACTTGTTTGGGGACACAAGCTGCCTTAAAATAAAATTATTTCATCTATTTTGTAGGTTAACTGCAAAACATTGGTCAGGACTTCAAGAAGAGGTCTTCTTTGAATAACATCATGAGGTCTTGCACTTTCTCTTGAGCAAGCAAATAAGGCAAGGGCACCTTACATAAAGAGGCTAGTTAGCTCTGCTGGCTAAATGGCCAGCATGTGGTTCAGAACATCACCATCAATGCAGATTGAATTGCAACTCTGTTTGAGGTGAACTTGGAATCTAGCTTCTCGCAATGCCTCTATCAAGAGCACAGTCAGGATGAATCATCAGCAGAAAGTGAGACAAATACCTGCCGTCAGCCAAAGCGCATGGGATATGGCATGATCTGTAAAAGTCAAACTGACATCATCCTCCATCCCTTTTACATTTGCAGTTATATTCCTACCTTCCACAACAATGCTTGAGGTGTCTCACCTTATCTCCATTTTGACCTTCAACTTTGACTTGAACATTTTCCACACTTCTGTTCTCATCCCTTCCCCTCTCTCCCAGGTTACATTAGGGCTCCTCTTGTTCTCACTTTCAACACCATATGCCTCAGTATTCGATGGTTCCATTTTCACCATTCCTGTCACCTCAAGCATAATGCCACTATTAAATATAACTTCCCCACCCCTCCCATGTCAACATTCTGAAACAGTTTCCTTCCTAATACCATGATCCAATCTGCAGTCACGCTCAGCACCCTGTTCCCTTCCTGTGCAGTTCCAGGAGGTACAAGACCAGTCCTTGCATCTCCTCTCTCCTCATTCTCCAAGACCCCAAACATTCCATTCAGATGAAGTAGCAATTTCTCTATACTTCTCTGAATCCAGACTGTTGTAGTCACTATTTACAATGTGGTCTCCTTGACATTGGGGACCTAAACACAGACTGAGTGACCATTTTGGACAATACCTCCTTTCGGTCTGCAAGCATGACTCTGAGCTTCTGGTGGCCTGTTATTAAATTCTCCACTTGCTGTGACACTGACTTTTCTCGGTCGACTAACTGCTCCAGTGAATTTCAATGTAAGCTTCAGGAACAACATATCTTTTGATTAGGGACATTGCACCCTTCAGGACTGAACAGGAGTTCAACATTTTTACTCTGTAATCTGCAAGCCCAATGTGTTTCCTGTTCTTTACTAATTTAATCTTCTCTTCTTTTTTCATGTCGTCAGCAGCACACCTGCTCTAGGCACATAGAGTGATAGAGACGTACAGTATGGAAAACGACCCTCCATTCAAGATCCTTGCCAACCAGATATCCTAAATCAATCTACTCCCATTCACCAGCACTTAGCCTATATCCCTCTAAACCCTTCCTACTCATATACTCATCCAGATGCCTTTTAAATGGTGTAATAGTACCAGCCTCCATCACTCCCTCTGGTAGTTCATTCCATACACACGTCACCCTCTACATGAAAAAGTTGTTCCTTGGATTCCTTTTAAATCTTTCCCCTCTCACCTTAAACATATGCTCTCTAGCTTTGGACTCCCCTACCTCGGGGAAAAGACCTTGGATGTTCAGCTGATCCATGTCCCTCATAACTTTATAAACTTCTAGAAAGTCACTCCTGAGCCTCTGACGTTCCAGGGAAAATCTCAGCCTATTTAGCCTCTCCCTGTAGCTTAAACCCTCCAATCCTGGCAACATCCTTCTAAGTCTTTTCTGAATCCTTTCAAAGGTTTCACAACATCCTTGAATTGAATGCAGTATTCCTAAAGTGGCTTAACCAATGTCCTGAACAGCTGCAACATGATCTCTCAACTCCTATACTCCTAACCAAAAAGGGTAAGCATACTAAATGGCCTTCGTCACTATCCCGTCTACTGGGATTCTACTTTTGAGGAACTATGAACCTGCACTTCAAGGTCTCTTTGTTCGGCAAAACTCCCCAGGACCTAACCATTAAGTGTACAAGTTCTGTCCTGATTGCCTGCATTTTCCATTTTTATTTTTGACATTATCCTTCTTCTTTGCTAGCAAAGCATATTTTGAACTGCATAACACAAGGATGATGAACAGGTAATTTAGGTCAGCCATTGGTCATATACGAGACTGCTCATTTGTCTAAATATTTGCTGGCTCATTTCTACAAGCTCATTTTATTTTTTGTGCTGTGGAAATAAGATTTCAAACATTCATAGTCCACTTGTAATACAAGATTAGTTTGATTACCCTTTAGCCTGATCATCCCTTGCAAATTATGTTTGATGTTTCTGCGGGAATCCACAAGAATCGCCTGTTTCTCCGAAGTGCTCAATCTCAGGGGCTATGGCTGAATTCGCAATGGACATCTGATATTGATCTTGTGTGCATAAAACATATCTTTAGACATAAGGTTGCAAGTGGAACATAGTGATGAAGTTCAGGCAGAAGGTCCTGCAGCTTAAGGGTTACAAGAAAGCTCAGTCTGGCTGTCCTACATAAATATGACTTTCTTTTAATTTTGTGGGATTTATTTTCTCAAATCATAGAATAGTTACAGCAGAAAGGGAAACTATTGAATCCATCATGCCCATGTCAATTATGTGAAATCCCTACTTTTCTGCCTTTTCCCTGCAACTCCACAAACAGTTCTTTTCATCAGATTTTTATTCAAAACTATTCTGAAAGCCACAATTAAAATGCACCTCCACAACACTCAGGCAATACATTTCAGATCCCAGCTTCTTGCTGCATAAAGGAGATACTTCCTCATATAACCTTTGTTTCTTTTACTGATTATCTTTGGTCCTTCCACTCTTCCACTAATGAGAACAGTTTCTCCTCAACTAGTCTATCCAAAATTCTCAGGATTTTGAACACCTCTACAAAATCTCCTCTAAATTTTCTTCCAATGCAACCCTCATCCCTGGAATCATTCTTAGAATTTTTCTGTCCTCTTTCAAATGCATTTGCATTCTTCCTAATATGGTGCCCAAAGTAAGAAACAATAGTCCAGAGCTAAGGCCAAATCAGTGGTTTTATAACATTCACCATAACATGCCTGCTTTTATATTCTAATCTCTATTTATAAAATTTATAATCCCATATGCCTTTTTAGTCACAGAGTCATAAGATGTACAGCAAGGAAACAGACCCTTCAGTCCAACTCGTCCATGCCAACCAGATATTTCAACCTAATCTAGTCCCACCTGCCAGCACCCAGCCCATATCTGTCCAAACCCCTCCCATTCATATACCCAATCCAGATGACTTTTAAATATTGCAATTGTATTTGCCTTCACCACTTCCTGTGGCAGCCCGTTCCACACATGCACCACCCTCTGCATGAAAAAGTTGCCCCTTAGGTCTCTTTTATATCCTTCCCCTCTCACCCTAAACCTATGCCCTCCAGTTCTGGACTCTACCATGCCAGGGAAAAGACTTTGTCTATTGTCCTACCCATGCCCCTCACGATTTTATAAACCTCTGTCAGGTCAGCCCTCAGCCTCTGACGCTCCAGGGAAAAGAGCACCAGCCTCTTCAACCTCTCCCGATAGATCAAATCCTCCAACCCTGGCAACATCCTTGTAAATCTTTTCTGAACCCATTCAAGTTTCGCAACATCTTTCTGATAGGAAGGAGACCAGAAATGCTTGCAATATTCTAAAAGTGGCCTAACCAATGTCCTGTACAGCTGCAACATGACATCCCAACTCCTCTACTCAATACTCAGACCAATAAAGGAAAGCAGACCAAACGCCGTCTTAACTATCCAGCTATGAACCTGCACTCCAAGATCTCTTTGCTCAGCAACACTATTAACCAACTTCTCAACTGTACTACGAGCTTAAATGATTTGTGTGCATATACCCTAAAGTCATTCTGCTGCGAGATTTCCCTTTAGAATTGTATCCTATTTATTTTATACACTATTCTTCATATTTCTTCCAAAAATTCATGACTTCACATTCCTTGCAATAAAGTTCAGTTTTCACAGGTCTGCTAGCCTATGCACTCTCTATCCTGTAGGGCTGACATGACTTCAGGTTTTGAATAATCTGCAAATTTTGAAATTTGCCCTTCATGCCCACGTTTACATGATTATTGATCACAAGACGTAGTCACCCTCCTACCAATTCCCAAGGAACTGCTAACTGCTGCTGGTCTAAAAAATATCTCTTCACAACCACACAACCTCTTCTCAGTCAGTTTCCCTACTTCATATTCATCCTGCCACTGGCTCTTTGATTTTAATGGGCTTCAACTTTCCTGTCAGGTATGTTATGCACCTGCATAACTACACTCTTTGTTACCTCATCGACAGTCAGTCAAGTTAAGAACAATTTGTCCTCAATAAATACAAGCTTTCCTTAATTAATCAACATTTGTCCATGTAACTATTAATTATGTTTTGGATAATCATTTTGAAACGCTTTTCCATCAGAGTTAAAATGACCTACCAGTAGTTGCTGGGCATTTTCATACAACTTTACTTTAAACAAAGTAATATTTCCAAATCTCTGACACAACCTGTATCTAAGGAGGACACAGATCACCAAGGAAATGTGGCAGCACTACCTCAACTTCCACCCTTACTTGCCTCAGCATCTTCAGTTGCATCTAATCAGGTCCTGACGATTTTATCAAGTTGCTAGGTACATTTAATTAAGTGTTTCAGCTATTGCCACTTTCACTGTAATTATGGCAGCATCTTCTTCCTATTTTAAGAAAATCAAACACATTATGGGTTTCATCGACTTGGAGCAGCATTTATTATCCATCTTTAGTTGCCCTTGAAAAGGTGGTAGCGATCAACCTCCTAGAACCACTGCAGTCCATTTGGGGTAGGCATGTTTATAGTGCCATTAGAGACAGAATTCCAGGATTTTGGCCCAGCAGCACTAAAGGAACAGCAATACATTTCCAAGTCAGGATGTTGAGTGGTTTGGAAAGGAACTTGCAGGTGATGTGCTCCCATGTATCTGTCGTCTTCGTCATTTGATATGGTAAAATTCATGGATTTGGAAGATGCCGTCTAACAGCCTTGGTGGATTTCTGCGGTACATTTCAGCTGGATGAGAAATGATACACATTGCTGCAATGTCAGTGGAGAGTGTGAATGTTTCTGGCTGTGGCGTCATTCAAACAGACGGCTTTGCCCTGGCTGGCTTCAAGCTTCTTTAATGCACTCATCCAGGCAAATGTGAAGCATTCTATCACACTGATAATTTGTGCTTTGTAGATTGTGGACAGATTTTGGGAAGTTAGATGGTGAATTACTCACTGCAAGTGTCCCAGCCACAAACTTGCCCTTGTAGCCACAGTATTTGTATGGCTAGTCCAGTTCAATATCTGGTCAATGGCAACCGCCAGGATGTTGGTAGTAGGAGATTCGGTGATAATGATACATTGAACGTGAAGAGGCAGTGGTTAGACCATCTCTTCTTGAAAGTGGTCATTACCTGGCACTTGTGTGATTTGAATGTTATTTGCCATATTATCCACATCTTGCGCCATTTGGGAATGGACAGCTTTAGTATCTGAGGAGAAGCACATTGTGCAGTCATCACCAAACATCCCCAATTCTGACTTTATGATGTGGGTAAGTTATGGAAGATGGTTGGACAATACTCTGAGAAATTCCTGCAGAGATGTCTTAGAATGGAAATTATTGATTTCCAACCACCACAACTCCCTTATGTGGCAGGTGTGGCTCCAACCAGATTTATCCCCCAGATTTCCATTGACTCAAGTTTTGCTAGAGCTCCTTGATGTCACTTTGTCAAATGCAGCCTTTTATTAAGGTTAATCACTCTCACCTCATCTTTAGAATTCAGCTCATTTGTCCATGTTTGAACTAAGGCTGTAATAAGGTCGAGGACCTAGCGGCCCCGGCAGTACACAAATTCAGCATCAGTGAGCAGGTTATCACTGAGAAAGTCCTGCTTGACAGCAATGTTGATTACACCTTCCATCACTTTATTAACGATTACCAGTAGACTGGTGGGGTGACAACTGGTCAGATTCAATTTGCCCTGCTTTTTGTGTACAGGACACCTTGGACAATCTTTAGTCTGTTGCCACTGTTGCAGCTGTACTGAAATGGCTTGGCTAGGAGATTGGAAATGTTGTCAGGGCCTACAGCCTTTGCAGTATCCAGTGCTCACAACAGTTTCTTAATAGCTCATGGAGTAACTAGACTGGTTGAAAACTGGCTTTTGTGATGCTGGACCACCACAGAACACACCAGATGGCCTCCTTCTTTAGAGACCACAATTTCCCGTCCCACGTGGTTAAAGATGCCCTCCAACGCATCGCGTCTACATCCCGCACCTCCGCCCTCAGACCCCACCCCTCCAACCATAACAAGGACAGAACGCCCCTAGTGCTCAACTCCCACCCTACCAACCTTTGCATAAACCAAATCATCTGCTGACATTTCCGACACCTCCAAACAGACCCCACCACTAGGGATATATTTCCCTCCCCACCCCTTTCCGCCTTCCGCAAAGACCGTTCCCTCCGTGACTACCTGGTCAGGTCCACGCCCCCCTACAACCCACCCTCCCATCCTGGCACTTTCCCCTGCCACCGCAGGAACTGTAAAACCTGCACCCACACCTCCTCCCTCACCTCTATCCAAGGCCCTAAAGGAGCCTTCCACATCCATCAAAGTTTTACTTGCACATCCACTAATATCATTTATTGTATCCGTTGCTCCCGATGCAGTCTCCTCTACATTGGGGAGACTGGGGCCTCCTAGCAGAGCGCTTTAGGGAACATCTCCGGGACACCCGAACCAATCAACCACACCGCCCCGTGGCCCAACATTTCAACTCCCCCTCCCACTCTGCCGAGGACATGGAGGTCCGGGGCCTCCTTCACCGCCGCTCCCTCACCACCAGACGCCTGGAGGAAGAATGCCTCATCTTCCGCCTCGGAACACTTCAACCCCAGGGCATCAATGTGGACTTCAACAGTTTCCTCATTTCCCCTTCCTCCACCTCACCCTAGTTCTAAACTTCCAGCTCAGTAACTGTCCCCATGACTTGTCTGGACTTGTCCTACCTGCCTATTTCCTTTTCCACCTATTCACTCCTCCCTCTCCTCCCTAACCTATCACCTTCATCCCCTCCCCCAATCACACACTGTACTCTATGCTACTTTCGCCCCAGCCCCACCCTCCTCTAGCTTATCTCTCCATGCTTCAGGCTCACTGCCTTTATTCCTGATGAAGGGCTTTTGCCCGAAACGTCGATTTCGAAGCTCCTTGGATGCTGCCTGAACTGCTGTGCTCTTCCAGCACCACTAATCCAGAATTCGTGATGCTGGAGACCTCTGGAGGAGGCCAAGATGAATCATTCACTTGGCATTTCTGGGCAAAGGGTCAGCCTTATCTTTTGCACTGACATGTTGAGCTCCCTCATTATTGACAAGGGGGATGTTATGAAGCCTCCTCCTCCAGTGAGTTGGTTAATTGTGCCCCAAATTAACAACTAGATCTGGCAGGATTGCAGAACTTATATCTGATCCATTTGTTGAGGAATTGCTTAGCTCGGTCTATTCTTGTTGCTTATGCTGTTTGGCATCTGAGTAATCCTGTTTTGTAGCTTCATCAGATTGATATCTCATGTTTAGGTATGCCTGGTGCTGCTCCTGGTATGTTGTCCTGCACTCCTCACTGAACCAGTGTTGATCCCATGGTTTGATACTAATGGTAGAATTGGGGAAGGTGTGTTACAGATTGTGTTAGAGTACCAGTGCCTTGATACAAACAGATGCAAAGTATTCATTTAACACCATGTTTATGCCCTCTGCCTCCATGTGTAAATATACTTTTGGCCCCTTAATTAGCTCCATTCCATTTTTTAGCACTCTTTTACTACTCATATATTCATAGATGACTTTTGGATTCCTGAGCTTTTGCTTACTTTTGTTGGGGCAGGAAAAGAGTGATCAGCAGAGATACATATTTAATAAAAAGTGAAAACAAAGGAAGTACTTTGAAGCAAACAGAAAAACAGAGAAAGTGGGAATAAAAGAAAAGTTGGAACTGTAGAGTCAGGCAGGCTGAATATGAAATCAGTGAACTATTCCTGCCTACCAACCCCCATCCAGCTTGAATCAAAAGCTGTCTAGCCTCCAAACAATGAATACCTGGCATATGTCCAAACTACGCTTAATGAGCTCTTTGCAACTCCCTTACATTGCAGACAACTTCCAGAGAACAAACAATAGAATTGTAAAGACAGAAGCTGTTCGGGGGGCGGGGGCGGGGGGAGGAAAAATCAAAAGGGAAAACAATCAGAGGTCCCACAGCTGACAAATGCAATCTCTGGATTAGTGGTGCTGGAAGAGCACAGCAGTTCAGGCAGCATCAATGCAATCTCTGTACAACATTCCAAACTTCTCAGAAATTTAAATACATAATTTGTATCGGACAGGAGACCTGGAAAGCTCAGCCTCACATGTTTGAAAGAATTCAGCACAAAACATTAACTACTTTTTGAACAATATTGTTGCAACACTGAAGATGCTTTGAGGTTTGCCATTTACAATTGTGGCTAAAAAGGACGTCATTGAAGGAGTCAGCTTGTTTCTAGGAAATAAGCATGTGCATTTCTTCGTGATCCACTGTCTATGATTTTGCTGATCAGATCTTCTACAAACTTTTAACATTTGGAATTCTGAAGAGTCAGTGCGTTTCACAGTCAGCTGAGCCAAGATCATCAACATTGTCCTATTCCTTGTCAATATCTGTGACAGGGGCGCATCAGTGAGTCAAGTATAGTAACAGTTATTAGGTTGCAATCTGTGATTATAATTGTATCACAGAAACTCTATCTGTATGGATTTCATCAGCTGTTACTTGAGCAGAATAACCTTGGTTGTGAAAACATATTATTCTTGTGCAAGATGGCAGAAGGAGGAAGAGAATCAAATTCACTCGAGACAGTTTTTCATTTCAGCTGGATGAGAGGTGGTAAGATGGTTCAATTAATTTTCCATCCCTCATGACCCTCCTGGCTCGGAGTGTGCATTCTTTTTCGATTCTCATTGTCCCTATATTTTTGGAAATTGTCGATTATTTCAATTATCATCTTTTTCTATCACTTTTTAATCAATAATAACTCCCTTACCAGAATTAGAAATGCAGTGGATTCACAGGAGAATCATAAATCACTGAGACAGAAGTCAATATTGGGTTAGATGACTAAAATTGTGCTCCAAGACATATATTTTAAGGGATTCAGGAGGAAAATGAGACAGAAACATGGAAAGGTGTAGAAAGGTAGTTCCAGACCTTGGTGCTGAGGCAATTAAAGTCATAGCCACGAATGGTGGAGTAATTAATTATAAATTGGGAATATACAAAAGCAAAAATTAGAGAAGCAGAGATAGCTCAAAGGGTTGTGGGTCTGAAAGAGATTGCAAAGAAGAGGAGGGGGTGATGCCATGGCCAGACTTGCAAACAAGGATGAATATTTTAAAGCATATTTTAAAATGTCATTCTTTGACTTGGAAACAATGTAGGTCAGTAAGCACAGGGTGACAGGGAACTGGACTGAGTCATAAATGTATAGAATTATACAACAATGAAATAAACCCTTTGGTTCAACTTGTCCACACAGACCTGATTCCTAAACTGATTTCCTATTTGGCAGCATTTGGCCTACATCCCTCTAAACCCTTCTTATTCATGGATAACTTTTAAATGCTGTAATTGTACTTACTGAAAGTTAAGAAATGGCAACTCTGCTTTGGATGACCTCAATTTTACAAAAAGGTAGGTTGTGGGAAACAAGCCAGCAGCACATTGATATATCTGGGTCTTGAGATAACAAAGGCTCGAGTGGGGCTTTCTGCAGCAGATACGCTGAGGGAGGGGCTAAGTCAGATGAAGTAACAGAGATGGAAACCACCAGTGTTAGTGATGGCACAAAAAGGAGTTCAGACGCCCTCATGGAAGCATAACTAAGACCAAGATTTTGAACAGACTGGCTCAATCTCAAAACTATTGCTTGGAACAGGGATGGAAATGTTTGAAAGTGAGAGGTTATGCACTTTGGTAGGAAGAATAGAGGCCGGCATAGACTATTTTCCAAATAGGGAAGGACTTCGGAGATCTGAAGCACAATGGAAGTTAGGAGGTCTAGTTCAGGATTCACTTAAGGTTAACATGCAGGTTCATTTGACAGTTAGAAAGACAAATGCAATGTTAGCATTCATTTTATTTAGAATACAAGAGCAAGGATATATTGCGAGGGCTGTATAAGGCTCTGGTCAGACTGCATTTAGAATACTCAGAGCAGCTTTGGGCCAGGTATCTAGGTACAGATGTGCCGGCCTTGGCAGGGGTCCAGATGACGTTTATAAGAACAATGCTGGGAATGAAGGGCTTGTCACCCGAGGAACAGTTGAGGACTCTGGATCTATACTTGAAGCTTAGAAGGATGAGGGGTAATCCACTGAAACTTACAAAATACTGAGAGGGCTGGACAGAGTGGATCATAGAAAAGATGTTTTCCACTTGTAGGAGACACCTGAGGTCACAGCCTCAGATGAAGAGACTAACCTCTAGAGTCATAGAGATGTACAGCATGGAAACAGACCCTTCGGTCCAACTCGTCCATGCCGACCACATACCCGAATCCAATCTAATCCCACCTGCCAGCACCCGGCCCATATCCCTCCAAACCCTTCCTATTCATATACCCATCCAAATGCCTCTTAAATGTTGCAATTGTACCAGCCTCCACCACATCCTCTGGCAGCTCATTCCATACACATACCACCCTCTGCATGAAAAGGTTGCCCCTTAAGTCTCTTTTATATCTTTCCCCTCTCACCCTAAACCTATGCTCTTTTGTTCTGGATTCCCCGATCCCAGGGAAAAGACTTTGTCGATTTATCCTAAGCGTGCCCGTCATAATTTTGTAAGCCTCTATAAGGTCACCCCTCAGCCTCCGACGCTCCGGGGAAAACAGCCCCAGCCTGTTCAGCACAAATAGCACAAATCCTCCAACCCTGGCAACATCCTTGTAAATCTTTTCTGAACCCTTTCAAGTTTCACAACATCTTTCAGATAGGAAGGAGACCAGAATTGCATGCAATATTCCAACAATGGCCTAACCAATGTCCTGTACAGCCACAACATGACCTCCCAACTCCTGTACTCAATACTCTGACAAATAAAGGAAAGCATACCAAACGCCTTCTTCGCTATCCTGCAACTCTACTTTCACGGAGCCATGAACCTGCACTCCAAGGTCTCTTTCTTCAGCAACACTCCTGAGGCCCTAACCATTAAGTGTATAAGTCATGCTAAGGTTTGCTTTCCCAAAATTCAGCACCTCGCATTTATCTGAATTAAACTCCATCTGCCACTTCTCAGCCCATTGGTCCATCTGATCAAGATCCTGTTGTAATCTGAGGTAACCCTCTTCGCTGTCCACTACACCTCCAATTATGGTGTCATCAGCAAACTTACTAACTGTACCTCTTATGCTCGCATCCAAATCATTTATGTAAATGTTAAAAAGCAAAGGGCCCAGCACCGATCCTTATGGCACTCCACTGGTCACAGGCCTCCAGTCTGAAAAACAACCCTCCACCACCACCCTCTGTCTTCTACCTTTGAGCCAGTTCTGCATCCAAATAGCTAGTTCTCCCTGTATTCCATGAGATCTAACCTTGCTAATCAGTATCCCATGGGGAACCTTGTTGAACACCTTACTGAAGTCCATATAGATTACATCTACTGCTCTGCCCTCATCAATCTTCTTTGTTACTTCATCAAAAAACTCAATCAAGTTTGTGAGACATGATTTCCCACGCACAAAGCCATGTTAACTATCCCTAATCAGTCCTTGCCTTTCCATATACATGTACATCCTGTCTCTCAGGATTCCCTCCAACAACTTGCCCACTACTGAGGTCAGGCTCACCGGTCTATAGTTCCCTTGCTTGTCTTTACCACCCTTCTTAAACAGTGGCACCACATTTGCCAACCTCCAGTCTTCCGGCACCTCACCTGTGACTATCGATGAGACAAATATCTCAACAAGAGGCCCAGCAATCACCTCTCTAGCTTCCCACAGAGTTCAAGGGTACACCTGATCTGTTCCTGGGGATTTATCCACCTTTAACCGTTTCAAGACATCCAGCACTTCCTCCTCTGTAATCTGGACATTTTGCAAGATGTCACCATCTATTTCCCTACAGTCGATATCTTCCATATCCTTTTCCACAGTAAATAATGATGCAAAATATTCATTTAGTATCTCCCCCATTTTCTGTGGCTCCACACAAAGGCCGCCTTGCTGATCTTTGAGGGGCCCTATTCTCGTCCTAGTTACCCTTTTGTCCTTAATATATTTGTAAAAACCCTTTGGATTCTCCTTAATTCTATTTGCCAAAGCTATCTCATGTCCCTGTTTTGCCCTCCTGATTTCCCTTTTAAGTATACCCCTACTTTCTTTATACTCTAAAAATTCACTCGAGCTATCCTGTCTATACCTGACATATGCTTCCTTCTTTTTCTTAACCAAACCCTCAATTTCTTTAGTCATCCAGCATTCCTTATACCTACCAGCCTTCCCTTTCACCCTGACAGGAATATACTTCCTCTGGATTCTTGTTATCTCATTTCTGAAGGCTTCCCATTTTCCAGCCGTCCCTTTATGAGCAAACATCTGCCTCCAATCAGCTTTCGAAAGTTCTTGCCTAATACCGTCAAAATTGGCCTTTCTCCAATTTAGAACTTCAACTTTTAGATCTGGTCTATCCTTTTCCATCGCTTCTTTAAAACAAATAGAATTATGGTCGCTGGCCCCAAAGTGCTCCTCCACTGACACCTCAGGCACCTGCCCTGCCTTATTTCCCAAGGGTAGGTCAAGTTTTGCACCTTCTCTGGTAGGTACATCCACATACTGAATCAGAAAATTGTCTTGTACACACTTAAGAAATTCCTCTCCATCTAAACCTTTAACACTATGGCAGTCCCAGTCGATGTTTGGAAAGTTAAAATCCCCTACCATAACTACCCTATTATTCTTACAGATAGCGGAGATCTCCTTACAAGTTTGTTTCTCAATTTCCCTCTGACTATTGGGGGGTCTATAATACAATCCCAATAATGTGATCATCCTTTACTTATTTCTCAGTTCCACCCAAATAACTTCCCTGGATGTATTTCTGGGAATATCTGCCACTCTCCCTCCTCTCTTGCCTCTTTTTCTATCTTTCCTGTAGCATTTGTATCCTGGAACATTAAGCTGCCAATCCTGCCCATCTCTGAGCCATGTTTCCATAATTGCTATGATATCCCAGTCCCATGTTCCTAACCATGCCCTGAGTTCATCTGCCTTTCCTGTTAGGCCCCTTGCATTGAAATAACTGCAATTTAGTAGTCCTACCTGGTCCGTGCCCACCCTGACTGTTTGACTCACTTCTGTTCTCAGCTGTACCAGTCTCAGATCGATCTCTTTCCTCACTATCTCCCTAAGTCCCACCCCCCCCACCTTACTAGTTTAAATCCTCCCAAGCAGTTCTAGCAAATTTCCCTGCCAGTATATTAGTCCCCTTCCAATTTAGGTGCAATCTGTCCTTCTTGTACAGGTCACTTCTACCCCAAAAGAGATTCCAATGATCCAAAAACGTGAATCCTTCTCCCATACACCAGCTTTTCAGCCATGCATTCATCTGCTCTATCCTCCTATTCCTGTCCTCACTAGCTCGCAACACTGGGAGTAATCCAGATATTACTACCCTTCAGGACCTCCTTTTTAAACTTCTGCCGAACTCTCTAGAACTGAGATGAGCGGGAATTTCTTCAGCCACAAAGTGATGAATCTGTGAAACTCATTGCCACGACAGACGTGGAAACCCAAGTCATTGAGTGTATTTAAGACAGAGATAGACAGGTTCTTGATTAGTAAGGGGATCAAAGACTCCAAAGAGAAAACAGGAGAATGGGGCTGAGAAACATAATAACGATGATCACATGGCGGAATAGACTCAATGGGTCAAATGGTTAATTCTGCTCCTATATCTTATCGTCATTCAGTTAGGAAATGGAGTTTGGAACCGAGACCAAAAGCAATTGCTTCAGTCTTCCTATTAATTAATTTAACTTATTTATTTAATTGGAGGAATGGATTAAAGAATCTCCAGACACTCATACATGTTTTATTATTTAATTAAACGGATATATAGTTCTTCAATATCTATGATACTATTATACCCACAGATCACATCCAACTAACTATGATGCTTTAAAACAAGCAGTGCCTGAGAATCTGTGATGCTACTATAACTTCTGACGGCACCCTTGTGACATTCAATTCATATTCTCTTGTCTCCCTCAATATTCTGGGAGAGATCCCATCACCTTAATACTTTTTTTAAAGACACACTACACCTCTTCCTTTATAATAGCAATTTGGTTTAGAAATTTGACACTCCCTTCTTTGAGATCATCTTCAACTGAATACCGACACAAAGTATTTGTTTAGGACCTCACCTACATCTTCTGACTCCACACATAGATTCCCTGCTTTGCTCTTGAGTGGGCCAACCCTTTCCCTGACTGCCCTCTTGCTTTTTATACATGTATAAAAATCCTTGGGATTCTTCTTAATCCTGTTTGCAAATGACTCTTCATGATCCCATAGAGCCCTTCTAATTCCTTGCTTAAGTTCTTTCCTGCTTTCCTTACATACTTCCTTATATCACTTCCCATTCGCCTGGACCTTGTGTATGCTTCCTTTTTCTTTTTGACCAAGGTCAATAACATTTCTGGTCATCCAAATTTCACGTAACTTGCCATATCTATACTTTATTCTCACAGGAACATACTACTCCTGAGCTCTTATTAACTCCCGTTTGAAACACTCCCACGTAACTGATGTGGATTTTCCCTCAAACAGCCTACTCCATTCAAAATTCTCCAGTTCATCTAACATTATTGTAATTCGCCTTCCCCCAATTTAACACCTTCACCCAAGGACGACTGCTATCCCTATCCACAAGCATCCTAAAACTTAAGGTATTATGGTCACTTCTCCTGAAATGCTCCCTGACTGAAACTTCAGTCACCTGGCCGGACTCATTTCCCAAAACCAGGTCCAATATAACCTCTTCCTCCAAAATAACTCACTATCCCAGAATATTGATGGAGGCAAGAGAACACATTGCTGGAGCATATTCCTCTTTGGTTACAGGCGAGGTCCCAGAGGACAGGAGAATAGACAATGTTGCCCCATTGTTTAAGAAGGGTAGCAGGGATAATCCAGGAATTTACAGGTCTATACGTCTCATGTCAGTGGTAGGGTAATTATGGGTAGAGATTCTCAGGATCAAGATTTAAATGCATTTAGAAGAAAATGGACTTATTAGCAATACACAGCAAGGTTTTGTGTGGGGGTTTTTTTGAGGAGGTGATGAAGATAATTGATGAGGGAAAAGCTGTTGATGTTGTCTATATAGACTTTAGTAAAGCCTTTGACCGGGTTCCTCATGGCAGGCTGGTACAAAAGATGAAGTCACAAGGTATCAGAGGTGAGCTGGCAAGATGGATACAGAACTGGCTTAGACACTGGAGGCAGATGGTCGGGGTGGAAGGATGCTTTGCAGAGTAAAGAGTTGTAATGAGTGGTGTTCCACAGGGATCAGTGATGTGACCTCCTCTGTCAGTGGTCAACATAAACGATTTGGAGGAAAACATAACTGGTCTAATTAGTAAGTTTGTGGACGATATTAAGATTGGTGGAGTTGTGCATCGTGAGGAGAACTGTCAGAAGATATAGCAGGATATAGATCGGTTGGAAGCATGGGCAGAAATATGGCAGATGGAGTTTAATCCAGACAAACATGAGGTGCAGCATTTTGGAAGGTCAAGCACAAGTGGAAATTATACAGTGAATGGTAGAACCCTAAGGAGTATTGATATGCATCTGGACGTGTTGGTCCACTGATGAGTGACAGTGGCAGCACAGGTCGATAAGGTAGGAAGTAAGGCCTATGGAATGCTTGCCTTCATTGGAACAGGCATGGAGTATAAGGATCACAAGTTATGCTGCAGCTTTGTGGAACTTTAATTAGGCCACACTTGGAATATTATGCTCAATTCTGGTCACCCCACTATCAGAAAGATACAGATGCTTTGGAGAGAATACAGAAAAGGTTTATCAGCATGTTGCCTGATCTGGGGATTTTAGCAATGAAGAAAGTTTGGACAGTCTGGGTTTGTTTTCACAGGATTGCAGGAGGTTGAGGGGTGACTTGATACAAGTTTATAAGATTGTGAAAGGCACAGATAGAGTGGAAAGTATGAGGCTTTTTCCCCAGGGTGGAGGTGTCAATCAATGGGGGATACAGGTTCTAGGTGTGTGTGGGGCAGGGGAGGAGGTGAAGCTTAAAAGAGATGTGCGAGGCAGGTTTTTCACACAAAAGGTGGTGAATGCCTGGAACACGCTGTCAGAGGAGGTAGTGGAAGCAGACACAATAGCAGCATTCAAGAAGCACCTGGGTGAATACATGAATAAGACGGAATTAGAGCAATATGGATCCTGTAAGTGAAGACAGTTTTAGTATGTAAAATGTGTCGGCGTAGACTTAGAGGGCCAAAGGCCTGTTCCTATATTGTACGGTTCTTTGTAGCCCATAGACTGTGCTCTAGTAACTTCTGATACTATAGAACAATGACAGAGCCAAAGACTCTGCAATACAGTTATAATCACAGATTCCCAATAGTAACTATTACTTTTATATATTTGCCCATTATGTATGATAGCATTATATAACTTCATTTGACATCTTTCGTATCTGTGTTACTCATATGCTCACAGACGGTGCCCTGTAACCAACTGCATTCAGAGATGATGCCCTACTATATGTTATGTTATTAAACCCACTGGACATTGCTCAATACCTTTGTTAGAGGCAGTACCTCAGTGACAGTGATACCAATTAATAGGACAGCACATATGGTGGTTGTACTATTAATCCACTGAAAATGTCTGGCAACTGAGAAGTATTAAAGCACAGAAGAATGCCCATCGAACCTGTACCTGCTCTCTGTGAAGCAATGTAGGCAGCCCTATTCCCCCTCTCTCTCCTGCAATTTTTACATCACCCATGTGAATTTCATTTCACTTTAAAATCATCTCTGTGATACTATATTACTATTAAACCGAAGGACAGAGCCCAAATATCAGTGAGGTAGTTATACGAAAGTTCCTTAGTTATTGTTACTCTTATAACCGTAGTAGATGTCCACTTATCTGTAATAGCATTATATAATCATGCACAGTACCCTAGTATTAAGCCCACAGATGACATTCTAGCATCTGAAATAGTACTAACCCACAGATGGTGTTCTACCATCCATGATAGAATAACTATACACAATAACCTAGTACGTTTGATATTACTGAGCCTATGGAAAGTACGCTAGTACAATAAAAGAGTCATGGAGCTGTACAGTATGGAAACAGACCCTTCTGTGCAACTCGTCAAGGTCAACCAGATGTCCTAAGTTAAACTACTCCCATTTGCCAGCAATGGCCCACATCTCTCTAACACCTTCATATTCATATACCCATCCAGATGCCTTTTAAATGTTGTAATTGTACCAGCTTCTACCACTTCCTCTGGCAGCTCCTTTCATACTCACACCAGGTAAAAACAAGGACTGCAGATGCTGGAAACCAGAGTCTAGACTAAAGTGGTGCTGGAAAAGCACAGCCGTTCAGGCAGCATCCGAGGAGCAGCAAATCGACGTTTCGGGCAAAGCCCTTCATCAGGAATAAAGGCAGAGAGCCTGAAGGGTGGAGAGATAAGTGAGAGGAGGGGAGAGGTGGGGAGAAAGTAGCATAGAGTACAATAGGGGAGTGGGGGAGGGGATGAAGGTGATAGGTCAGGGTGGAGGAGGGGTGGAGTGGATAGGTGGAAAAGAAGATAGGCAGGTAGGACAAGTCATGGGGACAGTGCTGAGCTGGAAGTTTGGAACTGGGGTGAGGTGGGGGGGCGGGGGGCGGGGAAGGAGAAGGAGAAATGAGGAAACTGTTGAAGTCCTCATTGATGCCCTGGGGTTGAAGTGTACCAAGACTGAAGATGAGGCGTTCTTCCTCCAGGCGTCTGGTGGTGAGGGAACGGCAGTGAAGGAGGCCCAGGACCTCCATGTCCTCAGCAGAGTGGGAAGGGGAGTTGAAATATTGGGCCACAGGGCGGTGTGGTTGATTGGTGCGGGTGTCCCGGAGATGTTTCCTAAAGCGCTCTGCTAGAAGGCGTCCAGTCTCCCCAATGTAGAGGAGACCGCATCGGAAGCAACGGATACAATAAATGATATTGGTGGATGTGCAGGTAAAACTTTGACGGATGTGGAAGGCTCCTTTAGGGCCTTGGATGGAGGTGAGGGAGGAGGTGTGGGCGCAGGTTTTGCAATTCCTGTAGTGGCAGGGGAAGGTGCCAGGATGGGAGGGTGGGTTGTAGGGAGGCATGGACCTGGCCAGGTAGGCACAGAGGGAACGGTCTTTGCAGAAGGCGGAAAGGGGTGGGGAGGGAAATATATCCCTGGTGATAGGGTCTGTTTCGAGGTGGCGGAAGTGTCGGTGGATGATTCGGTTTATGCAAACGTTGGTACAGTGGAAGGTGAACACCAGGGTCATTCTGTCCTTGTTACGGTTGGAGGGGTGGGGTCTGGGGGCGGAGGTGCGGGATGTGGGCGAAATGCGTTGGAGGGCATTTTTAACCATGTGGGAAGGGAAATTGCGGTCTCTAAAGAAGGAGGCCATCTGGTGTGTTCTGTGATGGAACTGGTCCTGCTGGGAGCAGATACGGCGGAGGCGGAGGAGTTGGGAATATGGGATGGCATTTTTGTGTTGGTGAAGTTGACGAATTGCTCAACTTCCTCGAGGGAGCATGAGGTGGCACCAATGCAGTCATCCATGTAGCAGAGGAAGAGGTGGGGATTGGTACCGGTGTAATTACGGAAGATGGACTGTTCTACGTAGCCAACAAAGAGACAGGCATAGCTGGGGGCCATACGGATGCCCATGGCCACCCCTTTGGTCTGAGGGGAGTGGGAGGATTCAAAGGAGAAATTGTTAAGGGTGAGGACCAGTTCGGCCAAACGAATGAGTGTGTCAGTGGAAGGGTACTGTTGGGGACATTGGGAGAAGAAGAAACAGAGGGCTTGGAGGCCCTGGTCATGGCAGATGGAGGTGTAGAGGGATTGGATATCCATGGTGAAGATGAGGCGTTGGGGGCCGGGGAAACGGAAGTCGTGGAGGGCGTGGGTGGTGTCTCGAACGTATGTGGGGAGTTCCTGGACTAGGGGGATAGGACAGTGTCGAGGTAGTTAGAAATGGGTTCAGTGGGGCAATGGGTCGGCCAAGGTGGTCAGGCTTGTGGATCTTGGGAAAGAGGTAGAACCGGGCAGTGCGGGATTCCTGGACTATGAGGTTGGAAGCTGTGGGTGGGAGATCTCCTGAGGTGATGAGGTTCTGTATGGTCTGGGAGATGATGGTTATGTGATGGGGGGTGGGGTCATGGTCGAGGGTACGGTAGGAAGAGGTGTCCCCGAATTGGCGTTTAGCTTCAGCGGTGTAGAGGTCAGTGCACCAGACTACCACTGCGCCCCCTTTATCTGCTGGCTTGATGGTGAGGTCGAGATTGGAGCAGAGGGATTGGAGGGCTGCGCATTGTGAGGGTGAGAGGTTGGAGTGGGGGAGGGGGGTAGACAGGTTGAGGTGGTTAATGTCCCAGCGACAGTTGGAAATGAAGAGGTCTAGAGCAGGTAATAGGTCAGCACGGGGTGTCCAGGTGGATGCAGTGTGTTGGAGACGGGTGAAGGGGCCCTCGGAAGGTCGGCGGGAGTCCTGACTGTGAAAGTAAGCTCGGAGGCGGAGGCGGCAGAAGAAGTGTTCGACGTCACGGCGTGTATTAAATTCATTGATGCGTGGGCGGAGGGGGATGAAGGTGAGTCCTTTGTCGACGACTGATTGATCGTCCTCAGTGAGGGGACGTCTGGAGGGATGGTGAAAACTCAGCAGGGCTGGGAGCTGGGATCTAGTGTGGGTGTGGAGCTGGGAGTGGTTGCGGAGCCTGTAACTGGAGTGAGTGTGGTGGTGGGCAGAATAGGGTTGGAGTCATGAGCAGGGTGGTGTTCCCCTCAGGGTTCTGGGGGCGGGATTGTGACAGTAGGATCTGTGAGGGGGGGGGGGGTGTCAGCAGAATGTTGGAGGAGGCGGAAGTGGTGGCAAACATGGCAGTGGGGTAGGCGGAAGTCACTGAGCGTGTGACATCAGCGATGATGTGAGGGGCAGAAGTGATGTCACATGTGGTGCGTGAAGAATTGTGAGGGACAGAAGTGGCTGTGGAAGCGGCCATGATGGGGGTGGAAGTGACATCAACAACCAATGTGGGGATGGTGGCTGCACAAGTCGCATGGCTAATGGCGTCTGAGCAGTTCCAGAGGCCTGGGGAATCTACTGGAATGTTTGAGGAGCGCTGGTTATGGAGGTGGGTAGATAAAAGTTTGTTGTACTTACAATTTTTGATGTTTGAGATGGAGTTGAAATACTGTTTGTTGAGAGTATGAATTCTTCTGATAATCTCTACTCACACCACCCTGTGCGTGAAAAAATCTTTCCCCTCTCACCCTGAACCTATGCCCTCTAGTTCTAGACTCTCCTGCCCTAGGGAAAGGTCTTTGGTTGTTCAGCCTATCCATGTTCCTCATGATTTTATAAATTTCTAGAAGGTCACACCTCAGCCTCCAATGCTCCAGGGACAATAGCCCCAACCTATTCAGCCTCACCCAACAGCTCAAACACTCGCAACATCCTTGTAAATCTTTTCTGAATCCTTTCAAGTTTTGAAACATCCTTTCTATAACAGGGAGACTGGAACTGAATGCAGTATTCCAACAGTGGCCTAACCAATGTCCTGCACAGCCGTAACACGACCTCCCAACTCTAATATACAATACACTGACTAATAAGGGCAGCATACCAAACATCTCTTCACTATACTGTCTCCCTGGGACTCCACTTTCAATGAACTATGAATCTGCACTTCAAGGTCTCTTTTTTCAGCAGCATTCTCCAGGACCTGAACCATTAAGTTTATAATTCCTGCCCTGATTTGCTGTTTCAAAATGCAGCACCTCACACTTATCTAAATTAAACTCTATCTGCCACTCCTCAGCCCATCTGATTAAGGTCCTGTTGTAATCTGAGGTAATCTTCTTCAATGTTCACCACACCAAGTTTGGTGTCATCTGCACAATTACAAATCATACCTCCTATATTCATATCCAAATCATTTATATCAGTGACAAAAAGCAGTGAACCCAGCACCAATCCTTTTGGCATTCCACTGGTCAAAGGCGTCTAGTCTGAAAAGCAATCCTCCACCACCAACAATCTCTATCTTCTATATTTAAATGGCTAGTTATCCCTGTATTCCATGTGATCTAACGGTGTTAACCAGTCTACCATGGAACTATTGAACTTTGTGGGCGGCAGGGTGGTTAGCTCTGCTGCCTCACAGTGCCTGAGACCCGGGTTCAATTCCCGCCTCAGGCGACTGACTGTGTGAGGTTTGCACATTCTCCCCATGTCTGCGTGGGTTTCCTCCGGGTGCTCCGGTTTCCTCCCACAGTTCAAAGATGTGCAGGTCAGGTGAACTGGCCATGCTAAATTGCCCGTAGTGTTAGGTATGGGGTAAATGCAGGGGTATGGGTGGGTTGCGCTTCGGCGGGTCGGTGTGAACTTGTTGGGCCGAAGGGCCTGTTTCCACACTGTAATGTAATGTAATCTAATCTAATCTAAGTCGAACACCTTACTGAAGTCCACACAGACAACATCCACTGCCTTCAACAATGCTCTCTGTTACTTCTTTAAAAAACTCAATCAAGTTAGTGAGACATGATTTCCCATGCACAAAGTCATGTTGACTCCTTTCCAAATACATGCAAATCCTGACTCTCAGGATTCCCTCCAACAACTTGACCACTACTGATATCAAGCTCACCAGTTTACAGGTCCCTGGCTTTTTCTTCCCACCTTTCTTAAATAGTGGCACCACGTTAGCCAATCTCCAGTCTTCTGGTACCTCAAATATCTGAGCAAAGATCCCAGCAATCACTTCCCTAGCTTCCCACAAAGTTATAGGGTACACTGATCAGGTCGTGGGGATTTATCCACCTTTGTGTGTTTTAAAATGTCCAACAACTCCTTCTCTGTAGTTTGGACATCTTGAAAGACGTCGCTATTTATTTCCCCAAGTTTTCTCCCTTCCATATCCTTCTCCACAATAAACACTGATGCAAAATACTCGTTTAGTATCTCACCCATCTCCTGAGGTTCCAATAATACAATTAAACCTATGGGAACTATCTAGTAACCTTAACATTAAATGCAGAGCATATCCTAGTAACTGATTTTATTAATACACCATAGTGTAAATATCTTGCCCTCTTCCAAAATTAGTTACTTAAAGAGGATGATAATCTCGCCTTCCCATTGTTTGTTCCATGATGGAACATCTGTAATTCTTTGCAATGGTGAATTCCAAAGATTCACAATGTTCTGAGGAATGAAAGCCTCAAGATATAGAAAGAATCATTAGTTTAGACTGAGATTGTGCCAAATGTTTTAGATTTCCTAACCAGGGGAAAACAACTCTATTGTGGAAACTCTTTCAATTTTTTTACACTCTGATACAGATACCTCTTAATTTCTAACTGATAGCTAAGTTTCTAATATTAAGCAAGTGCCACAGGCACAAAATGCCAACAGCTGATGAGTTACTTTTTTTTCTTTATTTATGCATGGGATGAGGCCGTCACTGGCTATGTAGCATTTATTGCCCATCGGGCAGTTAAGACTCAACTCATTGCTGTGGATCTGGAGTCACATGTAGGTCAGACCTGGTAAGGATGGCAGTTTCCCTCCCAAAAGAACATTAGTGAACCAGATGGGTTTTTCCAACAATAAATAGGCAATAGATTCAAGGTCATCATTACATTCTTAGTTCCAGATATTTATTGAATTCAAATACCATAATCTGCTGCGGTGGGATTCAGACTCAGGTCCCCAGAACATTATGTGGGTCTCTGGATTAACAACCAGCGATAACACCACTAGGCTATCATCTCCCCATTTTTACCTGTGGACCCATGTACTCCTTGTCACAATTGTATCTTACGGTCTGCATACTTAACTGGTGTTTAAACTGAATTTATGGGTCACAATAACTCCAAATTTGCTTTGGAAACTTCCTTCAGAAGTGAAACATCTCCACACAAAAACCCCTCTGAAAGAACAGGAACAAAAATTTGATTGGAGGGGGAAGACTGTTTTGGGGAGCAGAACGCAACATGCTGAGACACATCTTAAAAGCATTCTAACTTGTAGAAACTGAAAATGGCACAAGCCAAGCATGGCATTTTTGTTGGTTCATGAAGAACTTTACATTGCTATTGGCTCACATGTGGTACCAGTCAAATTAGGAAAACAAAACACCATAATGGGTGAACACAAGAAATGGACCCGTGAAGCCAAAACAAAGTACCAAAATTACTCAAGGTTCACTATTTTTTCAGAGCATAATACATAGAACAGTACAGCACAATAACAGGCCCCTTGTGCATCCATACTTTCTAACATATCACTGTAAATTCTACTCTACCCTTAACTTCACATTTAACCATATTATACTGCATCTGCCACGTGCTTGCCCACTCACCTTGAAGCCTCCTCATAACTCATAATTCCAAAAGGTCTGAAAATACACAAAAGCTATCTTGGAAATGTTGCATTTGGTTCCAGTGTTCATGTCATTATAGAGTCAAAAGCACCAATCTTTGTGGTATCACATTAGTCACTGTCTGCTATTCAAAGAAAGTTGTTCCCACACTCTATTTCCTGTGTGTCAAACAGTTCTCAATCTGTGCCAATACCCCCTATCCCATGTGCTTTAACCTTGCCTACTAAATTCCTATGAAAGACCTTATCAAAAGCCTTCCAAAAATCCAAATACACCACCTCTAGTGGTTCTCCCTCAGCTATTCTGTAGTTATTTGTTTAATGCCTTCACTTACATCTCCACTATTGTTTGAGAATATGGAAAGTACTGCATAGAAACAGACCTTTCAGCCCATCAGAACTGTGCAGACAATGATGCCATTCTAAACTAATCCCATCTGCCAGCACATGGTCCATATTCCTCCATTTCCTACCTGTTGATGCGTTGGTATAAATGCCTCTTAAATATTGCGATCGTATCTGCTCCTGCCACTTCCCATTGCAGTGTGGTCCAGGCACCTACCACCCTCTATATAAAAAAACTTTTGTCACACATTTCCCTTAAACTTTTCCCTTTAAAAAAGTCAGAGAGCGAGAGTTCAAGGTCTATATGGTCCAGTGAGGGTGAACAGCAAGATTGGCAAAAATAGGGAAGCCTGGATGACAAGAGATATTGAGGCTTTGACCAGAAAAAAGGAGGCGTGGCTCAGGTACAGGCAACTGGAACCAAGGGAATCCCTGGAGGTATATAGGGAATACAGGAGTTTACTGAAGAAGGAAATCAGGAGGGGGAAAAGAGAGCACGAGATAGCCTTGGCTGAGAAGATTAGGGTGAATCCAAAGAGGTACTTTAATTATATTAAAAGAAAAAGAATAATGAGAGAGCGAAGGACCAAAGTGGACATGTGAGTGTAGAAGCACAGGAGATGAGCGAGGTTCTCAATTAATATTTCTCCTCTGTTTACCACAGAGAAAGACATGAAAACCTGGGAACTTGGGAAAGTTAGTGGTGATATTGTGGGGCCAGTCCATATTAGTGGTGGTGATGTTGGATGTATTAGAATATGTGAAGGTAGATAAATCTCCTGGTGCTGATCAGATATATCCAAGAAGAGGCTACACAAGAAATGGCGGGGGCCTTGGACGATACTTTTGTATCATCGTGAGCCACAGATGAGGTCCCAGAAGACTGGAGGGTAGTGAATGCTGTGCCATTATTCAAGAAGAGCTTCAAAGAAAAGCGCGGGAACTATAAACCAGTAAGCTTAACATCTGTGGTGGCTATGTTACTTGAGAAGATTCTTAGGGATAAGATATACATGCATTTGGAAAGACAGGGTTTGATTAGAGTAGTCATCATTGCTTTGTGAATGGGAGATCATGCCTCACAAGTCTGTTAGAGTTATTTGAAGAAGTGACCAGAAAGGTTGACTAGGGCAGGGTAGTAGATGTAGTCTATATGGAGCACCTGCAGTTCTCACTTTTCTTGTTGTCTAAATGGACTTCAGTAAGGCCTTTGATAAGGTTTCACAGGGTAGGCTGCTCTGGAAGGTTAGATCACATGAAATCCAGGGCGAGCTGGCAAATTGGATACAAAATTGGCTTGATGGTAGGAAGCAGAGGGTAATAGTGGAAGGATGCTTGTCAGATTGGAGGCCTGGGACTACTGGAGTGCCTCAGGGGTTGGTGCTGGGCCTATTACTGTTTATTATCTATATCAATGATTTGGTTGAGAATGTACAAGGCATGATTAGTAAGTTTGCTGATAACACTAAAATAGGGCGGTATCATGGACAGTGAGAAAGATATTCAGAAATTGCAGCAGGACATTGATTAGATGGGGAAGTGGGCCAAGAAACAGCAAATGGAGCTTAATATAAATAAGTGTAATGTCTTGCATTTTAGAAAGTCAAATCAAGGTAGGTGTTTCATGGTAAATGGTAGGGCCTTAAGGAGTGCAGTGGAACAGAGGGACCTTGGAGTTCAGGTTCACAGTTCTCTGAAAGTGGAGTCACAGGTAGACAGAGCAATGAAGAAGTCTTTAGGGATACTGGCCTTCAACACTCAGGGCACTGAGTAAACAAGTTGGGAAGTTATGTTGCAGTTATACAGGACATTAGTGAGGCCACACTTGGAACGTTGTGTTCAGTTTTGGTCACCTTGAAATAGGAAGTATATTATTAAACTTAGAAGAGATTTCCAAGGATGTTGCCAGGACTAAATGGTCTGAGTTATAGGGAGAGGTTGGACAAGCTAGGACTTTTTTCTTTAGAGCATAGAAGACTGAGACGGAACCTTATAGAGGTGTATGAGAGGCATGGATAGGGTGAATGCACTCAGTCTTTTTCCCAGGGTTGGGGAATTGAGGGCTAGAGGGCATCAGTTTAAGGTTAGAGGATAAAGAATAAAAGGGAACCTGAGGGGCAACTTCTTTTACATAGAGGGTGGTACACGTATATGGAATGAGCTGTCAGCAGAAGTGGCTGTGGCGGGTACATTAACAACATCTAAAAGGCATTTGGAGAAATACATTGATAGAAAAGGTTTAGAAGGATATAGGCCAAGTGCAATGGGAACCCCACAGTGAATTAAGTAAATTATTTTAAGCTGACAAGCTGTTTTTCAGAGTTTTCAACATATTTGTTTTACTGTGGCTCTCTCAGTTTCATTAGGTAAAATCTAACACACTGCAGCTTGTGCATGTACCATCGAAAGGAGAAAGCTTGATCTATACGTGCAGCAGTCAGACATTTTGAGAAAGTTCCCAATATTTTCTAATGCATCACGAATTCTATTAGTGTCTGTATATTTTAATTCAGTGCTTCAAATCAATTTCTTTCACATCAAGAAACTAAGATGCACTTGATGAACTACAAAATTAGTGCTGCTAGTAGTGATTATTACTGAGAAGCTTCAAACAATAACTAACACAGCTCAAACATCACTGCACATAAGTTGTTAAGCTACAGGCTTCTAGATATGCTGAGAATATAAAAGGTATTTAAAAATGAAAATATACTCTCCTCTTTATGTGGAATGATTTGATGTGATTTGATTATATCATTACCTGTACTCAAATACAAAAGTACAGTGAAAAATGTATAATGTCACCACAGGTGCCATCTTAGGTACAAGTACCTAGGTACAGAATCTTAAGAACAAGGCAGAAAGAAAGAATAAGTTAAAAGTTAAAGATTGCAGTAATTATAGTATAGCGTAAAACATGCAAAATAAGGTTAAATTTATACAATGTCAACATATTGAGTTTCTTAGAAGGATAAGACCATAAGAAATACGAACATTTGGCCCCTCATGCCTGCTCCAATATTCAATAGAATCATGGCTAGTTTGACATACCCAGCATTCACTTTCCTGCCTTTTCTCTTTAATCCTTGATTCCCTACTGATCAAGAATCTATCTCAGCCTTAAATATCAATAATGACTCTGCCCCCACAACTTTCTTGCAGCAAGGACTTCCAAACACTCAACTCTCCAAGAGAAGAAAGTTCTCTTCATAGCCCCACTTTGACTCACTTTCAGTGTGAATTATGGACTAATCCCAATCAGATTATTAGCTGCACCTCATTGGCATCAGCTTCAGGGTTTGAGAAGAAAAGGTTTTGATCAACCAAGGTTTTCTTCATGACAGCAAATACTAGATGCCTGCTCAAAAATACGTACAAACTACTAATACTTAGTCTTAGTTCAAATGTGAAGACTGAAAAGTTGAGAACATACTGGAGACTTGTCCATACTGTCCATGATCGGTTCCTTGGATGAGCAGTTTGTCCACAGAGTGAATTAATTGGACTTATTCATGGAACTTAAATGAATGAGAACTGATCATATTAGAAGAAACAAAACGCTGAAAATACAAGGTTGTTTCAGGATATGGCAATCAATCAGTTAGGCCTGAGATGAGAAGAAATTTCATCACTCAAAGTTATGAATCTTGGGAATTCTCCACCCCAGAAGTGGATAACTCCATTATTGAAATATCTTTAGGTCCAAAACAGATTACTTTCATAGTCTCAGGAAATCAAGCAATCAGGGAATTAGTCAAGAAAGTGAAGTTGAAACAGAAAGTTAACAACTATTGTACTGAATAGAATAAGTTCTATGAGCCTTATGATCTACTCCAGCTCTATTTCTTATGCTCTTACAAAACTCTACCTCAGTCCAAGACTTCAGAAAAGAGGACTAAAAGGAATTTGAAAATAAAGATGGTGTACTGTGGTCTAATCCACATAACCTGGCTCAGAGGCCAGGACACTGCCACGGCACCACAATAGCTCATTGGGCATAAGGGAAGCTAAGATGAAGTTCATCACCTGAATACAATCAAACAGAATTACGAATACAATTAACAATTTGCCCCACAGAGAATTTAGTTCTGCCTAGACTCTGAATGCAATGGGTAAACGCTCGACAATGTTGATTTCAATCAGACTTGACTATTAGATTGTGATGTCTGGGAGCTGTATACAAAACAAAAATAGGCAGTGCACAGCATTAACAACGTCCACATTAGTGCAGCAGAGCATAACGACAATAGGTCAGCAAACAATGACAATGAACCGTATATTCACTGGAACTCAACAAGCACAGCTACAGTCTGCTTGTACTATCGCCTTGCCTTACTCCACATGTTGAGCTCCCTTAAGCTCAACATAACCAGCTGATTTGTTCTACCATGGATGCCTATGGTACTTACTCAACTCTGACTCCTTAGATCGAAACGTCTATTTCGAAGCTACTGGGATGCTGCCTGAACTGCTGTGCTCTTCCAGCACCACTAATCCAGAATCTGGTTTCCAGCATCTGCAGTCATTGTTTTTATCTCCTTAGAATATACACCTATTGCTGTAAATATTATATTTCTGCATTGTTGAGTTTGTACAGCTTCATCCAACTACTCTATCCCAGTAGCTTAAAACTAGAAGAATAAGTTTAGACAAAATACAATGTTACTGAGATAAGGAAGAAGCTTGCAGTGTTAATACGTACATATCAGTATGCTCGGCTCTAAACTAGATGAATTCTGGTTTTAACTAACATAACCTGAAAAGCTGCGTCCAATATAGAATAGCAAGGCTGTATTTGCAGAATAGCCTCAAAATACAACCAATTGATTCTGAGTGCTGTATCTGGAGGACAGACTCAAAGTGCACAGATAATACAAAGGTGTCGGTGGATCATCAATTCCCAAAGCCTGGATCCCCTGCAACTAGCAACAGCCTGACAGATTTGCTATGGCTGATTATAAACAGTCTTTCCTGGATCCTACCATGAATAAATCAAGCAGATTTATTCAGACCTGTAACCAAAACAGAAGTTGCTGAAAAAAAACACATAACTTCTGTTTTCTCTTCATAGATGCTACCAGACCTGCTGTGTTTTTCTGGCAATTTCTGTTTTTGTTTCTGATTTCAAGCATCTACAGTTCTTTGTTTTTTTTTATTTAGACCTGTTACTGGCTACATGGGAGCTGCACTTCTGAACCATGAGTATCAAACTGCCATCAATATAAAAGTAACTTATGGATATTTTAACTAAATGAGATAGGTTTCGGAGATGGCTTCATTGTAATTAATTTCCACGCTACCTCTACACTCTCCCTGTAAACAAACCATCACCAACATAACAATGTTTTTCTTGAAGGTATGTGCTGGAAACTGCAGACAATATTCAAAGTTTGACCCAGACGTTGCTCTTAAAGAGAGAATAGTTTGTTTCAACTTAGCATTTAAATATCTCCAGGATGCATCCTTGTGCTCAACTGATTTTACTAATAACCATTTCAATGGCTAGATAGTTTGAGAGATTTGTTAATCACCATCTCAAAAACTCATTTTTTCACCCTTGGAAATGAGCCCACCAATCTTTCTCTTTCCAATAAGCTGATAACACTGACAGTTTTGTCAACTGTCAGAAAATGTCATGTGGTTTAAGCCCATTGATTCAGAAAGGAAATCTGGCCAGCCTGCGACACCAGACCCACAGTAATGTGGCTAACTTTTAAGTGTCCTCAGATATGGCCCAGCTAGCCACTCAATTGTAACAATTACTACAAAGTCTCAAAAAAGAAACAAAACCAGGAACAACCTAGATACAGACTACAGCAGTTCAAGGTAGCTCACCACCGAGGTAGCTCTCAAGGGCAGTTAATGACAGGCAATAAAATGCTGGCCCAGTCAGCAATGCCCATGTCTGAGTGTAAAAAAATTGAAGGATAATGTTGAAGGTAGAGATCAGGAATACCAGATGACACCAATAAGGAAGTAACTTACGTATCAATAAAGAAAGAGGGCTTGTCAGAAAGGTGCTGCAATTCTTGGGACAATTTTAATCTTCACATATATGGAGTATGTGCAGCAAAATGTGGGGGGGGAGGAAGTGGCAATAGGACTACCTAACCTTAGGTAGTCCTCTCTCCAGCAACCACTGCCCCTGGTCATCACAGCCTCTCTAACTGCCTGAATCCACTATCACTACTGAACTATTTCAAAAGCATTCTTCTTTTCTGAGCATGCACAGTACAGCAGTAGGACATTTAGAAAATCAAACTTGAATCAAGCAGAGTCAACATCGTTTTCTGACAGAAAATTTAGTGACTTCTTTAAGGACATCACGCAAAGTGGACAATGGAGAATCAAAAGAAAAGGAGAACCAATACTGTTTTTGGATTTGGAAGGTAAGATAAGATAACAGGTAAAAAGGTCACAATGTTAAAGCAAAAGCTTAATAATATATTAGAATGTTAGAGATTGTCTAACAGAGAGGAATCAAAGAGTCAAGACAAATGGATAATTATCCATGAATCTCAAACAATGACTGGTTTCCACAATCGCAAATGGGATAGATTATAAAAGTAGAGGTTGTTTTACAACTGAATAATACACCGATGGGACCACATCTGAAGTAATGTATTTTTGGTCTCCTTTCTTAACTTACATTGGAGACAGTGCAAAGAAGGTTCATAGAACAATACAGCACAGTACAGGCCCTCCGGCCCTCAATGTTGTGCTGACCTTTTATCCTACTCTAAGATCATACTAACCTACATACCCTTCAACTTGCTATCATCCATATGCCTATCCAAGAGTCCCTCATGTATCTGACTCTATCACCCTGTACCACTGCTGGTAGTACATTCCACGCACCCACCACTCTCTGTGTAACGAACCGACCTCTGACATCTCCCCTAAACCTTCCTCCAATCACCTTAAAATTATAGCCCCTTGTGATAGCCATTTCTTCCCTGGGAAAAAGTCTCTGACTATTCATTCTGTCTATGCCTCTCATCATCTTGTACACCTGTATCAAGTCGCCTCTCACCCTTCTTCGCTTCAATAAGAAAAGCCATAGCTCCCTCAACTTTTCTTGATAAGACATGCCTTCCAGTCCAGGCAGCAGCCTGGTAAATCTCCTGTGTACCCTCTCTAGTGATTCCAAACCCACCCTATAATGAGGTGATCAGAACTGAACACAATATTCCAAGTGTGGTCTAACCAGGACTCTATAGAGCTGCAGCATAACCTTGCAGCTCTTAAATTCAATCTCCCTGCTAATGAAAGCCAACACACCATATGCCTTCTTTTTTTTTTGATATTTTTATTAGAAATTTAACATTTTTACAAGTTTACAAAAATAAACAAAACTCTCAAGTACAAACATTGATATACAATTAAATCTTAAATATATAATAACCAAAATTTAACAAAAGAAAAATACCGAGAAAAATAAACAAAACTTAACTAACTACTAATCTAACCTACAACTAATCAGAGTGTATATTTAAGTCTCTTACATTATTCAAATAAGAGAAAGAGAAAAAAAACCAACAGCGGATAACATAGAAATTGGGTAGTGAGATACATGCTCGGAATGTGTTAACATCAAATGTAACAAAACCCGTATTCGTGCAGGATTCCTCTCCCAAGGCGCCCCGGACCAGGCAGGTTCGTAATCTCAATTAAATAAAAGCCCTTGTTAGGATAGCCGAAATATCTGTATTCATATAATTCAAGAAGGGCTGCCATATTTTATAAAATAATTCGGTCTTTCGGTGCACCATAGTTGTAAAGAAGTCAAGGGGAATACATTCCATAATTAATCTGTGCCAATTTGAAAATCCAGGGGGTCCTCAGCCACCCAGTTTACCAAAATATTTTTCCTTGCACAGATAGAGAGATTAGAAAATAGTCTCTTCCCATGCATGTCCAGGGAGGATAAGTTCGAAAAGCCCAAAAGGAGAGATACGGGGTCCACTTTAATTTCCATTCCTAAAATTTCTGTCAGGCACTTGCTACTTTAGTCCAGTATCTACAGATCTTATGATAGGTCCATTGACAATGTACAAGAGTGCCCACCTCTATTTTACATTTGGGACACATTGGAGATGCCCCTGCCTTAAATTTTGCCAATCGATCCAGTGCTATATGGACCCTATGAAGTATCTTCTGCTGGATAGCCTGAGTTCTGTTACAGATGGTGATTCTTCTGGCGTTTTCCCAAATGTCATTCCATGTTTCTATAGAGATTTCTAGTCCCAATTCCTGATCCCATGTTTTAAGCAGATTGTCTAATCTCCCGATACTTCATCATGTAGTAAATGATAAATAGCGCTGACGGAAGATACCCCCACTGGTCGTAGGACATTACATTCTCTATCTGATTTATAAAGACTATCCAATAACGTAGTCTTGTTCTGTATATAATCTCGAATTTGGAAGTATCGAAAGAGGTCTCCATTAGGTAATCCGAATTTCTGATGCAGCTGTTCAAAAGACATCAAGACCCCATCTTTAAATAGGTCCCCTAGACATGAGATACCCCTGGATCTCTAGAGTTTAAAAGTGGCATCTGTAAACCCCGGTTGGAATCCCCATGCTCCCACTATCGGCGCATAGGGGGATGTCTTATGTGAGTTGCCCTCATTTTGCCGCATTATATTCCAAGCTTTAATTGTATTTAGTATTATAGGGTTTTTACAGTAATCCGTAATGATTTTCCTCTTGTCTGAAAATAAAAGGTTAATAAGTGGGCATTTTACTTGAGAAGCCTCGATGTCCAGCCAGATTGATCGTGGATCAACAAGACCCAATCAGCTATGTAACTTAATAAGGAACTTAACTGATATTTCCTAAAATCTGGTAAGTCCAATCCTCCCCTTGCCTGTGGAAGCTGTAGCTTCTTCAGCTTAATGAGGGGCTGTCTATGATTCCAGATAAAGGAACCCAACCAACCATTTAATTTACATAGTGCCAGCATCACCGGAAGCATTCTCATAGGGTATAGGAGATGGGGCAGGACATTCATTTTAATTAGTGCTATTCTACCCAGCCAGGAAATTGGAAGGTCTCCCCATCGCTGGAGGTCCTGCCTTATCCTTTCCAGTAAATGCACAAAATTAGCCTTATACAACTGACCAAATACTGGAGTAATAAAAATGCCTAAATATAAGAAACCCTCCAGGGACCAACGAAAGGGAAAATGGGATCTATCCACTAAGTGGGGTATCATAGCAAGGCCACCCATTGGCATAGCCTCCGATTTTGAGAAATTAGTTTTATAGCCTGAGAATGCGCTAAATGTATTAATAACTTGGATTAAGCGAGGTACGGACATCAGAGGATTACTGAGGAATAGAAGAACATCATCTGCACACAGGGTAATTTTATGTTTACCTGTACCAATCCTCGGGGCCTTATATTAGGATCAGCCCGTATAGCTTCTGCTAGTGGCTCAATTATTAGCGTAAATAACAATGGCGAGAGAGGACATCCCTGACGGCAGCCCCTACCCACACTGAAGCTATCCGAACCTAATCCATTGGTAACCACAACTGCTTTAGGATCACTATACAATGTTGAGACCCATTTGGTAAACACCTTTCCAATGCCAAACCTTTCCAATATGTAAAACAAATATGACCATTCAACCCTATCAAATGCCTTTTCCGTATCTAATGAAACTACTACCCCTGGTATCTTTCCCTGATGGCAGGCTTGAATCATATTCAAAACCCTAATTCTGATATTATTGGATGATCTATGGCCCTTAATAAACCCCGTCTGATCCTCCTTTATGATATATGGCAGTACCCTTTCTAGTGTCAATGCTAACGTTTTATAAAGGATTTTAAAATCTATATTTAGCAAGGATATTGGTCTGTATGATGTACAATCTTCTGGATCCTTTCCTTTTTTAAGGATAAGAGAGATATTTGCCTCTTTCAGCGAAGGCGGGAGACAGCCGTGATTATATGCATAGTTATACATGTCCATAAGTGGACCAGCCAATATTTCTGTAAATTCTTTATCGAATTCAGCTTGAAAACCATCTGGGCCAGGTGCCTTACTGCTCTGAAGTTGCCTGATTGCGTCAAGTATTTATTGGACTGTTAGGGGAGCATTTAAGACCGATACCTGTTCCGGAGTTAGGCCCGGAAAAGTCAAACTTTTAAAAAATGATTGTAGCCTCCTAGTCCTGTCTTCACAATCCTGCGATTTACATAAATCAGAATAAAATTTTCTAAAAAGATCGCATTAATCTTTTTATGATCATGAGTCAAAATACCCATACTTTCCTTGATCGACGTGATAATTTGAGGGGCCTTTTTTTTCCTTGCAAGAAATGCTAAGTATCTACCTGGTTTGTCGCCAAATTCATATAAGCTTTGTTTTGCAAATAATATTTCCCGCTTAGCCGTTTGGGTAAGCGTAGTGTTTAGAGCTGTCCTATTAAATCCTTTGCAATTTAATAATAGAAGGTCTATCAGCGTATGCAGTTTCAGCTGCTTTTCAGCGAGCTTCGAGCAGACGCTGTTGTTCTCCCTTTAATTTTTTCTGGGTTGCTGAGTAGGAGATGATCAAACCTCGCGCGTAAGCTTTGATGGTCTCCCACATCATTGATGGGTTGCTAGCCGTACCTAAATTAATTTCTAAAAAAGTTTTAAATTCTTGAGAAAAGTACTTTACAAATTTACTGTCTTTCATTAGGAAGGGGTCCATATGCCAATGCCGAGGGGATGTCCCATTATTCCTCGCCTTGGTTTCCATATATACAGCAGCATGGTCGGAAATTACTATACTACCTATTTTACAGGATGATATGGAATTTAAAAAAATCGAGGGGGCAAAAAACATATCAATTCTGGTATGACATTTATGTGGATTGGAGTAAAAAAAAATCTCTGCCCTGTGGATGAAGACATCTCCATACATCTATTAATCCTAATTCTTTGTTCAGATCCACCAATTGTCTAGATCTGGGAGATACTCCTGCAGTACTCTTGGGAATCCTATCTATTTCCGGATCCATAATACAATTAAAATCTCCCCCTGTAATTGTATGATGGGCACCAAGAGCCATCAATTTTGAGAAGGCTTCCATGATAAATTTAAAGGGGTGTGCCGGGGGGGAGGGGGCAGTACAAATTTAAAATCCCATATTCTTCTCCATTTATAAGGGCTTTAATCAGAATATATCGTCCAGATTCGTCTTTTATCTGATTTAGGATTTTGAAAGGGAAATTCTTCCGAATAAGAATAACAACTCCCCTGCTTTTTGAGCTAAAAAGAAGAAAAAAAGGCCTGATCAAATCCATCCTGTCGTAATTTCAAGTGTTCTTTATCCGACAGGTCTGTCTCCTGTAGGAGAGCTATATCAACTCTTTCTTTCTTAAGATTTGATAATATTTTCTTCCTTTTGACTGGCGAATTACTCCCCTTGACATTCCAGGTGCACCACTTAACCGACTGATCAACCATAATCATCCGGGCAAATCCGAGACCCCTAGGGAGGGGAAACCCTATCCAAAACATCCTGAGCATAGAGCATATAAAATTCACAAAAATAAAGGCTCTCTAATACACTCACAATAGTATAACAAAAAACTATTTCTAAATAATAAGAAAAATATAAAATGTATAAAACGTATTTAAATGGAGATTTTCCCCCTTGTTCCCAGGGGGTGTCACTTCCTTTCCAAAGGTCCATCGTATCCTCTCCCAACCAATGCCCCACCCTTGACCCAGGCGCTCCTCAATAAGATGAGGAGAATTCAGATATAATACAAAGCTAGAGTTAACAGTGAGCACCCTACCCCCACCCACACCTGGATATATTTGGTAATGTTAATACAATGTATAAACATATATAACTATAAAATTACAACCTCAGCAAATAATAATTAAATATAATAATACAAAATAGCAAGGGAAAAACAACCCCACTCCTAGAGACTGAGGTAAAATAGAATAAGGTAACCACCTCCCCCCACCAACATTAACTAAACCCCCCGGCTTATATATATACACATATACATATATAATATATATATACACACACACACACACACACACACACACACACATCTATATATACATATACACATACATACATAGTTAAATAGAGAACAAATAAATAAACCCTTCTCCCCACCCCCCAAGATAATATTAAACAGTAAGGTAAGAAAAAAGAAAAAAGGGGGGGGAGGGGTATAAATGGAGTGGGGAAAAGGCAAACCAACATCCATTGTCTCTTACAATTTATCTAAGAGACTCCAAAAATTCCTTAGCCTTTTCTGGCGATCCGTATTTATACAGGGATCCTTCATGGTTAAAGCGTAGCGTCGCTGGGTAGCATAAGGAGTAGTGAATATTTAAGTCCCTTAAACGCTTCTTCGCCTCATCGAATGCCTTTCTCTTTCGGACCAGAGCTGGGGAAAAGTCCTGGAATAACATGATCTTGGATCCTTTATAGATCATGGCTTGGAAATCTTTTCCAAGATTTCTAGAGGCTTCTAGGAGTATCTGCCTCTCCCTATAGTTCTGCAGCCAGAACAGGACCGGGCGGGGGCGCTGGTTCAAGCCGGGCCCATGTATTGCGACCCGGTAGGCTCCCCTCCAAGCCCTCCATTTTTTCCTCTCCAGACGTCCCCAACAGTACCCTTCCACTGACACTCTCATTCGTTTGGCCGAACTGGTCCTCACCCTTAACAATTTCTCCTTTGAATCCTCCCACTTCCTCCAGACCAAAGGCGTAGCCATGGGCACACGTATGGGCCCCAGCTATGCCTGTCTCTTTGTGGGCTATGTAGAACAGTTGATCTTCCGTAATTACACTGGCACCACTCCCCACCTCTTCCTCCGCTACATTGATGACAGCATTGGCGCCACCTCGTGCTCCCGCGAGGAGGTTGAGCAATTCATCAACTTCACCAACACATTCCACCCTGACCTTAAATTTACCTGGACAATCTCCGACACCTCGCTCTCCTTCCTGGACCTCTCCATCTCCATTAGTGACGACCGACGTGACACTGACATTTTTTACAAACCCACCGACTCCCATAGCTACCTGGATTACACCTCTTCCCACCCTATCTCTTGCAAAAATGCCATCCCGTATTCCCAATTTCTCCGCCTCCGCCGTATCTGCTCCTAGGAGGACCAGTTCCACTATAGAACACACCAGATGGCCTCCTTCTTTAGAGACCGCAATTTCCCTTCCCACGTGGTTAAAGATGCCCTCCAACGCATCTCGTCCACATCCCACACCTCCGCCCTCAGACCCCACCCCTCCAACCGTAACAAGGACAGAACGCCCCTGGTGCTCACCTTCCACCCTACAAACCTTCGCATCAACCAAATCATCCGCCGACATTTCCACCACCTCCAAAAAGACCCCACTACCAGGGATATATTTCCCTCCCCACCCCTTTCCGCCTTCCGCAAAGACCGTTCCCTCCGTGACTACCTGGTCAGGTCCACACCCCCCTACAACCCACCCTCCCATTCTGGCACTTTCCCCTGTCACCGCAGGAACTGTAAAACCTGTGCCCACACCTCCTCCCTCACCTCTATCCAAGGCCCTAAAGGAGCCTTCCACATCCAAAGTTTCACCTGCACATCCACTAATATCATTTATTGTATCCGTTGCTCCCGATGCGGTCTCCTCTACATTGGGGAGACTGGGCGCCTCCTAGCAGAGCGCTTTAGGGAACATCTCTGAGACACCCGCACCAATCAACCAAACCACCCCGTGGCCCAACATTTCAACTCCCCCTCCCACTCTGCTGAGGACATGGAGGTACTGGGCCTCCTTCACCACCGCTCCCTCACCACCAGACGCCTGGAGGAAGAACGCCTCATCTTCCGCCTCGGAACACTTCAACCCCAGGGCATCAATGTGGACTTCAACAGCTTCCTCATTTCCCCTTCCCCCACCTCATCCTAGTTTCAAACTTCCAGCTCAGTAACTGTCTCCTTGACCTGTCCGGACTTGTCCGACCTGCCTATCTTCTTTTCCACCGATCCATGCCACCCTCTCCTCCTTGACCTATTACCTTCATCTCCTCCCCCACTCACCCATTGTACTCTATGCTACTTTCTCCCCACCCTCACCCTCCTCTAGCTTATCTCTCCACACTTCAGGCTCACTACCTTTATTCCTGATGAAGGGCTTTTGCCCGAAACGTTGATTTCGCTGCTCATTGGATGCTGCCTGAACTGCTGTGCTCTTCCAGCACCACTAATCCAGTATTTGGTTTTCAGCATCTGCAGTCATTGTTTTTAGCTAGTTCATTCCACCCTTACCTGGCCTGATCCAGCCTCCAGATTTAAAAGCTGTGGCAGCCACTGCTCGAGAAACGCTGTAAGCTGGCCTTCCTCTTCCTGTTCAGGAAGGCCCAGCAAACGAATATTTTTTCGACGACCTCGATTGTCGAGGTCATCAATATGATTCTCTAAGATCCGGACTCGCTGTTCGAGAGTCCGGACCCGATCCACGGCCGATTGCGCTGCAGTTTCGGAGGTCGTGGCCTTTAGCTCCGCCCCTCCGACTCGGCGCTCGATTTCTTTAATGCCTCGGTCGTGCTTTTGCAGCGCGGCCGAGAGTGAGTCCCATCGGCTTCGGGATTCTTCAATGAAAGCGTCGATCTTCGCATCGAGTTTAGAGATCATTTCCACAAGGCTTGCCACCGTAGGTAAGTCCCCCGGGGCGGCTGTGGACGCCTCTGCTGCAGCTGGAGAGGGTGCGGGAGTGGGGTTCCTTCCTGCTGAGAGCTGCGGGCTCCCTTCCCTTTAGTCATTTTGCTGAAGATGAAATTGTTTAAATTCAACACTAAGCAACTAATTAAATTAAACAGTTATTTTAAATGATTTGGTGAGTGTGGTGGGGGTGGGTGATCCACTTTGCCCAAGTCTTGGGAGGAGCACTGTAGACTCAGACTTGCTGGGTCGCCGCCATCTTGGATCCCCCATATGTCTTCTTAACAATCCTGTCTTCTTGGGTGGCAACTTTGAGGGATCAATGGACATGGACCCAAGATCCCTCTGTTCCTCCACGCTGCCAAGAATCTTGCCTTTAACACTGTATTCTGGATTCAAACTTGACCTTCTACATTGAATCACTTCGCACTTTTCCAGGTTGAACTCCATCGACCACTTCCAGCTCCGCATCCTGTCAATATCCCGTTGCAACCTACAACAGCCCTCAACACTATCCAGAACTCCATCAACCGCATGTCACACAGAGGGTGGTACGTGTATGGAATGAGTTGCCAGAGGAAGTGGTGGAGGCTGGTACAATTGCAACATTTAAAAGGCATTTGGATGGGTATACAAATAGGAAGGGTTTTGGAGGGATATGGGCTGGGTGCTGGCAGGTGGGACTAGATTGGGTTGGGATATCTGGTCAGCATGGTTGGGTTGGACTGAAGGGTCGGTTTCCATGCCGTACATCTCTATGACTCTGACTCTATGTCATCGGCAAACTTACTAACACACCCTTCCACTTCCTCATCTGAGTCAGTTATAAAAATCACAAGCAGAGGTCCCAGAACAGATCCCTGCAGAACACCACTGGTCACCAAGCTCCAGGCTGAATACTTTCCATCTACTACCCCCCTCTGTCTTCTATGGGCTAGCCAATTCTGTATCAAGAGAGCCAAATTTCCTCGTTTCCCATACCTCCTTACTTTCTGAATGAGCCTACCATGGGAAACTTTATCAAACGCTTGCTAAAACCCACATGCACCACATACACTGCTCTACCTTCAATGTGTTTCATCACATCCTCAAAAGAATTCAATAAGGCATGTGAGGTCTGACCTGCCTCTCATCAAACTATGGTTTTGCAAGTAATCATAAATCCTGTCTGTCAGGATCCTCTCCAACAATTTGACTACCACAGATGTAAGACTGGCTGGCCTGTTCAGTAGATTGATTTTTAGGATGAAGGAGTTTGTCTCAGAAGGAAAGTTTTGCTCACTGGAGTTCAGAAGAATGAGTGGCGATCTTATTGAAACACGGTACAGTGGCTCAGTGGTTAGCATTGCTGCCTCACATCGCCAGGGACCCAGGTTCGATTCCAGCCTCGGGTGACTGTCTGTGTAGAGTTTGCAAATTCTCTCTGTGTCTGCGTGGATTTCCTCCGGTTTCCTCCCACAGTCCCAAGCTGTACAGGTTAGGTGAACTGGCCATGCTAAATTGCCCATAGTGCTCAGGTTAGGTACACTAGTCAGAGAAAATGTAGAGTAAAAGAGTAGGGGCATAGGTCTGGGTGGGTTACTCTTCAGAGGGTCGGTGTGGAGTTGTTGGGCCAAATAGCCTATTTCCACAATACCAGGATTCTGTGTTAAGAAGGTATGTTTCTCCTTGTAGGGTTACCTGGAACTTAAAGGCACAGCTTCTAATTCAGCGGTCTTCCGTTTAAGATGGAGATGAGGGGCAATTTCTTCTCTTAGTGAGTCATTAATCTTTGAAATTCTCTGCCTCAGAGAGTAGTGAAGGCTCAATCATTGAAAACTTTTAAGGCAGTTAGATTTTTCATTTACAGGGGAGTAAAGAGTTATGTACCCCAAGCAGAATGGGAAATTAAAACCACAATCAGATCTGTCATGACCCTACCAAACAGCAAAAGAGACTTGAGAGGCTAAATGACCTATTCCTGCTCATATTTCTTGGATTCTTATGAAATGAGCATAAAAGACCAGTAGATATAATCATAATTCAACCTTTGTTAAAGTCATGTCCTTATTTCTGCACTATACTTGGATTTAATATTTATAGTTGAGTTACAAATTTGAGAATTTTTAAGACAAAGTAGCTGATACATAGAACTCTACCACACAGGTTGAGATGCTAGTTGAGGTGCTAAAGCAACATCATTTGTGGAAGGATACAGTTGTAGTGTGATGAATTTATACCAGCAACTTTCAATACGAATGTAGATGCAAAAATTCATAATAGTAAAAAATAATAGGTAGCATATATGAACAAAACACAACATTTCCTGTGAGCATTGCACAAAAGGTTTTCAAGATCAAGTGTCTTTGCTGATGGTTAAAGATGCTTTAGGGAGGCAGATTCTGCCACAAGCGTCATTGTGATGCCTGCTTTCAGCATTGACGTCTGTTGCCAAGTCACTGCAATGTCTGATCATCATGGCAGTGCACACCAGCCTACAGAAGGTATCATTTTCTTCGGTCATCAGCAAATGACTCTCAGGTACGATAACCAAAGTCTAGAGGCCTTCATGTCACATTTGATAACATCCTTGAACTAAGCACCCTAATGACTCTGGTTACCTCATTGTACAGCAAATCCTTGGATATGCGACAGCCTTACATGCCATGGCAAGCTTGAACTTTGTTTAAGGAATGCTAACAATCCTGGCAGCTTTAACTTTGAGAGGATTGCCACATTCATATTTTTGACCTCCCTTTCCTTTATTTTTTCAAGGAATATGTTGCCCAGGCCAAAATACCTTTAAACTGATTTGCTTGCTTGGCCACTTCAGACAACCAGAGTCAACCAGACTGCCATAGATTTGTAGTCAAATGTAAACCAGACCAAGGTAAGGATGGGAATTTTTTTTCTCCAAAGAAAACCACTGAAGCAGATCACTTATGACTTATAATATCATGGTCACCATTTTTGGGACTACTTTCTAATTCTAGATTTATTAGCCAAACCTAATTCCAGCAGCTGCTGTAATGGGATTTGAACCAACATCCCAGCATATCACCTTAAATTTTGGGATTATTAGTCCAGTGAAATTGCCATTATGCCATTGTCCTCAACTGTTGGGATAAAGCGATAATGTCTAAAAGTGTGGTGCTGGAAAAGGCAGCATCCGAAGAGTAGAATCAAAATTTTAAGCTTAAGCCCATCATCAGAACGCCATACTTTTCAACCCTGACTCTCCAGCATCTGCAGCCATCACTTTCTCCAAAAACTATAAAGTGCCACAGATATGCTATAATATACGCAATATACTATAATATGCCCAAGATACCCACTGATAAGTTTCAATTCTTGAAAGCGGTTCATTATCCATGTTTCACAGATTTGATTAGAGCATGAAAGAAAGCAAGCTGGAAATGTAAAAACAAATAGCAAGACTTTCTTGAAGAGTCTGAAAAAAAATTAAATGAATATTGTCCTCTAGAAGACAAGAATAGATTGTTAATAGTAGATAAAGATATGAGGGATGTAATGAATAAAAATGTTGCTTGTGTTTTCACTAAAGAGAATATAAAACTACCCTGAAATACCCGTACATCTGGAGGTTGAACAAAGAGGGGACTTTGGTGAAACTGTGATCATTATGGACATGGTACTTAGCAAACTGCTGGTAGATCATTCTCTGCATCCTGATGGATTTTAGCCTAGAGTCTTGGCAAGGGTGACTAATGAAGTGGTGAATGATTGGTTTAATTTTTAAGCAGTAATTTATATTGCAGACATTTCGTCCCCTGTCTAGGTGACATCCTCAGTGCTTGGGAGCCTCCTGTGAAGCACTTCTGTAATGTTTCCTGCGGCATTTATAGTGGTTTGTCTCTGCCGCTTCCGGTTGTCAGTTCCAGCTGTCCGCTGCAGTGGCCGGTATATTGGGTCCAGGTCGATGTGCTTATTGATTGAATCTGTGATTCACTGTGCTTATTAATTGAATCTGTGATCTGTGAATCACAGATTCAATCAATAAGCACATCAACCTGGACCCAATATACCGGCCACTGCAGCAGACAGCTGGAACTGACAACCGGAAGGGGCAGAGACAAACCACTATGAATGCCGGAGGAAACATCACAGAAGTGCTTCACAGGAGGCTCCCAAGCACCGAGGATGTCAACTAGAAAGGGGACGAAACGTCTGCGATACAAATTCCCAGCTTGGCAAACAGAATCACAACAATTAGCACCCAAGCTACAAAACTTCTCACAAACAGTAATTTATAGGCCAGGTAGCTTGATGTCTGTCATGTGGAAGGACTTAGAATCAATCATTAAGGAGGTTGTAACTGGCTACCTGGAAAAACTCAAGATCATCCAAAGAGTTAGCATGGTTTTGTGGAAGGGAAATCGTATTTAATCAACTTATTTGAGTGATTTGAAGTATCAGTTAAAGGGGAGCCCTTTTATGTATTGCACTTGGATTTCCAGAGGCAACTGATAAGGTTTCACATGTAACGTTACTGCACAAAGCAAGAGCTCAAGTTCGAAAAAAAAATGTGGATAGAAGATTGGCTGGATGACAGAAGAAAAATGGGTCTGTTTTGGATTGGCAGCACATGACATTTGGGATCTTGTAGAGGTCTCACAGGCTACAATTTTTAATTAATATCAATGATTTAGGTAAAGGGTTTGAACACATGCTAGCAAATTTGCAGCTGGCACAAAGATATTAGGAAAATATGTTGTGAAGGTGAAATAACCAGAATACAGACTGACATAGATAGGTGAGTAAATGGCCAAAGATCTTGTAAGTGGAATAATAATGCAGGGAAAAGTAAACTTGTTCACTTCAGCAGAAAGAATTACAATGCAAATTATTAATTGACTGGAGAACAACTGCAGAATTCTGAGATGCAGAGGATTTAGGAGTCCTGATGCAGGAGTCACAGAAGCTTAGGAAGACTAATTGTGTACTATCCTTTATTACAAGAAAAACTGAACATAAAAGTAAGGATGTTATGCTTCAGTTCTACAGGGCAGACATATCAAATATTGTGCATAGCTTTGGGCTCCTTTATTTAAGGAAGAATATAACTACTTTGCAGGTGGTTCAGAGGAGGTTGATACCTTGAATGAGGGCGTTGTCTTATGAGGAAAGATTGTATAGCTGGGCTTGTTTTCACCAAAATTCAGAACAGTAAGGGATGGTTTGACTGAATAATGATCATGAATGGCCTTCACAAGTTGGATGTGGAAAGACCATTTCCTCTTGTGGGTGAATCCAGAACCAGGGGTCACTTAAAATTAGGGGTTACCCTGTTAAGACACAGAAGAGAGTTGTTTTTTCTCTGAGGGCTGTAAGACTTTGAAATTGTGCCTCAGAAGGCGGTGGAGGTGGAGGTGGGGTCATTAAACACTTTTAAAGCAGAGGTAACTAAATTGATTCCTTTGCCTACCATGAATCTGAGGCTTTTGGGTACAGGTGGGAATGTGGAATTTGGAAAACAAACAATTCAGACATGACCTCAAGTTCAACAAAAGGGCTGAATGGCCTAGTTCTACTCCGAATTTACATGCTCATATGCATTCATCATGCATGTGGCGCTTTTGGACACCTTTCAGGAAACACAACTTGCCCAAATGTGTAATCAAACACAAGTATGAATATGAACAGTCATATCTGGAGCAAACAAATTTTTAAAATGTCTGTTTAACCATGCTCACACCCTACACTCTACATTACATCCACATACAGCGTAGTGCATCCTTTTGTCAAAGTAGCCTTTCTACCTTTTTAAACCTTTGTGTTCAGATAACATCATTTAGCTGTGTATATAACCAAAGCCTGGACTATAGCAGAGTATAGAAATAGATTGGTTTCCTTGGAGATTCTCCCCACCAGCACTGTAATTAATCAATGGAAAGGTTTGCAGCCAGGAAGAACGAACCCTGCTCTAAACAACATGTTCTATTCCTGAAAGGAGGAAGGCTGTCTCCTGGGAGATATCAATCACATTTTAAGAATGCAGCATTATTGTGCAACTCTGCAGATATAAACTGCCACATTGCAAAACTCTACCTCTGAAATTCAATCATCAAAAGGTTGTTATTGCAGAAGACATCCCAACAATACCTGTCTAGGCAACAGGCAAAATCCAGACCACAGATTGTTTTTAACATTTTTAAAAACATATTGATTCCTCTTCCCTCCTCCACATCTTGTCCTCCAGCTGCCCGCGTGCCATGATAACTGTCATACTGGTGTCACCAACTCAGTAGTAGACCCAACCGAAGGCAACAGGCACCCTTTGTGCTGTGGCTCAACAGTACTGTACTGCATGGCAACACATACATGCCATATCAGACGTTGCCCTTGTTCTCCCCTCCACCAAAAAGGGATACAGAAATATCACAGATCCTCATGTATAAAGAAATTTCCACATATCAGGATCCAAACCTGAATAGGCAACCATAAACAGCCCTGTTACTGACAGCTCCACAGAGTCCCTGCATGAGTCAGGCTAGCAGCAGTGCTCCATGAGTTGATCAAAGCTGAGTCACTCTAGTAAAGCTCGTATGCAAATGACAATCATAAGTAGCAGCTGGGTGCAAGTTTCACAACGAGAGTCATTATGGCATAGTTTCAATCGATTCCCTTTCACCACTGCTGATGTGATAATGCTGTTAACTGTGATAACACTAAGCCACACACAGACACTAAAAATCAATTTTGCAACTCTGAAATATATATGTTTCTGTTGTATGAACTCCTCATGAATTTCAAGCAGTTGGGGGGAATGAGGTGGTGGTGAGAGGTGTTGAAATTCCAAATCTCTTGACCAACTGGCCTCAGTATCTGAGCTAAGGAACAGAAGTAAAATCTATTCAATGATTTGAGAGATGAATGTGCAAAGATGTCACACAAGGGCAGTACTAGACTCAGCTGTGACAGAACTCTCACATTAATACTCTTTTTTCAGGTTTGGTGCCCTGCACTAAAATCCTTAGTTACACAACAAAAAGAAACAACTAGATTGAGCAGATGACCAGGTCATCAGAGGAGCAATGCTGTAATTCTAAATGCTCTTCAGAAAAGCGCCAACATAACCTGAACATTCAGCCTGTTAATGCGTATATTCTGTATAAATTTTAATACTCATTGCAACAATCTAATTTACATCTATCTCTTCAACATCCTTCTCACTGTGTTTTCTGAGAGTCACAATTCCATTCCTGTCTGCTTTTTAGACCCCTTACTCCAATAATTGTCTCACTCTAGGAATCTCAGAAACAACTCAAGATCACTAACACTCAAAAACTTTGAATTGTTATAGCACAAGTGGAGGTCACTTCATCCAGTGTGACTGTGCAGCTCTCTGTGTGAACAGTGCACTTTGAGAGTTTCCTACCTTCTCTCCATAACCTACCTTTTTCAGAAAATAATCCAATTTCCTTTCTTCTGGATTCCCTTACGAAAAAAATCCTTCCACCTTTTCAAATCCTTTTAATCATTTTAGTCATCTCCTGTACATAGATCCATAATCTTCTCAACTCCAGAGAAGCCTTTTAAATTTAACCTTTTTTGACAGGGTTCTTTCTGATGGAAGTATATTGCAATCCCTCCAAGACCAATATATCCCCTGAGGAGAACAATACAAAACTGAACGCAGATGAGCTTCACGTCACTGTAACCTTCTGTGGCATTTGCCAATTGAGAGAAAACAATGAGTTATTAGCTAGGTGATAAACAGGTTTTTCCCCCTTACTGCCAGCAGTTTAGAACCCAGAAAAAAAAAGTGGAATATAATATTTATTGTCACTCTTCATCTAATAAATAATGGTAAAGATCACAATTTGCAAGTAAAAATGAACCATTTGTTACATAATTTCTTACACACAGCTAACTGTTTTGCTTTATGATAGAACTGCCAAATTTCATACAATATGTGCTGATAGCAAAGGGATAGGTTCACTCCATCCCTTCCCCTATTTAAACCTGTTGAAAATGCAAGCCTTTGACATCCAGTCATTAATACACAGAGGCTATGAGTAATTCAACATAGTTGAGGGATGGAGCAATCTTGCATTGCATAAAACAATCCAAACTCTATGCACAGGCACAGTGTCACATGCTAGAACTTTGTAACAGGCTGAGTTTCCATTTTCTTCCTCCCTGGATTTCAAAACCAAGAGTCTAAAAATACTTTTTTATATAATAAAAGCATGCTCTACCACATTCGTAAACCAGTCTGAATATTATTCAAGGTTTTCACAGATGGGTGTATGAAATTATAATAGCTAAAGTGAATGGGATATAACAAACGTCCAGCAACACAATTAGAGACATCATTCTGAAACATTTGGGTTGTGTCAGGAAATAATGAATGTGAACCAACACTGGATTGACACTACAGGTAGTGGCTGTAATGGGAGAAACTTGATAGAAGGAGTTATTGCACAAGTCTTATTTGGTAATATTAAATTGCATTATTCACTCTTCTATTACTCAGGCCATCTGAAATTCTGACATCTACATCCTCGTCACCTATCCTCACGCCCATCATCCGGAGTATTAATTTATCATCCACATACCTCTATATGGTTACAATGACCCCTAGCCATACAATCTAGCGCACACCATTTCATCTTTCAGCTCTGCTCTTCTCTGCGGCCCTCTACCTTTGTTCTAACTTCAGCAGCCCAGATGCTGAAGCTCTCACTATCTATTTCCACTTGATACAAGTCTACTTACAGACTGCATCAGATTTTCTGTCAATAGTAAACTATTCAGCCTGGTGATCAGGGTAAGGGAGTTTGACACTATGTAAAAGGGACCTGAATAAATTAAGCAACCAACAGATTTGTATACAGAGAAATGTGCATAATCTGGTATAAGAATCAAGACCATACAATGTAATGTTACTCACTGGGCAAAGATCACAAAAATTCTGATGTGGTCACTGTCCATTCATTATAGTTACCTAGTCAATAGAGGTCTTTTGGCATTGCATTGCAGCTGACAGATTATATTAATCCATTACAATTTACTGCTAAAAATCAAATTCAGAATATTGTGAGCAATTTTCAGAATCTTATTTCTTGAAGTAGATACTTAAAATTCAAAATATGAGTAATAAGGAGAAGAAAGAAGCAAATTATTAATGTATGATAATAACCTCACATACAGGGTTCTGTGATGGATCAAGCAACCTCTTCATTCTCTCCTGGGAATAATGTTTTCACTCAGAAAAGATTAACATTGGAGTCTCCTTTCTCAACTAAAAACGAGAAGTGCTGAAGAAACTCAGCAGGTTATACAGTCTCTCTGGAGAAATGGAGAGTTAACTTTTTGAGTTCGATGTGACTTCTTCAGAACTGCATTTTCTCTATACTGGCTGCTTTATGAAATAGTTTTGAAATTGAGTGAAATCTGTGTAGAATTTAATCTCATTTGGGTAGTCGCTGAACACGGGTGAGATACTATTTTCGTAAATGGTAATGTTGAGGAAGCATTAATCAGCATCCATTTATGCATACTTGATTTAAAATTTGATGTTGACATATGGTCCCAAAGAAAAAAAGAATTTTAGTTCCAGGTACCATCAAACAATCAGGACAGCAGGGGGCCAGAACTACATCCATGTAAGTGGAGCAACACATGTTTTAAAAATGAAATATTTACCTGAATACACAAAAGAATAAATCTTCCAGTAATGAGTCATATAAGTCAGACACCAGTACAGGGTACAAACCTGTGGGGCAAAAATCTTTAAAAGGTAGAAGCATTTTTAAAAAAAAATGTCCAAGATACAATTCAAATTAGAAACCATCAAAATGCAGCTTGAATTTATTTTAAAAATCAAGAGAAAAGACTGTTTCCCCAAAGAAAAAAATGCACAGAACTGACCTTAAGGATAAAAAATGTCCCACAATAGAGCTCTGACCCTTTGCAGTTGCTCCACCATTCAATATGTTCATGACTGATCCTTGATCTCAATACCATATTCCCACCAAATATACCCCTTGATACCTTTAAAATCTAAAAAATGATATATATCTTAAACATATTCAGTGACTTAGCCTCCTCAACCTTCTGTGGTAGACAATTCCATTGCATCACTACTTTTGAATGAAGGAATTTTTCAACTCTGTCCCAGATGGTCTAACCTGAATCCTGACACTGTCCCCACTAGTTCTAGACTTCCCAACCAGTGAAAACATTCTACCTACATCTTATGTTCCCATCCCTGTTAGAATTTTATGTTTCAATCAGATCCCCTTTCATCCTTCTAATCTCAAGTGAATACAGGTCCAGTCAAACTAATCTCGCCTGTAGGGCAGTCCTGCCATCCATAATGGAGCTCCAATGCCATTTCTTCTGTGTCAAGTATCTCTTAGAGACAGCAAGACTTCATACAATAGTCCAGGTGCGTTCTCACTAAGGCCTTGCGTAACTGCAGTAAGACATCCTATTTGTAAACTAAAATCTTCTTACAATGAAAGTTTATCATTTGCCTTTCTACATATTTGTTGGATCTGCCTGTCTACTTTCATTAATTGGTGGACAAGGACATCCAGATCCCTTTGTGTATTCACACATATCACAATTTAAATTCTACTCTGCCCTTAACTTCCACATTGAAAATAATAACTTCATATTTAGCCACGTGTACTGCACCTGCCACTCACTCGACTTGTCGAAATCACTGAAGCCTCCTCGCAACTCTCAATCCCACATAGTTTTTTTGTCAGCAAACTTGGAAATGTTGCATTTGGTTCCCTTGTTCAGGTCATTTATTTATATATACATATATCATGAATAGCTGGAGCCCACTAATCTTTTGCTATATTAGTTACTATCTGCTATTCAGAAAAACAGTTATTCTTCCTGTCTGTCAAACATCTCTCAATCCATGCCAATATATTATCCAATATGCTATGTGCTTTAATTTTGCCCACTAATTTCTCATGCAGGACCTTATTGAAAGGACCTTAGCTGAAAATCCAAATACACCACATCCACTGGTTCTCCCTTGCTTTTCTGCTTGTTACATATGGCCCTTTAGCCCACCAAACTTATGCCAACAATGATGCCATACTGAACTAATCCCATCTGCCTGCATGTGGTCCATATCCCTCTATTCCCTGCCTGTGCATCTGGCTGAATAAATACCTCTTAAATGTGGCTATCATAGCTGCTTCTATAACAGACCGTGGCAGTGTCGTCCAGGCAACTACCACACACTGTGTAAAAAAAAAAACTTTCTCCTTCTCCAGTTAAACCAATTCCCCCTAGTATTTGACATTTCTACCTGCAAAATAAAAAAAAACAGGTTACCCACATGATCCATGTCTCATAATTTTATGCACTTCTATCAGGTCACACCTCAGCCTTCAACACTCTCTAGCAAAAATAACCCCACTTTGTCCAACCACTTCTTCTATGTAAGTCACTCCAATCCAGGCAACATCCTAGTAAACCTCTTTTGCACACTCTCCAAAGCCTTCACCTCCTTCCTAAAATGTGGGGATCAGAACAACACACAATAATCCATGTGGTCTAATTAAAATCTTACATAGCTGCAACATAACTTGCCAACTTAATGCCACAATCACTGAAGAGAAGCATCTTTATCTTACCCACTTGTGTTGCTATTTTCAGGGAGCTATGGGGTTGGACCCAAAGATCCCTCTGAATATCAATGCTCCTAAGGGTCATAACATTTACCGTATACTTTTTTCTTGTATTTGACCTCCCAAAATGCATCACCTCACACTTATCTGGATTAAACTCCATTAGCCATATCTATGAATGTAAAGCTTCCTCCACACTGTCCTGGTCAAACTCCCAGGCAAGTACAACATAGGTTTAACCCTTGAACCCCCAACCCACAGCTCTCCTGTGGCCAGGAGTTCCACCAAGATTCTCAACCCTAAATAAAAGTTATCCTTATCTCAGTCTTAAATTGGTACCCCCCCCCCCCCCCCCCGCCTTATTTTGAGACTATGCCCTATGGTTTAGGTAAAGGGGCGAGATTTAAAAGGGGACCCAAGGGGCAATTCTTTCACGCAGGTGATGCATGTATGGAATGACCTGCCAGAGGAATTGGAGGCGGCTGGTACAATTACAACATTTATAAGGCATCTGGATAGGTATATGATTAGGAAGGGTTTTGAACCAAGTGCTGGCAAATGGGACTAGATTAATTTAGGGTATCTGATCAACATGGATGAGTTAGACTGAAGAGTCTGTTTCCATGCTGTACATATCTATGACTCTATAAAAGGATGCCGCTCTTTGGCTCCTCAAGCTTGTTCCAACATTGATTAGAATCATGGCCGGTCTGATGTTACTGATCAAAAATTTATCTTACGAGTTGTGGCAAGACTCCCAACCTCAGAAAAAAAGTTCTCCTTATCTCAGTCTTAAATTAGTCCTCCCTTATTCTGAGACTATGCCCACCGTCCTGGACTCTCCCATGACTCTCCTCTCAGTGTTTACGTTGTCAAGTCCCTTAAGAATCCTCTATGTTTCAATGAAATCATCTCTCATTCTTCTAAACTCCAGTGAGTAGAGTCCCAACCTGTTTAGTCTTTGCTTGCCATATCAGAGATCATCCTAATGTAACCTTCTCTGAACTGCCTCCTATGAAACAATATATTTCCTTAAATAAGGAAACCAAAACTGCTCACAATATTCCAGATGTGGTCTCACTAGCACAGTTGCAGTAAGACTTCCCTACTCTTACAGTCCAACCCCCTTGAAGTAGGAGACAACATTCCATTAGTCTTCTTGTTTACCTGTTTTCTTTGTTTCATGCGCAAGTGCCCAGTATTATCTGAGAATTATTTTTTTAAATCTGACAGTTCTACTAGCCCACTGCTGGTGTCAGTTTACATGTTGACAATGACCTTGCATGCATTTCAGGCTTCAACCTACTCTGCTTAACACAAATAGGGCTACCATGCTGACCAGATATCCTAAATTAATCTCATCCCATTTGCCAGTACTTGGTCCATATCCCTCTAAACCCTTCCTATTCATTTACCCATCCAGATACCTTACAAAAGTTGTAATTATACCAGCCTCCTCCACTTCCTCTGGCAGCTCATTCCATACATGCAACACCTGCTGCGTGAAAGAATTGGTTCTAAAAGTAACTCACATTCCACAGGTACTCAAATGGAAATATACAAGACCACAGCTACTCCTTGGCATTTTCTTCTGGACATATATCAGACAATTAGCTTCACTCCCTATCCCAATGTTCTATGTTTCTATGGCCATGCGCTTTCATATTAAAGATGTAACATTGAAATAATGATTGTAAAAGGCACCTGGAAAAAAGCTCATCAAGCTCTGGTGTTAAAACAACACCAGGAAACAATACAAGTGAGTGCAGGTGTCTAATTCTGGTGCAGTACTGATGGGTATAGTTGCATCACGGGTAAAGGTCTGTCTGTGTATAGCACTGTACAAGGGTATAGCACTCATAGAAACAGGCTTGTCACTATAATATACAGGGGTACAATAGCTATAGTGAATGCTTAACTATAATTGTAATATACTTAGGTACAGTACTGATGTTTTTGAGAGAGAAAATTTGAACTGATGAATTAAGAGCACTTAAATACTTTGACTGATGTCAAACATTTACCTCAAATCAAATATATCTGTTAAACTATTAAGTAATTAGATTTACTTTTCACAATTCAGATGGGTGTTTTAAAACTGAGAGATACACATTATTCTAGGTGCAAATATAAAGAACATGAAGGTTTGATGTTTTATCCATCATGCTGCTAAGGAGGAGCCTGTGGAGATCTCAATTAGCCAAAACCAATGTATTAAGAAGGCTCCAATAGCAGCAGTGTCTCTCATGTGCAGGATGTGCTGCAGAAATCTACCAAAATTCCTTTGAAAGCACCTTCCAAACCCATGACTACTACCATCTAGAAGGACAAGGGCAGCAGACGGATGGGAACACCACTACCTTCAAGTTCCCCTCCAAGTCACACATCACCCCGATTTCTAAACATATTGCCATTCTTTCACTTGGTCAAAATTCTAAAATTCCCACCCTAACAACATTGTCGGTGGACCTACAGAAATAGATTGCATTGATTCAAGACCTCATCACCACTTTTGCAAGGGCAATTCTTCATTCATTCACAGGATGAGGGCGTTGCTGGCTAGACCAGCATTTATTGCTCATCTCTTATTGCCCAGAGGGCAGATAAGAATCAACCACATGGCTGTGGGTCTGGAGTCACATGTAGGCCAGACCAGATAAGGTTGGCAGTTTTCCTCCTGAAGGACATTAACAAACCAGTTTGGTTTTTCCAACAATCAGCAAGAAATTCATGGCCATTGTTAGACTCTTAATTCCAGATTTTGTTGAATTCAAGTTCCACCACCTGCCATGGAGGGATTTGAACCTGGGTCGCCAGAACATGACCTGGCTCTCTGGATTAACAGTCCAGTGATTATACCACCAGGTCATCGTCTCCCGAGAGAGAGAGAGAGAGAGAGAGAGAGAGAGAGAGAGAGAGACACACAGAGACAGAGATGCACACACAGGGAGAGAGACAGACAGACAGGGGGGGTGGGGAAGAGAGAGGGGGGGAGAGAGAGAGAGAGAGAGAGAGAGATGGGAGGAGAAAGAGCAGAAAGGGACAGGGGATGGGGGTGGGGGGGGGGGGGGGTGGGGGGGTGGGGGGGGAGAGCGGGGACACAGGGAGAGAAACAGAGAGAAGGAGAAGACGGGCAGTTGTTACATCCTCCAAGATTGTATTGGAGGTGCAATGGGGAATCCTGCTGATTACCACTCACTCTTAGCTGATGAATCAGTACACCCTCCATGTCAAGTACTGATTGGAAGAAGCACTGAAAGGCAGGGCACAGAATGTACTCTGGATGTGAGATTCAATATCCATTACCAAGAATGACACCATAGCACACCACCATGTATCCATGCCAACATTTCTGTCTTGGATCAGCTGCAGGGCTCAACACAAGCTGGATGAACAGCATCTCATTGTCCACTTGGGGACTTTGAGGCCTTCAGGATTCAATATTGCTTTCAATAAATTTACAGCCTGAATATCTCATTCTATATCTTTTACCCACCCTACAAGCCAACTCCTACCATGACACGGGTACTTTCAGCACATCTAAACCATTTTCACTCAATTTTCATTATCCAGCTTTTGTTCTTCCCTATCATCAATCCCTTCATCTGCATAATTTTTCTCCTCGCTCTCTCTCTGTTCGTTCTCAGCCATTATGGGAGTAATACAGAACAAGTATCGCTCCCATTTCTAAGAATACAGAGATGACCTCTACTTGCTGCTTCATGACAGCACAAAACAAGGATGCAAATCTCTTCTCTACTCTAAATCACAGCCTGATGAACCAATGGCTATATTAATACCTCATTACTGTTCCACCTTTTCAATTGTCTTTCTTGATGTTAATTGTTAAAATAGTCAGACTTCACATTATTGAAGGAACAGACTTCAAGGATCTACAGCAAAGTGATAAAGCAAAGTCCTTGCAATTCTGGGCACTCAGTTACTAGGTCTTAAAAGTTCAACTTGCTCATTGTGCAAACACTAGTGTCCCTCCAAACTGGCAGTTGCTTCAATAAGGTCATTAACAGTCAACTGATCTGGTTTAAACAAAATTAACTTTCAAACGAGAAATAGGATTAGAAAAAAAGACTGAGACAGTTTATCATGATTAGCTCTCCCAGTGGTTCAGCTGGTACATACATGAAGTAATTCAGTAAAAAAGACTATAAAGTTCTGCGTTAGAATTGTAGTCAGTACCTGATGTCAGACGTCCATTGGGACCATATTTAGGCATTGCTTTCCCTTTCTAGAACAGAAACGTTAGTCAGGGTTTCCATTCCTATTTGTGTCAAGAACTCCTGCTGGAAAATGGGTGTCAAGAAAGGATACAATCCTTCTCAGCTTCAACAACCACCACAGGTGAACAGCCATAGGTCACACACACAGAAAATATCAACTTGTATGCAAATCAGAAGATTGCTGAAGCTTGTGGAATCCGCATCACTGAGACGGACTACCATTGGCAGTAAAAAGAAGTATATTAATTCAGCAACAGAAATAGAAAACATGAAAACTAACTGAAAGTTAACAATAACCATTTGAGCTGATTTTCTGAGATGATTAAATATATAAGTGAATTTTGTGGTCTAGCGTTTGTCAGAATGTCACTGTTTAGCATTCTACCATCACAACTCTTGTCTGAAGCCTGCTACTTCACCTAAAAACTTTCAAAACAGCAGCCCAATTACAAGAGAGAGACAATTTTATTATTGTTGGCTTACTGCGCAGAATTATAAGGGGAATAAAATACGGCAATAGCATTAATACAGCAAGCAGCATTTTCAGGATTCAAGACATAATTAAACTTTTTACATTTTAGTATACAGGGGATATAGTATCAACTGTTCATGCTGCTCCCTGTGACTGTTATCAAGTGCATTGAGGTACACACTACTACTTATTGTGTAACATTAAATACTGATAATGCTGATTGTATGTAGAGACATATGACTAGTGGTTGTTCATCCATGATCTTATTGAATGGCAGAGTCAAGAGTGCAAATGGCTTAATTTTGCTCTGTCTCTGTATTGTTGTCTATATTCAACTTCTTAAATTCTATACTCTCACATTTAAGAAGCTTTTTCTAAAACTGACACCAATTTAGTTCGATATATTTGCACTTAATGTAATTTCAACACAGCTTCTCAAAAATTAGTTTGTAACATGTGACAAGTTAAGTCATGATTGATTTCATAAAAAGAGAAAATCATTTATAAACAAAAGGATAGGAAAGCAAGTGACTCAACAAGATGTCCAATAATTCTCAGTGCTGTCTCATTAGCCTTATACCATTAACAATTGTTCAGAGGAGTTCAGTTTTCAGGGAACAGAGACACAGGCCATGACTTGCAGGGGGCAGTCTATATAAGAATATCCTGATCAGGCAAAGGAAAATGAAAAGCAGGATAGGAACAAGGAACTTGCAGTTGAGCTAAATGTACAATTTCCATCAGGGGTTAAATGAGCAGGATGAAGATGGCTAATTTGTTTCCTCTCCACTTATAGAAATTATAATACATGCATTGCCACCCCAGTCAATATCAATTAATCTGGCATTCTTCAATTATAAAGGAGTGGGATGTTGTATTTATAGGTTTCCAAAGACAAGTAAAATAAATCACCAAGGTTTATCATATGACAGGTCAAAATCCTGGAAACCTCCTCACTGCAGCAAAGTGAGTCTTACCCACAGTTAAAAGAACTGCACCCATTGCAGAAGGCAACTCAACCACACCTTCTCAAAGACGACTAAGGATGGACAATGAATGCTGGCCCAGCCAGCGATGCCACATCCCATGAATGCATAGGTAAAATGGTATCTTTGCTGGTGTTAAGTGCACTTTATTTGTTCATGGCCAAGCCAAAAATCCACCCTCAACAAGCACTACCAAAAACTGATCACTTTAATTTCCAATTTGTGGAACTTAACATGCACTAATTGGCTGGATTGTTTGCCAGGAAGTTCAAAGTTAAAACTTTCCTCTTTTTGTACTGATTTAGTTTCAGGTAAGGAAAAAGTACTTTTGAACTGGGGATGAGAAAAATTTGGAGGGAGCCACACAAAGAAGCAGGACTAACTGAGATCATTTGTCCTCAGAGACATTAAAGGAAAATCTAATCCTATCTAAATTAATCACGCAATATCTAAACAATACATTTCTCAGCAGAATAATAGGAGAAACCCTTAACAAACTTTCCATTTCCTGATCCAAATGTAGTGTCATTTACTGCCCCAGATGAGATTAAAAAACTCAGTTCAAACTTGGAATTTAAGCTGGAATGTTCCAGCAATCCTAACCAATCATTCAATATCAATCACTAATATAGCAAGCACATTTAACATTATGAAATTCCCAAAGTGCTTCCTAGTAGCATTATAAAACAAGCCACATGAGATATTAGTCAGATAGTCAAAAGCTTGGTATATGTGTTAATAAGTGCCTTAAAGGAGGAAAGGAAGGTAGGCAGAATGGTGCAAGGAGGGAATTCCAGAGCTTGTAACTGAGGCACAACCTCTACTGGTGCAGCAATATAAATTGGTAAAGCAAAAGAGTCAGATATCTTTGGATATTGTGGATTTGTAAGAGATTATACGATAAGAAGTGATAAACCCATGGTAGAATTTGAAAAAAAGGATGAGAATTTTAAAATCAATAGTTGCTTGTCTGGGAGCCAATGAAGGCTAGGCCACTATTGGAATATCATATCTAATTCTGGTCTCCCTGCTATAGGAAGGATGTTGTGAAACTTGAAAGGGTTCAGAAAAGATTTACAAGGATGTTGCCAGGGTTGGAGGATTTGAGCGAAAGGCAGAGGCTGAATGGCTGGGCCTGTTTTCCCAAGAGCGTCAGAAGCTGAGAGGTGACCTCAGAGGTTTATAAAATCATGAGGGACATGGATAGGAAAAATAGACAAAGTCTGTTCACTGGAAAGTCCAAAACTAGAGGGCATAGGTTTAGGGTGAGAGGGGAAATATATAAAAGTGACCTAAGGGGCAACCTTTTCACACAGAGGGTGGTGCGTATATGGAATGAGCTGCCAGACGAAGTGGAGGAGGCTGGGACAATTGCAACATTTAAAAGGCATTTGGATGGGAATGTGAATAGGTAGGGTTTAGAGTGATACGGGCTGAAAAATGTGTTGCTGGAAAAGCGCAGGTCAGGCAGCATCCAAGGAGCAAGAGAATTGACGTTTCGGGCATGAGCCCTTCTTCAGGTAGAAGGGCTTATGCCCGAAATGTCGATTCTCCTGCTCCTTGGATGCTGCCTGACCTGCTGCGCTTTTCCAGCAACACATTTTTCAGCTCTGATCTCCAGCATCTGCAGTCCTCACTTTCTCCTTAGAGGGATACGGACCAAGTACTAGCAAATGGGACTGGACGAGGTTGGGATATCTGATCAGCATGGACGAGTTGGACCAAAGGGTCTGTTTCCGTGCTGTGTATCTCTATGACTCTGAGTACATCATGTGATAAGGAAATGTGGAGGTGCCAGTGTTGGACTAAGGTGGACAAAGATAAACGTTGCAGTCCAAAGATGTGCAGGTCAGGTGAATTGGCCATGCTAAATTGTCCGTAGTGTTAGGTAAGGGGTAGATGTAGATGTGGGGGTATGGGTGGGTTGCGCTTTGGCGGGGCGGTGTGGACTTGTTGGGCCGAAGGGCCTGTTTCCACGCTGTAAGTAATCTAATCTAATCTAATCTAAATCCCAGCCTCCTCCACTTCGTCTGGCAGCTCATTCCATATACGCACCACCCTCTGTGTGAAAAGGTTGCCCCTTAGGTCACTTTTATATATTTCCCTTCTCACCCTAACTGCCAGTGACCACAACTGCCTCACATTTACCACAGCCTTGGAGAGGGAAAGCAGCAGTTACTAAGAGACGATATTGAATTGGGGAAAGGAAATTATGACCCTACCAGACAAGGAATTGGGAAGTACAGACTGGGAGCAATTGTTCCACAGAAAGGGCACAACAGACATGCAGAGACTGTGTAAGGAGCAGTTGTTGCGAGTGATGCATAAACGTGTTCCTCTGAGAAAGATAAGAAGGGGTAAGATTAAGGAGCCTTGGATGATGAGAACAGAGGAGTTTCTTGTCAAAAGGAAGGAGGCAGCTTACGTAAGGTGGAGGAAGCAAGGATTGAGCACAGCTTTAGAGGATTACAGGCTGGCTAGAAAGGAGCTCAGAAATGGACTGAGGAGAGCGCCAGGAGGGGGCACGAACAAGGCTTGGCAGAAAGGATTAGGGAGAACCCAAAGGCATTTTACTCAGACGTGAGGAATAAGAGAATGATCAGGGAGAAGGTAGGGCTGATCAGGGACAACATAGGGAACCTGTGTGTGGAGTCTGAGCAGATAGAGAAAGCCCTAAATGAGTTTATTGCTTCAGTTTTCACTCAGGAGAGGGAGTTTTGAGGAGCTGGGATACAGGCTTGAACAGATCAAAATTGATGAAGTTGATGTGCTGGAAATTTTGGCAAACATAAAGATTTCTAAGTCCCCAGGGCCAGACCAGATTTATACCAGGTTGCTCCGGGAAGCGAGAAAGGAGGTTGCTAAGCCACTGGTGAAGATCTTTGTTTCCTCATTCGCCACGGGTGTCGTACCGGAGGACTGGAAGGATGCGAATATTGTTCCTCTTTTCAAGAAGGGTAATTGGGAAATCCCTAGCAATTACAGACCAGTCAGTCTTACGTATGTGGTCAGCAAGGTTTTGGAAAGACTTGAGGGATAGGATTTATGACTATTTGGAAAAGCATAGTGTGATTAAAGGCAGTCAGCCTTGCTTTGTGAGAGGCAGATTATGCCTCACCAACCTTATTGAGTTCTTTGAGGAAGTGTCAAGACAGGTCAACAAAAGGTCGAGCAGTGGACGTGGTGTATATGGACTTCAGCAAAGCATTTGATAAGGTTTCCCATGGTAGGCCCATTCATCAAGTCAGGAGGTATGGGATTCAAAGAGATTTGGCTATCTGGATTCAGAATTGGTTGGCTGACAGAAGGCAGAGAGTGGTTGTAGATGGAAAGTATTCTGCCTGGAGGTCAGTGTTGAGTGGTGTCCCGCAGGGCTCTGTTCTTGGGCCTCTGTTCTTTGTAGTTTTTATAAATGACTTGGATGAGGAGGTTGAGGGGTGCATTAGTAAATTTGCAGATGACACAAAGGTTGGAGGTGCTGTTGATGGTACTGAGGGCTATTGCAGGCTGTAGCGCGACATAGACAGGATGCAGAGCTGGGCTGAGAAATGGCAGATGGAGCTCAACCTGGATAAATGCGAAGTGATGCATTTTGGAAGGTCAAACTCAAATGCTGAATATAGGATTAAAGACAGGGTTCTTGGCAGTGTGGTGGAACAAAGAGATCTTGGTGTTCAAGTACATAGATCCCTCAAAGTTGCCACCCAAGTGGATAGGGTTGTTAAGAAAGCATATGGTGTTTTGGCTTTCATTAACAGAGAGATCAAGTTTAAGAGTCGCGAGGTTTTGCTACAGCTCTACAAGTCCCTGGTGAGACCACACTTGGAATATTGTGTCCAGTTCTGGTCGCCCTATTACAGGAAAGATACAGAGGCTTTGGAGAGGGTGCAAAGAAGGTTTACCAGGATGCTGCCTGGACTGGAGGGCTTGCCTTATGAAGAAAGGTTGAATAAGCTCTGACCTTTCTCTCTGGAGAGAAGGAGGAAGAGAGGTATACAAGGTAATGACAGGCATGGATAGAGTCAATGGCCAGAGATTTTTCCCCAGGGCAGGATTGACTGGCATGAGGGGTCATAGGTATAGAGGGAATGTCGGAGGTAGGTGCTTTACGCAGTAAGCTGTGAATGCATGGAATGCGTTGCCAGCGGTAGTAGTGGAAGCAGAGTCATCAGGGACATTTAAGCGACTGCTGGACATGCACATGGACAGCAGTGAACTGAGGGGTGAATAGGTTAGCTTATTTTATTTTATATTAGGATTAATCCTCGGCACAACATCATGGGCTGAAAGGCCTGTTCTGTGCTGTACTTTTCTATGTTCTATGTTCTACTACGGTCCACTTCAATCCGTTCTTTTCCCTGCACTGAACACCTCTGTCCTCCTTCATCAAAGTCGTGACAATGCATAGACAATTCTGTTCTCTTTACCTGCCACATGTATAATTTTGAAATTGTACAGATGCAATAATAAGCTCTATGTAAACAATCTGGACACTTTGTTGCTAGGTTTTTCCAAAAAACTTTAATAAGCTATGAACAGTATATACAATTGTCTCAAACATATTACTGGCAATATAAATGTTGAAATGTTGCAATGCCAACACCAAACTAAAGGTCTCCTTCTCAATTGTGGAATATTTCTGTTAATGATTATTTCATTTTCTGTAAAACTACTCAAAAGGTCTTTCCATCTTCACGTCATCTTCTTGCACATTTATAGCACAGCCACCCACATCAGTCACATCGATAGCCACCTTGAATGGTTTTGTGTAATTAGGTGTGGCTAATACTGGGGCAGTAGTTAACACTGCTTTAAGACTGTTAAAAGCCTTCTGACATTCCAGTGAAATTTTCTGCTCTTCTTCAACAAGTCAATCAGTGGAGCAAACAGTACATACTTCCAATAAAAATCTCTCAGTCCCAGGAATCATAGTACTTCCCTCTTCATTGATGGTATGGAAAACTCCCCAATAACTTCTGTTTTCACACCTTTTGTAGCCATTTCTCCATATTCAATGACATGGTTCAAGAATGTGACTTGGTCTTTTGTGAATTCACTTTTAGCCAGGTTGATCATCAAGCCCACCACCCAAACTCAATCAAATAGTTCAGACAGATGCTCCAAATGTTTATTCCATGTGTGACTAAAAATCACCAGATCGATGTACACCATAATGACTTTATTGGTTAGTCTTCGAAATGTAGCTAGAGCATTTTTCAAACTAAGTGGCATGACTTTTGAGAAAATAAAAGCTTTGACAAAGGGTCAGTTAGACTCGAAACGTCAGCTCTTTTCTCTCCTTACAGATGCTGACAGACCTGCTGAGATTTTCCAGCATTTTCCCTTTTGACTTTTGAGAATGTGTATAGAGTATAAGCAGGCAGGGAAAGATTTAAGTTCTGAATTTTGTGAAACAAGAGGTTTAGGTGAACATGACTCAGATCAGATAAGAATTTACAGTTAACAATGGGGTGCTGAAGGCAAAGGTAGTGGATTAACAAAGTCATTATGTAGCCATTTAATAATATTGGAAGCATTCAGTGTGCAAGGTAGTTAACAAGGTGAAAAGTATTCTTTACGTGAAGCCATTCACGTAAGAACACTCATTGTTTAACAGCAAATGGCTTAATCTTTACTGTTGATACTCGTTGATTGTAACGGTCACCCAATTAATATGTGCATTGCCTTATCTGGATGCTCCTCCCTGTAAAATGACTATATAGTTCACTGAGAAACTGCTGTTCCAGAGAAGACTGGGAAACCATGTCCCTGTGTGCATGGGCGATTGTTCTCTCTCCCTCCAGGACCCGAAATAAAGATGAAGGAAGTAAAACTATACTGTGTCTCTGAGCTTTATGCTTTGACTGAAGGTGGGAAATGGGATGACACTTTAAGCTGGTACAATTCATTGGGCATCACAAAAGCCAAAATGTCCTTTGGTCTTTCAGATATAAATACCTGCCAGTACTTCTGAATAAGTCCATCTTAGAAATAAATGTTGTGTAGCCCATGTTCTCAATATAGTTTTCCAAACATGAATATGATACTAATCAGTTTTTGTAGCTGCATTGACTTTGCAACAGTCCACACATAATCATTTAGGTATTATTTGGCTGTGGCACCATTACTATGGGTGAGGCCCATTTGCTGCAACTCACTTTGATTAAATTATCTTTGAACATGCATTCATTCTCTTTCTGAACTTGTGCCAACTTTACAGGGTTAAGTCTATAAAGATGTTACTTAATTAGAACAGCATTTCCCACATCTACATCGTGTACAATCAGATTAGTACTCCCAGCTTATTCCCACATGTCTTCCTATGGGATTGTAATAACTCTTACACGTCATTTCAATTTTCTCCTGGAAGGGAACTCAATTTACCCCAATTTGAGAAATTTCTCATTGATCAATTTAATTGATGAATATCCAATTCAGAATCATCTAGAGACTTAGTTTTTCCCTCATCGAGTAACCAGTAAAACATTCTCCTTTTGATTTCCTTCACTTTCAAAAAACCTTTTGAGTATATTCACATGACACACTCGGATTTCTTTCTATCTGACGTTGTTGCATCCTGCTTCATCACATGTTGTGCTACTTTCAAATGCTGTCTGGCCAACTCCCCCACTATACTTAATCTTGCCCCTATAATTTGACACATAGGCCAAATATGTGCTCTCTGAACTTTGACTAACCAATTTCTCCTTAATTCATTTCAGTGGTCCTCTCACCTCATGCCTAAAAACTAATTCAAATGGACTGAAATTTAATTGATTAATTAGTTGCACCCCTAATTACAAAAGGTACAAGTGGAATTCCTATATCCCAATCCTCCGAATAGTGTTCAATATAAGCCCTTAACATGGTCTTTAAAGTCTGATGCCACCATTCTAATGCTCTCTGTGATTCTGAATGGTACACAATGGATTTGAGTTGTTTTATTCTGAAGCTATCCATAACTTCAATAATTTTGATATAAAATATTACTCTTGATCAGACTGAATTTCTGTGGGTACTCTGTATCTAGTAAACAAATTGAGTAACTCTTCTACAATCCTTTTGGCCACGATAGTGTGTAATGTAATGGCCTCCGGAAATCTAGTAAACACATCCATAATGGCCAACAAATACGGATTCCCAGTTTGTTTCAGTTAAGGATACTACATAATCAATTAAGACTCTTGTAAACAGTCCCAATTACAGTTCGTTCTGCTATAATGCACATTTTGTCAGCGCAAATTGGCTATAACACGATTGATGAATTGTGGACACTTTGAATAACGTAAACTTTCGACTAAACAGGTATAGCGATTTTCTATTAGCAATCTTCTACAACATAATTTTCCATAATGGAACTTTCTATAGCATGAGGTAGCAGAGAAACACAACTGTCACGTTATAGCAGAATGACCTGTAAATTCAACATCTTATTCAGTCCAGGCCAATAAAATGTTTTTGTATTAGAGTCTTCCTTACACTCGAATGATCGCTGACTGGTTACTACAACACCTCCGTCCTATGACTCATTGGTAGTGCAACTTGATGAACTTCTGCCCATTTCTCATTTGTCTGAATATGCAATGGTTTCCATTTCCTCAATAAGACTTTATTTTTAAGATATTAACATTCTGAGATTCATAAAGATTCTTCTTCTGTGTATGCTTCTTGATACAATTGCTTTAGTTTTTAGTCTTTCTGTTGCAATTGAGGAAGTAATGATCAGGTTAGACCAAGGACAGCCAATGAATGTTATCTACCTGCACTTCAAGAAGGCCTTCGACAAGGCGACATAAAGGAGGCAGAGTAAGATAACTGGCCATGGCGTGAGAGGCAAGGTGCTAGCATGGATAGAACCTTGATTGTCTGGCAGAAAGCAAAGAGTGGGGATAAAAGGATGGCAGCCAGTGACAAATGGTGTTCTGCAAGGGTCAGTGTTGGGACCACAACTTTTCACTTTATGCATTAACGATCTAGACGAAGGAACTGAGGGCATTCTGGCTGAATTTGCAGATGATAAAGATAGGTAGAGGGACAGGTAACATTGAGGCAGTGGGGAGGCTGCAGAAGGATTTGGACAGGTTAGGAGAGTGGGCAAGGAAGTAGCAGATGGAGTACTGGGAAAGTGTGAGGTCATGCACTTTGGTAGGAATAAGGAGAAAGTGAGGACTGCAGATGCTGGAGTACCAGAGTTGAAAAATGTGGTGCTGGAAAAACACAGCAGACCAGGTAGCATCCGAGGAGCAGGAGAATCGACGTTTCGGGCATAAACCCTGAAGAAGGGCTTATGCCCAAAACGTCTATTCTCCTGCTCCTCGGATGCTGCCTGGCCTGCTGTGTTTTTCCAGCACCACATTTTTCAACTCTGGTAGGAATAATACAAGCATGGATTATTTTCTAAATGAGGAGAAAATTCAAAAATGTGAAATGCAAAGAGACTTGGGAGTTCTAGTTCAGGATTCTCTCAAGGTAAACTTGCAGGTTGAGTCAGTAGTTAGGAAGGCAAATACAATGACGACACATAATTTGAGAGGACTTGAATATAAAAACAGGGATGCACTTGAGGCTCTGGTCAGATCACATTTGAACAATTGTGCACAGATTTGGGCCCCATATCTCCGAAAGGACTGTGAAAGTGAGGACTGCAGATGCTGGAGATTGGAGTCGAGTGTATGGTACCAGAAAAGCACAGCAAATTAGGCAGCATCCGAGGAGCGGGAAAATTGACTAATCTGATTCCTAATGAAGGGCTTATGACTGAAACGTTGATTTTCCTGCTCTTCGGATGCTGCCTGACCTGCTTTGCTTTTCCAGCACCACACTCTCAACTCTCAGGAAGAATGTATTGGCCCTGGAGCACGTTCAGAGGAGGTTCACGAGAACGGTCCCAGGAATGAAAAGCTTAACATATGAGGAACATTTGAGGACTGCGGGTCCATACTCAATGAAGTTTAGAAGGATTTGAGGGATCTAACTGAACCATACAGAATACTGAATGGCCTTGATTTTGGGAATAGGTTTCCTTTGGTAGGACAGACTGAAACCTGAGCGCACAGCCTTAGAGTAAAGGGAAGACCTTTTAGAATAGAGATAAGTAGAAACTTCTTCAGCAAGAGAGTGGTGAATCTAAAGAATTCATTGCCACAGAAGGCTGTGGAGGCCAGGTCATTGAGTATATTTAAGACGGAGATAAGATAGGTTCTTGAGTATCAAGGGAATCAACAGTAACAGGAAGAATGGGGTTGAGAAATGTATCAGTCATGATTGAATGGTGCAGCAGACTCGATGGGCTGAATGACCTAATTTCTGCTCCTATGTGTTATGATCATATGGTCTAATTCAGCTAATTTTTCAAAGCTAAAAATATCCACTTTGTCCTCAACCACATTTTTCTCCATCGTTTGAATAAACATAGTTTCTGATTATTGAACTTCAACAACCTTGTCTTTATTCCTTGACTTCTCCTCCTGTTTCCACCTTGCGGTTTTGTGACATTGTTACAACAATCAAGAAAATTCCAGGGCAAACTCGGTAACACTTGAGTTGCCTGGTCTTCCATTGGCTTTTCAATCACAACAGGCATCACTCCCACCTGTGATCCAGCTATATCATTACCAGGGATAAACTTATTCTGGAATTAAGAACTTCTCTATTACTTCTATCTTTGCTTCACCACTTCTAGTGGGACTCTCCAACCTCACCTTATGTAATGGAACACTGCTCCCCTCGTCATGAATTCCACATATTATCACTTGCTCTGGCAATACTCTCTGAATTACAGATCACCTCATCACTCGCCAAAGATTAACTTGCTCCTGTATCTCTTAGAATTTTAATTACTTTATTTTGCCTCCTGCACTCATAAGTAAACCGTATCCACACAAGTAATTTCTTTAAAGAGCTCTGGCCCTTTGTCTTCAACCAACCCCTGACCAAGTCGTACATCCTTCTGCAGCTTTTTATTAGCTTCTACTGTGCTTTCCTTTACCATTTCAACTCGCTGGCTTATCCTGTTTTCTCACACCGGTCTTCCCAGTGATTCTTCATGTGGCCTATTTTATTGCAGTGAAAACACCCGAGTATTTTTACTTCTCTTTCCCTCTCAATGGTTTCCTTATCCTGTGTGGTAAACTATTATCTTCAATGAGATTTCCTTTTCCCTTACCACTGAGGATTTCTCTTTTCACCAATTTCTATCCCTCACAAATGGAGTTTGACATTGAAGCCAAACGTTGATTTACGAACCAATTCAAACATCTGCCACTTCTGCTACTAATCTTGTAGTCTTAACTCTGTGCTATTCCACATGAGTTCTCACTACTTCAGAAAGTGACTTTTTGAACTCCTTCAAAATAATAGTCAAAGAGGGCCATATTTTTGATCTATTTTCAATGTCCTTATTCACCAAAGTTACTTTGATCCTTTCAAACTCTACGTACATTTGACTAGGTTCCTTCTTTAGATTTCTGAAACGTTGTCTGTAGGCTTCCAGTACTAGCTCATGTGCTAGCCCTAAAATGGCTTTTTTCACTTCATCGTAGACTCCAGATACCTCCTCTGATAGTGATGCAAATATCTCACTAGCTTTATTGACCAACTTTGTTTGGATCAACAACATCCACATGGTCACAGGCCATTTCATTTGTTTAGCTATTGTTTCAAATGAAATCAAAAAAGCTTCTACATCCTTCTCATCAAACATGGGCAACAGTAGAGCATATTTAAACAGATCCCCACCAGGCCTTTTTTACAATAGGATTGCTCTCCATCATCGTCGTCATCTCTACTCCTAACTTTCACCTCTACTTTTGCCGTTTTAAGTCGACTTTGGGTTTTCAGTTCCAACCACGGAGATTCAAACATTCTGTCTTTCTCCAGCTAGGGTATATTTTGTTTTTCTCTATCTTCTATTTTTAATCTTAATTCAAAACTATTTAATTTCTTTTCCTCTTTCTTGTTGTTGCTTTTCTCTTGCTATTGCTTCTAATTCAAGCTGCTTAATTTGCAATTGAATATTAGCAATCTTCAATGATTCTGATTACATTTCTGGCAATTGTAAATGTACAGCTATTCCTGCAATTGTTTCCCCTTTCCTCATAGACACAGACAACTTCAACTTGTTTACCAATTCTAAAAGTTTTGCCTTGCTCACTTTCTGTGACTTCTTCCACCCCCAGGAAACTCTCAGTGACTGCAAGAACTATTATTATACAAGGCACACCTTACTGAAGTCCATATAAATCACGTCCACGCTCATCTGCTCTGCCCTCATCTGGAGACCATAATCAGATTAGTCATGACCTCGAAAGGTGAATGGCCTCTGTTCTTAAGTGGTGTGTTCCTATAAAATGAAGACTGGCCCATATGCATTGAGGAAGAAGATTAAATATCCAAGACAAAGCTTCAAAAATTACATAATTAGAAAAACTATGAAATTATTATATTTGAAAAATTTGGTCTTTCACAAAGGATACCAGAGATTGCCAACCGTTCCACATAGTGATGGCAAACACCAAACCAAAAGAATGACTAGGATAAGATTACGGCCAATCAAGGATAGTAGTTGGAAATGTGCGTGGAGTCCAAGGAGATAGGAGAAGTGCTAAATGAATATCTTTCCTCCGTATTCACACTGGAAAAAGACAATGTTGTCAATGTTGCCTGAGACACAGGATGCGAGACTAGTTGGCATTGAGGTTCACAAGGAGGTGGTGTTAACAATTCTGGAGAATGTGAAAATAGATAAGTCCCCTGAGCCGGATGGGATTTATCCTAGGATTCTCTGGGAAGCCAGGGAGGAGACTGCAGAGCATTTGACTTTGATATTTAGATCATCATTGTCTACAGAAGTAGTGCCAGAAATTGGAGGATAGCAAATGTGACCCCCTTGTTCAAGAAGGGGAGTAGAGGCAACCATGATGATTACAGACCAGTGAGCCTTACTTTGTTTGTGGGTGAAGTATTGGAAAAGGTTATAAGAGATAGGGTTTACAATCATCTGGAGAGAAATAAATTGATTAAGGATAGTCAACACAGTTTTGTGAAGGGTAGGTCGTGCCTCACAAATCTTATTGAGATGGTGACCAAACAGGTGGATGAGGATAAAGCAGTTGATGTAGTGCACATGGATTTCAGTAAAGTGTTTGATAAAGTTCCCCACAGTGGGCTATTGCACAAAATATGGAAGCATGGGATTCAGGGTGATTTACTGGTTTTGAGTCATAAATTGGCTAGCTGAAAGACAGATGGTGGTGGTCCATGGGAAACGTTCATTCTAGTGGTGTACTGCAAGGATCTGTTTTCGGGCCACTGCTGTTTGTCATTTTTATAAATGACCTAGATGAGGGCGCAGAAGGATGGGCTAGTAAATTTTGCAGATGACACTAAGGTTGGTGAAGTTGTGGATAATGCTGAAGGATGTTGCAGGTTACAGAGGGACATAGATAAGTTGCAGAGCTGGGCCAATAGGTGGCAAATGGAGTTTAATGCGAGAAATGTGAGGTGATTCACTTTGGAAGGAGTAACAGGAATAAAGGGTACTGGACTAATGGTAAGATTCTTGGTAGTGTAGAAGAGCAGAGAGATCTCAGTGTCCATGTACATAGATCCCCGAAAGTTGCCACCCAGGTTGATAGGGTTGTTAAGAAGGTATACAATGCATTAGCTTTTATTGGTAGAGGGACTGAGTTTCAGAGCCACAAGGTCATGGTGCAGCTGTACAAAGCGCTGGTACAACTGCACATGGAGCTTGCATTCCAAAGGGACACTCAGCTCCTGAACTTGTTAAGTCTTGGTTCAAACATGAACCAAACATCTGAATTCCAGAGATGAGGCAAGGGTAACATGTGGCATTATGAATGTGGCATTAAGGAGCCCCGGAAAAATTTAAAATCGGGGGCAATATCTCCCCAGTTGGAGTCATTGTTGGCACATAGGAAAATGGTGTGGTATTTGGTGGCAAGTCATCTCATCACCAGGACATCTCTGCAGGATTCCTTAGCATCCTGTCCTAGGCACCACCACCTTTAGCTGCTTCATCAACGACCATCCCTCTATCATAAAGTAAGAATTGGGACTTTTTTTGATTATTGCACTATGTTCGTAACTCCTCAGATAATAAAGCAGTCCTGTTCACATGCAATAAGATCTGGACAGTATCCACACTTGGGCTGACAAGCACAAGTAACATTCACACCACACAAATGCCAGGCAGCGGCTGTCTCCAATACAAAACTAATCTAACCACTGCCTCTTGACATTCAACGGTGTTACCATCGCTGAAATCCCCACTATCAACATTCTGGGGGTTACTATTGACCAGAGACTCAACTGGACTCACCATCTAAATACTATAGCCAGTAGAGCAGGTCAGAGGCTCGGAATACTTATAAGAATCCCTATAGTGTGGAAACAGACCAAACAAGACCACACCAACCCTCTGAAGAGCATCCCATCCAGACCTATCCCTCTACCCTATCACTGCAACCCTGCATTACCCATAGCTAATCTACACATCCCTGAACACTATGGGTAATTTAGTGGGGTCCATGCACCTAACCTGCAAATCTTTAGACTTTGAGACGAAACCGGAGCACCCAGTGGAAACCTACACAGACACAAGGAGAACGTGCAAACTCCACACACACAGTCACCCGAGGGTGGAATCAGATCTGGCTCCCTGGCACTGAGGCTGCAGTGCTAACCACTGAGCCACCCTACTGTGATGAGTTACTCACCTGCTGATTCCCTAACGCCTGTGCACCATCTACAAACCACAGATCAGGAGTGTGATGGAACACTCCTTCAAAATACCTCAAAAAAAAAAGAGCAGCTCTTACAGCCAGAAATTCTTCCCGTCCTCCATCTTGGATTACTCAGAATCCAATCTTACCCTAAGGGGCAACTTTTTCACGCCAAGGGTAGTAAGTGTATGGAATGAGCTGCCAGAGGATGTGGTGGAGGCTGGTACAATTGCAACATTTAAGAGGCATTTGGATGGGTATATGAATAGGAAGGGTTTAGAGGGATATGGGCCAGGTGCTGGCAGGTGGGACTAGATTGGGTTGGAATATCTAGTCGGCATGGACAGGTTGGACCGAAGGGTCTGTTTCCATGCTAGACGTCTCAATGACTCTATGACTCCCCACTTACTTGAATGGAGGCAGCTCAAACAGCACTCAAGAAGCTTCATGCCATCCAGGACAAAGTAGCCCACTTAACTGACACCATATCCACAAGCATCCATTCTCTTCACAAAGACTTAATAGCAGCAACGTGTACATCTCCAAAATCACCAAAGACAACACCTTCCAAATCCATGACCACTATTATTTAGAAGGACAAGGGCAGCAGATACCATCCCTGCAAGTTGCCCTCCAAACCACTCAACACCGTGACTTGGAAATATATCACTGTTTCTGGGTCAAATTTTGCTGGGTCAAAATCCTGGAATTCCCTCCCTAATGACAATGTGGGTCTACCTACAGCATATGGGCTGCTGTGGTTCAAGAACACAGCTCAACACCACCTTCTCAAGAGTGACTTGAGATGGGCAATAAATGTTGACCAGCTGGTGACACCCATGTCCTGTGAGTAAATAAAGAAAACCTACATCTAGCCAACTGCATACCGTAATGGACTTCAATCAACATAGAACTTTTGGCAATGTTGTTGGTAATTAACTCTACAAAATCAGTAAGAAAGGCAAAGATAAATCAACAATTGCAACTTCTTTACCACCAAATCTGGATAACAGAATATAAATGGCAAATAGAACATTGTCTGCACTAAACTGAATACTCTGGTACAGAGTGGTCTACATTTGCTGAACTTAAATTTTCTTCTGATGCAAGTTGGTGGTAGACAGTCCAACACTAATGGAAGACAGCAAGTGTTGAATATTCAGATGTTCACAGGCAGCAAACCCAAGCCCACATGTCCAAAACTATACTTGCAGACAGATCACAGGAAACACACTGTAATGCAAACTGTGGTCATTTGTTCATTGGTACAAAGCCAAATTATATCACATGTGGCTTGAATAACAGGACCATCTTGGTCTGTCTCAGTCCATATTTGCTGGATGACCCTGTTGTGCTACATAAGGTATTACTACATCTGTTTGACCATGAGATTTATAGGCTCATGTGTACACCTTGACGACTGTGCACAAAAAAAATGCTTGTCAAATAAAACGTTGTGAGGGAAGAAATCCTAGACAATTACTTAGATGACCCCTCTCCTCTTGCAACTGTCCACTCTCCCCTTCACTCTTCACTGTCCCTTACTCTCTCTCTTCTCTCCACCTCCTCCCGTTCATCCTGTCCAACTCTACTCATCTACCGCCTCTTGGTCCCCTTTCCTCTCTAACCCCTGCCTGTCCCCCAACACACACTTCTCCCACTCTCTTCCCCCACCACCACCACTACCACACACCCAGTCATTCAGATACAGCGAACTTGACGCAGTCTCTTTAAATGTTCCTCCAACCTTTTCCCAACACCATCCCCCCCCCCAACCACACAAAAAAAAATCCCGGGCCGTGTTCGAGACCCGGGAACGTTTATCCAGTCACTTACAGGCCACGACGTTCACCCAGGCGGCGTGAATCCCGAAGAAGAGCAGGCATACGGAAGCGGCCATATCCGACCCCGGGGTTGGGGAAAGCGAAGTAGTCGATGCACGACGACGAGGAAGGGGGACGCCGGCAGGGCAGGGCAGTGCAGTGCAGTGCGGCTCGGCCGAGTTCAGCCGCGGCGGTTACTGACAGCCCGGCCGCGCCACGCCGACAGCTCGCGACGGTCTCATGCCCTCGCGGAGGCCGCGATTTGAAAGTCTTGCTGGCCCGGCTCGCGCTCACAACCGCCCGCCGGCCCGGCAGACGCAGCTCCTCGCCTCTTGCCCTAACCGCACAGCAACACTCGGTCCGGATTCCTCACCCGCTCCGCTCAGATACACACACACGCAGAGATAGAATTATTATTTCCCTCCTTTTAATTCCTCGACTGTTGCTGGGGTTCTTTTCTTTTCCCCCCCCGCAGAGAGAAAAAAAATCGAGCGGAAAGAAAAGCCGCCAGCGTCCCAGACAAACCGTGGATGGGTGGGATTGATGGAAAAAAAAATCTTTTTTTTTGTTCGACAACTGTTCTACTCGTGATCACGGAACAAAATGTTCAGGATTATCTATGCAGATAAGAGAATTCCCGTTTGTTCGATCGCTGTTGATGATAAATCCTCTACAAACTTCAGTCGTACGTTGGGGATTTTAAAATAATATAACTTGCCATAATGGGAAACGAAAAAAAATTCCTATGACCCGTCTCCTCGACGACGATGATGATTTTCCTTCTCTTCCTGACGAAATATTTGTATATATTTCCTCGCAGACTCGTCTGAGATTTCCTCTTCAGTGCATGGGATTTCTTTCCCTCCCTTCCCCCCTCTCGAGTGAAGCGAGATCGATCGAATTTACTTTTAATCTTCTCGAAATAATTTCCACCCCTGCTTCCAAGCGCAGGTCTTCGGCCGATGGCGTGTTTTCTTTTTTTGTGTCCGTTTTATTTTCCTTCTCAAACCGTCCTCGGGAGCTGCACCGCAAACTCTTCGTCCTGGTGAGGGTTGCGGGGGGAGGGGTGGCGATTTATTTATTTAGATTTCGCTCTTTCGCCTGGCTCCCGTTCAATTTACTCTGGCTATTTTTTTCATCTCTCTCTCTCTCATCCTGCAGCTCCTGTTATACAAAAAAATTAAGATTTCCGCTACCGAAGGTTCATTCCCCCCCAGCCAGTCATCATGTCCGTCCTTCCTTTCCCCCCCCTCCACCTCTTGTGCTTGCCTTCTGATCTGAGGCGGTTTGGTGGTGGGTGGGGGGGCAAATGTCTGGTCCACTCGAACCAGCTTTAGGTTAACACTTTCAGGATTAAAGGGCACTGGCAACTTCCGAAAGAATCTCTCCTACCCCCCACCACCAACACCAACACCAACAAACCCAAGCCGTTTTGCTTTATTTCTGCTAGATTGTGTGGAAGTTGTCTTTCTTTCTCCCTCCCACCCCGCTTCCTTCACCCTGTGCAAACTCCAGGAGACCACAAGAGGTTTCGGAGGGGTGGGAGGTGCCGAAAACGCTTTCTTCTCTATTCCCCCCCCCCCCCAAAAGCCCCCAAGCCAAGTCGATTCCTGGGATCTTTTCCACTCCTGTCTCTTATGTCCGTGTTTTGCGTGGCTTTATTTTTTTTTCCCCCCCCGCCCCCGGTGGAGAACCACGAAGACTGGGCTGGGCTGGGCTGAGCTGAGCTGATCGCGAACAGGGAAAGGCAGCCGATACCAGACACACAAACACAGCAAGAAAAGACGGGAAACGCCCGCCAGACACGCCACGGTCACACCGAGCCTGAGGCGGTGTCTGAATCCGAACAGCTCCCTCTATAGTGCTCTACGTTTAAAGGGGCAACGCAAATTAACACCCCCTTTCCCCCCCCCCCCCCCAAAAAAAAAGCTCTGAAGTAGGAATGGACAAATTAGAAATTCTGGTTTCCCTCATAAAGGAGTTCTACAGCTCGCAGTGAAACTGCGCTTTCAATGTGCCAGCTGTGTTTCAAGACCTCCGCTGAGGCGTCAGGAACAAATGAACATTGAGCCAGTAAAGGATGCATAAGCAGTGAATGCAAATTTAATGGAATCAGTGGAATTCAAAGCAGCAACCTCAACGAGGAGAGAGAGGTGAAAGGGTCTGGGGCAAGAAGCCTGGATTTGAGGCCTAGGTAGCTGAAGGAACCATTGTTAATATTGGGGTGAGAAGGGAACTCACGAGTGGCCAGATTCAAAGGATCAAGAGTCCAGTGGGTACTTGAGATTTGAATACTCAGACCAAATAAGGAGGTGGGTAATTACAAGTTCATTTACACATCTACCCTCACAAGTACAATATTTTGTTAACAATAATTTGTCCACCAGCACTTTTTTCTATAAAACTAAAGTATTTTCACCTGAAGTAACTTTTCCATCGAATCCTCTCTTTATACAGATATTTGGTATGCAAATCCACATGGACCCAGCTGTGCCACTCTCGCTTTGTAGAATATGTTGAACTTCCACTTTTTCTCAAGTTCTTTTTTTAACCACTGCAGTGATGACTCTGTCAGATACTTCCTAAATCACATTGACCTAAAAATATATTAACCATATTTATATATATATATATATTAGATTAGATTACTTGCAGTGTGAAAACAGGTCTTTCGGCCCAACAGGTCCACACCGACCCTCCGAAGAGCAACCCAGCCAGACCCATCCCTAAAAGGATATATCCTTTCAATATTTCTTTATCATATTTTTTGTGCTGTGATGGGAGTAGTGTGCTGATAAACCAGCTCCAACAATGGCACGTGTATATAAATTCAATTACCTAATTAGCCAATTGCTTCTGTTTTATACTCTTTATCAGAATAAAAGAAATGTTAACCAGGTTCCCTAATGAATTCATATGGAACAAAACTTTTCATGAATTAACTAGAAAACACTGGTTAACATCTAAGCTCTGATCCCCTGAATCAAAAATTATATCCTCTGGATTGTGCACACAGGCACAATCTTTGATTTAAAAAGGCAGAATGGGGGACACAAAAACAACCCAAGGTCTAGAAACAAGGGATATTCATGTTCACTGCATTTCCTGAAGATGACACAAAATTGCAGACAGCCATAGATTGTTGGTAGATGTCCAGTTCTAATTGCAGCCAACTTAGATTCAACCTTCAACCTTTTTGGGGAGTGGGGGGGCAGTGATGGCTCTGGTCACAGTCCACTTCTTCCAGTTTGCCAGGTGAGCAGAAATATTGACATTTAGAAACTCTATCATGTTTCCAAGCTAGTTAGCAAAAAAAAGGAGTCTGGCAGTTTCTTAGGTCTCTTCTTTACTGACTCCTGGGGTTATGAAATAGATCAGAAAGGGTTGCTAGGCAACCAGAGGAGTGGAAGGGATAAAAAGTACAGAGCCTTTGGAAACTGGCTTGGCTGAGTGGAGAAAGGTGAAAGGTAATACATTCAGCACCCCCACCCCACCAAATCTTTTGGAGCCTTCTGGACTTTGTACAGGGAGATGAGAGAGGAGAGAAAACAACTTTATATAACTGAGTTTAATCCTTTCAAAGCTGGGTTTTTAAGGAAAGATAATAAACGCTAACTATAATCCCTTTGAAAGCTTTGCTTACATGTTTCTGCACAGTCATTTGATTTCCAGCCAATCAATCAATCTATGATAACTGGAGTCAAATAGATACCGTCTTTCATAACGGTATCTATTTGTGGGTCTTCAAAAGGCTGAAGAGGTCAATCCAGGATCCACAGCTTCTATTGCAGTGTGGGCATTGGTTGTTAGAGGTTGTGGTAGGTGGTGTTTCTTGATGTTCTGTTCCTCCTTTCACAAGAGCCCCTTCTGTTCAGCAGCACGACAGAGATGTTTTCATGGCACATAGCTCCCTGCTGGATGATGTTTCTCTAGTGTTCCATTGTGTAGCCATGTCCACTCAGTGCAAGGTTTGTGAAGCTTTGTAGCTCAGGTTGAGGTTTAGAATATTCCAACAAGCCACCACACACTGCAGCACAAACGAACTTCGGAAAACAGAGGAAAACCACCTATACAACGTAGTCAAGAAGAACGAATACTCAAAAAATACAGTCCGCAGATTCCTCAAGAACAAACCACGACAAGCAGACCATACACAGCCAGAAACCCTAACCACCTTACCATACATCAAAGAAGTTTCAGAAATGACAGCCAGACTACTAAGACCCCTCGGAATCCTACCAACCCACCAACACTTCAAATAAAAACTAACAAACTTAAAAGACCAGTACAACCCATGAACAAAACCAACGTCATCTACAAAATTCCATGCAAGGACTGCCACAAACACTACGTAGGACAAACAGGAAGAAACTTAGCCACCAGGATACATGAACACCAGCTAGCCACAAAAAGACATGACCCTCTCTCCCTCGTAGTCCTACACACGGATGAAAAAAAACACCATTTCGATTGGGACAACACATCTATCTTGGGACAGGCTAAGCAAAGACATGCCAGAGAATTCCTAGAGGCCCGGCACTCCAACCACAATGCCATAAACAAACACATAGATCTAGATACCATCTATCAATCCCTCAGAAAACAAACAGGAAATGACATTACCACAAACCCCAGGAACGCATCCAGGACAAACCTATAAATAGAAAGCAGGAGACAACAGCTTCGCTTCACCTGGAGGTTGCCACTGATGATGTTACCTAGCCAGGTAATGAAATGTCTGGATATCAAACCTACAGCTCAGCGAGCAAACCTACACCCTATGTCCTCTCAGTTATTGATGACAAGGAATTTCTTGACTTTGGTCCAGAAGAAGGTTACCTCTAATCACCAGATTAAAAAGGGATCTTGATCAGATGGGTCAATGGGCTGAGGAGTAGCAGATGGAGTTTAATTTAAATAAATGCGAAGTGCTTCATTATGGGAAAGCAAACCTTAGCAGGACTTATGCACTTAATGGTAAGGTCCTAGGGAGTGTTGCTGAACAAAGGGACCTTGGAATGCAGGTTCATAGCTCCTTGAAAGGAGAGTTGTATGTAGATAGGATAGTGAAGAAGGCGTTTGTATGCTTTCCTTTATTGGTCAGAGTATTGAGTAGAGGAGTTGGAGGTCATGTTGCAGCGATACAGAACATTGACGAGGCCACTTTTGGAATATTGCATCAATTCTAGTGTCCTTCCTATTGGAAGGATGTTGTAAAACTTGAAAAAGTTCAGAAAAGATTTGCAAGGATGTTACCAGGGTTGGAGGATTTGAGCTATAGGGAGAGGTTGAATAGGCTAGAGCTGTTTTGCCTGGAGCATCAGAGGCTAAGGGGTGACCTTATAGAGGTTTATAAAATCATGAAGGGCATGGATAGAGTAAATAGACAAGATCTTTTCCCTGGAGTGAGGGAGTCCAGGACGAGAGGGCATATGTCTAGGGTGAGAGGGTAAAGAGACCTAAGGGGCAACGTTTTCACGCAGAGGGTGGTGCATGTGTGGAATGGGCTACCAGAGGAAGTGGTGGAGGCTAGTACAATTGCAACATTTAAAAGGCATCTGGATGAGTATATGAATAAGGAAGGGTTTAGTTGGATATGGGCCAGGTGCTGGCAGGTGGGACTAGATTGGGTTGGGATATCTGGTCGGCATGGACAAGTTCAACCGAAGGGTTTGTTTCCATGCTGTACATCTCTGTGACTATATGTTATCTTTGAAGTTTTATTTTGGCCGCCAGGGGCTTCCTGATCTTCAGTCAGCTGGGAATACATGATCTCTTTTGGGAGGCATGAGTTGGACATTCAGATAACATGGTCGATCCATCAGAGTTGCTGTTGAATTATGGTGGCACTAACACTGGTGTTAGTGCGCTAGTCTTTCCAGGTGATCCTCAGGACTTTTCATAGGGATCTCTGGTGGTGGGTGTTCCAGTGCTTTAAGGTGCCGAGTGTCAGTTCCATATTGCAATGGGGGAAGGACAACAGCTTTGTAGGCCTGAAGTTTAGTCTGGATCTGTAGTTCATGGTCTTCAAACATACTTCTGATTTGGGCAAAGGCTCCACTGGCTCAGCTCAGATGGTGTTTATTTCTGCATCTATGTTGGCCTTGGAGGAGAGAAGGCTGCTGAGGTCATAAAGTCCTACAGCATGGACACATGCCCTTTGGCCCAAACCTGTCCATGCTGAGCAAAATGTCCATCCATGCTAACCCCAATTCCTTGCACTTGGCCTATATCCTTTTCAATGTTTCCTTTCCATGTATTTGTCCAAATGCCTTTTAAATGTTGTTAATGTACTTGCCTCAACCCTTCCCCTGTCAGCTCATTCCACACGGGTACCACCCTCTGTGTACCACTATGGGAAGTGATCCCCACATTCAAGGGGATGGTTATTGACCCTTATTGTAGGAGGGATGAAGGGACTGTTTAGTGATGGGTGATCATGTAGTAGGATTCCATTTTATGTTATGGGTAAGGCCCAAGAACATATATGCATTAGCAGGGTGCACTGGTGTTGTCATCAGCATATTAAAACACGAAGATGGAGGTGGTGGAGACCTTGACCTTGCCCTTGGCCTTGGGCCAGTGAGGTGGAGAATGGCAGCAATGAAGATGATGAATAGGGTCGGTGCAATGATGCAGTCCTGCTTAACGCCCACCTCCACAGCGAAAAACTCAGACTCCAATCCACAGTTGCTAAGCATTGTCACCTACACGTCATGACGCATTAGCCTCAGCATCCTGATGAACTTATCAGGGCAGCTGCATTGTGACAGTATCTTCCAGAGACCCTGGCAGTTAAAGGTGTCAAAGCCTAGTTGGGTGGATAAAGGCCATGTAAAGTAGTTGTTTCTGTTCCTGACATTTTTCTTGTAATTGATATGTGAAGATCATGTCTGTTTTTCCTCTGGATGGGCAGAAGCCATACTCAATTCAGGAAGTATTTTCTCAAATAATGGCAGAGGATATTGGCATGGACACATGCCAGTGGTTGAGAGGAGAGAGATGCCTCTATAATTCCCACAGTCACCCCTGTCACCCTTTTTAAAAAGGTCACAGAGCATCCCTAAACTCCAAGGGGAGCTCTTCTTTGAGGCAAATCTTCAATGGTAAAGCATGTATGTAATTATTGGGGCTGTGGGCCACCCTCCTTTCGTATCTCTGCAGGAATCCCATTAGGACCAGCAGCTGTATTCTTTCTTAGGCTTCTTAAGGCATTTTGTGCTCCTGGGAGCATGGACTAGTTGAACCAAGAGGTCTGTTTCCATGCTGTATGACTCTATGTCACCTTGCATGGATCTCCAGGGGATTTTGTTAATGATTTCCAAGTTAATGTTGGTATGATGGTTGAGGAATTCTTGGAAATGCTCTCTCCAGCAGGTGTTTATTGCCTTGTTGTACTTGAGTAGTTTGTCCGTCTTCAGAGCACACGGGGTTCAGATCACGGTAGCTTGGACTGTATCCTGCCTTGGTGGTGCTTAAGAAACCTCTTATATCATGGGCATCTGCTAGCTGCTGGATTTCCAATTTGTTTTTGAACTTCTATACTCTCTTCAGGACATCAGCCTTAGCTGTGGCATAGGCCCTTCTTTTGGCCTTGCAGTTGATGTCATTCTGCCAGTTACAAAGGCTTTCTTTTTCTTGAAGTTGAGCTGTTTAATTTCTGCATTTTCTCATGAAACCAGTCCTAATTGTTTCTAGACTTGTGCCCAAGGGTGTTATTGCAGGGTACTGAGATGGTTGATTTAAACAGACTCCAGTGTTCTCCCTTGTCCTCAGGCTATTCCCTAGGTAGATTTTTAGCAAGTGAAGCCTGTAGCTGTTGCATCATGGTCGTGTCACCCAGGTTCTCGATGTTGAATCTTGGTTGGATCTGATTCTTCGGAATTTTCTTGTTTCTGTGTAGTCTGATGGACATTGTGGAATGATAAGGCAGTAATCAATCCAGCAGCCAGCTGAGCTGATCATAGCCCTGATGACATTCACATCCCAAAGGTCCCTGGAGCAATCAATGGCAGTCAGCAGCAGGTAAAGTTCTGCAAACTGTTGGCTTTGTTGACAAGAAAATACATGGTTAAAAAAACCTATTCAAACTGGAGGATGACTTAATAGTTCAAAACCTCTAGTTTTTCAAGGTTTTCCTTAAATATCAAAATGTATTTCCAACAATAGTTGCTCTGATGACACTATCTTCCATATCAAAGTTTCTGAAATGTCACCCTTCCCTCAACTTGTGATACTCTCCCTTGTGAAAAACAAAACCTTTACAGGAGCACTCCCATTTCCATATGCTTCTAATTCAACCCATAAATGTGTAATTCCTTTCATTCCCTATTCCACAGCCACTGCCTGATTATATTTCATCATTTCTTTCGTGTCCAATGTAAACCAAAATATTTTCCCCTCTCCTGTTCGCTTTCTAACGAAGCAGTTCCATTTGTGACATGTTGGCACACTTCCACCACTTTTACATTCAATTTCCTTCCTCTGAGAAGATTCCTTGAAGCATGCTATCCAGGGCCCCAAACACTGCTTTCAAATAAGGGAGAAACTTATATGTACATTCCCCAACCTAGTATACTGATTTCACTGACCTGGTTTAGTCTCCTCCCCATTAGGGGAAATAAGCACCAATTAGGTTGTCATTTTACAGTACATTACAAGTTTGGTTCCAGGATCTTTGTGACTTTTTACTGAAAGTTCTTCATTCAAATCCAACTCTGGCTTCTCTACCTTTGGCCTTGTACATATTTCCAATAAACCTTACAGAAAACTTGAGGAACAGCATTTTATCTTGCTGTTCAGTACTTTGCAGTTCTGAGTCCTTAATTTTAAATTGACATAAAGGTCGTTCTGCTATCACGCGCATTTCGTCAACAGGAATTCGATGTAACATGATTGACAAATTGAGGATGCTGTTTCTAAACTGTGAACTTTTAAAACAGAATGGCTGCAATACAATTACATTGCCAACACTTTAAGCACTGTTTCTAAAACACAATTTTTCTATAACATAGGGTTGTATACGAACGCAACCATCGTGTTTTAGAAGAACTGACTATATTATTGAAATTATCTATGGATTTCACTTTTTCTTTGACAGAAGTACTGGTAGCTTAGAATAAGTGAGTCAGCATCCCAGGTTGATGCTTAGGATGATCACATCCATTGAACACTTTACTAATAAAGTAGTCAGCATTGTTGTTAACTTTCCTTCTTTGTTCCTGCACTGCTGGAGCCAGCTTTGCTTTACCAATTTTCCTGCCTTACACCTGCAGTCCCTCTCACCTCCCACCACAAATACTTCAACTGCTCAATCACACAATTAATTTCTTGTTATTATTACCAACCTCTTTTATTTTGACTGAGTTATTAACTGAGTGTCTTGCATCTCTTTTGACCAAGGAAGTAGGTACTGATGAAATCTTATTTAATTCATTTATGGGATGAGCGCTTTTGAGAGCTAGGCAAGCATTTATTGCCCAGCCCTAAACACCTAGAGGGCAGCTAGGAGTCAACCACATTGCTGTGGATCTGGACTCACATGTAGGCCAGACTAAGTAAAAATGTCAGTTCCCTTCCCTAAAGAACATTGGTGAGCCAGATGGATTTTTCCAACAAGTAGCAATGGATTCATGACCATCTTAGACTCTTAATTCCAGTTTTTATTAAATTCAAGTTCCACCTTCTCCTGTGAACTTGGAACATTACCTGGATTTCTGGATCACCAGTCCAGCGAAAATACTAAGAGGTCATCATCACCAAGTCATTGTGAAAGAGGAAATAGTTGATTTGAATGGGCTTGATAAAGAGAGCTTTTAAAAAGGTTGACTGCATATGAAGTCATCAATACCAAGTTGGTTGCAACTACAGATACTGAAGGAAATAAGGAAACAATTGGTAAAGTCCAGGCCATAAGCTTCCAATTCTCCTTTGATACAGCGGTTGTGCCAGAGAACTGGAGAATTGCAACTACCTTGCCTGTAATAACTCAGGAAACCCAACTGGAAAGGAACATTAGTTTCTGTTGAACATCAAAAAAGAGCCACTACTCATGGCACACATGGAGTAGCCTCAGCTCAAAACAGATAGTTGTGCAGGTACATCCCCGGGTCTGCTTTATTTTCTTTTATATTTACAAGTACTCTAACACACAATGGAACAGTATTTTCCCATCACCAAATTACCATGAATTTTCTTTTTGTTTTTGGTATTAACTGTCACCAGTGTAGCCAATTAGATATTTGCATGCAATGCCCATTATATGTAATGCAGACCATCAAAAGTGAGGGAGAGTGGAAACAGGCTAAATCAAACTAGAATTGAATGGTGAGATCAAATACTATATCCCATGTGATGCCCACCTCTCTCTAAAGTCATCGAGAGTTTTGGTGGATACTATGTGCTACCTTGCCAAAGACACCCTGAGGCAAATGTAGATGTGGATTGGGTCTGTTTTCTTCATCCACTAGTGCTGTTACACACAACTGCATGGTTTTCTTCCATCACAAAATCACCATGAGTTTTTTTTGTTTTTAACTATCAACCACCATCACTAAATTACTCATGCAGCCAGCTCAATATTCACATGCAAAGCCCATTACAGGCAATGTAAACCATCAGAAAATGAAGGTGAGGTTGTTAAATCACAGTGGAGATGGATAGGGAGATAAAGCACTCTATCCCTGCAATACTCACCTCTCTCTAAAAGCATTGTCTGTATTGCTGGACACTATGTGCTCCTTCTTCAACGATACCGAAGGATGAACATAGCTGTTGACTTGGCTTTTTCATATGCAGAAGTGCTCTTATACAAATGTCTTTTCTCCCTCCATCACCAAATCGTTATGACCTTTTTCGATTTTAGCAACTGAATGTCACCAGTGTAACCAATGAGATATTCACATACAAAGCTTGTAATAGGCAATGCAAACCATCAAGAGTGAGGCAGAGACGGGAGAATTGAAGGAGCCATACTAAAATGGAGTTGGAAATGGAGATAAAGCACTGTATCTCCCATCGTGCCCATCTGTCTCTCCAAAGGCATCAAGAGTTTTATCTGAGCCCTTTGGGACCAATCAGACACTTCGACCAGTAGGTTATAAACTAATTTACCCAGGTGTCTCATAAAATAAGAACAATTGAATAGTACAGACACAAGTTGGTACCAATGCAAACTGTCACAACTTCATTAAGGAACAAATAACAGTAAGACTTCAACATTAACAATACTATTCTGCATCCTGCCCGATTCCCTTAGTTGTTACAATACTTCCCAATGTCTTTTGTAACTTTAGTTGAGTTCACAAAGTCATTGTTTTCTCTCATCTGGGTGGTCAATCAGTCTTTGCCTTTGCCACACCAGCTGCATCTTCTTCGTTTCCAGAAGATCCAAGAGGTCTGCAGGTGTACCACTTTTATATACCTTTTTGGAATGGTTTTCTGGAGTGTTCTACAGTTCTGGCGAATCAAGGAGACTTACTTAATGGTTTGAAACATTGACAGTCATTTAAGTGGCTTGTTAATGTTTGTTTCTTTGTGTAGCAGGAGTCAGTACCTTCCTGTTTGGGCCCTCCTTTGTTTGGTGGATAAGTTGTTGAGGATATTTCTGCCCAAGATAACTGTTGCCTTTTACATATATGCTACTATCATTAGCACCAGGCGCTATGTTTGCAATTTATCTAGTTTCAGGGTTTTGTGACCGTAGAGTTTTACTTGGCCAATGTACCCAGCATGTCCTGCTACTTAGCCAAGTTGGCAGTCTATCGTATATACTCTGTAAAAGTCAAATTTTTTTTGGACTGTTTTTAAAGGTTCAATTTATAGGGTTGACTAATACACAGGTATTAGTTTTGAGGGGCTGAAATACATCCTACAGTTCGAAATACCTTATTTTTAGTATAAGTTGATTTGATCACACAACTCATCCCAGGTAAAGAAGAAAAGCAATGAATTACGGTAAAGGTAATTACCTGATAAAAGCAAGAAAAACAAGAATGAATTACTGGTAGGAAGTTTTATTTATACATACTGGTATGAGAATTAGACATGGGAAAGATCCATTGAAATTCTGCAAAATCACACTGTTCAACATTGTAATGGTCTTGTATAACGGCACACTTAAAATGAAACATTTATTAAATTCTAAATGTGTAAGCATCTTGAACTTTCCTGCCAAATTCTTCTGTTTCTGCCCTATTTACTCTCATATGTTATGAACCTCAGCAACAGTAACAAATTTGTCAAAGAATTAAAGACGTATGTAGCTAATATATCTCACTTTTACTCAGATATAATGGTACAATAAAAATGATTAACTTTTTAACAATATTAACTTTTGGATGTATATCGAACAAACTGCAATAAGTACTGATAGCCTTGGTAATGGTCTGAATGAATGAATGAATCAAAACGTGCTGTAGTAAACCAATTGGGCTAAGTAGAGTTATGAATGAATAGTAAACAAAGGACGATGAGTAGAGTTACCAGTATGAATGAATAACTAAAGAAATTGAGGGTTTGGTTAAGAAAAAGAAGGATGCATATGTCAGGTATAGACAGGATAGATTGTGTGAATCCTTAGAAGAGTATTAAGGCAGTAGGAGTATACTTAAGAGGGAAATCAGGAGGGCAAAAAGCTTTGGCAAATAGAATTAAGGAAAATCCAAAAGGTTTTTACAAATACATTAAGGACAAAAGGGTAACTAGGGAGAGACTAGGGCCCCTCAAAGATCAGCAAGGCAGCCGTTCTGTGGAGCCGTAGAAAATGGGGGAGATACTAAATGAATATTTTGCAACAGTGTTTACTATGGAAAGGACATGGAAGATATAGAGTGTAGGGAAATAGATGGTGATATCTTGAAAAATGTCCATATTACAGAGGAGAAAGTGTTGGATGTCTTGAAGCACATAAAGGTGGATAAATCCCCAGGACCGGATCAGGTTTACCCTAGAACTCTGTGGGAAGCTAGAAAAGTGATTGCTGGGCCTCTTGCTAAGATATTTGCATCATCGATGGTCACAGGTGAGGTGCCGGAAGACTGGAGGTTGGCAAACGTGGTGCCACTGTTTAAGAAGGGTGGTAAGGACAAGCCAGGGAACTATAGACCAGTGAGCCTGACCTCGGTGGTGGGCAAGTTGTTGGAGGGAATCCTGAGGGACAGGATGTACATGTATTTGGAAAGGCAAGGACTGATTAGGGATAGTCAACATGGCTTTGTGCGTGGGAAATCATGTCTCACAAACTTGATTGAGTTTTTTGAAGAAGTAACAAAGAGGATTGATGAGGGCAGAGCAGTAGATGTGATCTATTTGGACTTCAGTAAGGCATTCAACAAGGTTCCCCATGGGAGACTGGTTAGCAAGGTTAGATCTCACAGAATACAGGGAAAACTAGCCATTTTGATACAGAACTGGTTCAAAGGTAGAAGACAGAGGGTGGTGGTGGAGGGTTGTTTTTCAGAATGGAGGCCTGTGACAGTGGAGTGCCACAAGGATCGGTGCTGGGTCCTCTACTTTTCGTCATTTTGTATAAATTATTTGGATGCAAGCATAAGAGGTATAGTTATTAAGTTTGCTGATGACACCATAATTGGAAGTGTAGTGGACAGCGAAGAAGGTTACCTCTGATTACAACAGGATCTTGATCAGATGGGCCAATGGGCTGAGAAGTGGCAGATGGAGTTTAATTTAGATAAATGCGAGGTGCTGCATTTTGGGAAAGCAAATCTTAGCAGGACTATACACTTATTGGTAAGGTCCTAGGGAATGTTGCTGAACAAAGAGACCTTGGAGTGCAGGTTCATAGCTCCTTGAAAGTAGAGTCGCAGTTAGATAGGATAGTGGAGAAGGCGTTTGGTATGCTTTCCTTTATTGGTCAGAGTGTTGAGTTCAGGAGTTGGGAGGTCATGTTGCGGCTGTACAGGATATTGGTTAGGCCACTGTTGGAATATTGTGTGCAATTCTGGTCTCCTTCCTATCGGAAAGATGTTGTGAAACTTGAAAGGGTTTAGAAAAGATTTACAAGGATGTTGCCAGGGTTGGAGGATTTGAGCTATAGGGAGAGGCTTAACAGGCTGGGGCTGTTTTCCCCGGAGCGTCGGAGGCTGAGGGGTGACCTTAAAGAGGTTTACAAAATTATGAGGGGCATGGACAGAATAAATAGGCAAAGTATTTTCCTGGAGGTGGGGGAGTCCAGAACTAGAGGGCATAGGTTTAGGGTGAGAGGGGAAAGTTATAAAAGAGACCTAAGGGTCAACTTTTTCACGCAAAGTTGTATGGAATGAGCTGCCAGAGGAATTGGTGGAGGCTGCTGCAATTGAAACATTTAAAAGGAATTTGGATGGATATATGAATAGGAAGGGTTTGGAAGGATATGGTCTGGGTGCTGGCAGGTGGGACTAGATTGGGATGGGATATCTGGTTGGCATGGATGGGTTGGACCGAGGGGTCTATTTCCATGCTGTACATCTCTATGACTCTGTGACTCTACGCAGTTTCCTTTGTAAGAGGTTTATATAATGTGATATAGTAGGGTCAACTTTTACACAAGATATATGGAAAATACAGGATTCTTTGGCCAAAAATAAGGGGTAAACGTTTACATGAGATCAAGTTTTATACGAGTATATGATATCTGTGTTTTAGCTGCCAGGACTTTGCTACATGTCTACCCTTTTGAACGGAAAGAAGCTTATGTTAAAGAATTTCAAACCTAACCGTAAAATTTTGTTCTGGTTGTTGTCAGGGTAGCTTACATGTTTGTGTGAAAGTCATTGAGCCATTGTGTACATTGGTCAAGCTCGTCATACATCTGATAAGTGATATAATTAAATAACAAAACCAACCCGCCTTAATAACCTGTACAGAGTTGTAAGGCTTAGATCTATCTTAAATCTCTGTGTGTGTATACAGTCATTATTCATGGTGAGTGTGCCCATCTGTTGGAATATATCTTTTCCAGCCTGTAATCTTAACCACCAGTGTACTGAGTATCAAGATGAGTGCAATTTTGACCATAGCTAAAGGTCAGAGGATGAATTTGTATATCGCTGTCACTTATGAATGTCTTCAGTAGATGTCAATTACTTCTATTAGACCTATCCGTACAGGGATATGAAGTTTAATAGAAAAAAGTGCTGTTGGTGATATTACAGATTCAAACTCCATACTGATACTTCCGGAGTGAGATGGTGACACAGTATTCACCCTCCCACCTCGATGAGCCTCTCATGATGTAGGTCCTCAGACTCTTAGACTCCAAGGTCAAATCACTACTTGTTTTGAAACCACATATTTCCTTCCCTGGAACTGTTCATCACTGATCCAGGATGGGACTTGCCCTTGGCTAGCCTGTCTGAGATTCTCCCTCAGTTGTTCAACCAGCCAGTTTCCATAGATTTTTCTAGCGTGTGACTTTGTTGTCCATGATTTTACCCTGGTTGATGGTTTTTGCATGACCTTCGAGTATGGTCACTAGATGGTGGCTAGCTTGGTTGCAGGTCAATTGTCCAGTTCCCAGTCAATTGTCCTGCTGTTTCCTATTGGTTGTCCTCATTTAATTTCTCCAAGTCTTGTTTGACTTATTGGGTCAAGATCCTGAGTTTTTTCAAAATAAATTAGCCAAATCAAGGGTATTAACTGACACTCGTGTCCCATATGCTATATAGCTAGTTCATTAGGAAATTCCCTTCTCAAATGCTTATTAGTTAAAGGTCATGGTTTATCCTCCTCATATGTTTCTGTCCCTCATCCCATTATCCTACAAGTCAGGTATGAATATGGTTGTTTCAATGGGAAGGGCACCATTTCATTAGCTGGATCCCTGATATTATTGGCATTAATTTGTGGTGGATATTGAATAAAAGTTTGCCTGTGGACTTAATCACTAGTCTATCATGTGGACTTGGAATGTTATGGGACAAGCTGGGGAAGGGAGTTTTACTGCTAGCCTTGGTCTGTTTTTAATTCCATATTCTAGAAATTCTCCCTGGGGCATCATCTATTCCTTTGTCCGAGGCATCCCATCGCCTTGAGATCATTTTCAGAGAACACCCACCGAATATCCATGATTCCTATGCTTGTGTAATAAAATTTGGAAATGCATTGGGTTTTCTGTGCAACAAAAGTTTATTATTACACCTGAAAATAACCGATTTTGCGCGCTAGACCAAAGGGATCCCATTCACGCCCACTGTTGCTTCAATTGTGTTGTACCTTATCTATCCTGGACACCTATGTTTTCTATTTGCCCTGCTACATTTTTACATAAAACAATAATACTTACATATAAAAAATAAAAGGCTTCACGTAGACTTCATTGTTGCCTTGGAGTGTTTTCTCTGACATGTTTCCAAGAAGAGATCAAGAATAATTCATGTAAGTAACTCTATTCACTTTCCAAACCATACTTTTACGTAACACTACTCAAATAGTTACCCATTCCTGCCCTACCCCACCCCAGTCCTTTAAGACATTTTTATCTGTAGATAAAACTGACAATGTAAAATACATCCACTTCGTTTTGCAGCAGCGTAGGGGCTGGCTGTTTGTAAAATAATTTTTTTTTAAAAGCCACTGAGCAATTTGGGTGCCCAGAGGTGCTGAACACTGGTGTACAATGGAGGGGTGTTGTCGCTTAGTTCCGTGAATGGTGACAATTGGATTGGGATTATATGGGTGATTCTGTTGAGCGAGGACCTGGTGGGGTCAGCGTCCTCATCAGAACTGGCTATTGGGGTGAGGAGAGGACAGTCGTGTTCCTCGGACCAGTTGTATTTTGTTAATCAGTCTCAGGTTATGTGACTGTAGCGCTGTGGTCTATACCTGGGTGGAGAGACCAGAGGAGAGCACAGCGCGTTGTCAGGAAGAGAGTTGGTATCTGACTCCTTGTCCATGGAGTGGTGAGAGTAGTTACTGAGACCATTTTACACAGGGCTGGTACCAGATTCTATCTTCCCAAGAATGGTCTGAAAGTGGTGGAATTATTTTGGGCAGCTTAGGACTTACTCTGATATACGTGGTACCAACACATTTTACCGGAGTCCATCAACGGTTTATATATCGAGGGGCTAGCGTCATCCATAATGGAATGTGGTCGTGAAAATCTGGGGGCTAGAAATTAATCAGGTTTGTAAACTCGGAGCATAATTTGTTTACCTACCTCGTATTTGAAGGGGTGAATCTTGCTGTCAAAATAGGCATGAGTCTTGCTTGTGGTTTGTGCCAATTTTTATTGCTGCAGCCATTTGTGCAGGCTTTGTGTTTTCCAGCAGGGTGAAAGCAGTGGATTCATAGGCTAAGGCGTCCATTTCGGGTTTGGAAAGATCCAAGCCTAAAAGAAGCTCGGAGCTGGCTTTCATGTGTCGTCCCCTCATGAAGCGGAGGGCTGTATCCAATGGAACTTGAAAGTGAACTGATGAAGAGGACGAAAGACAGTACATGCAGTGCTGTTCTGTTGCAGTTTTTCTTAGTAGGCTTTTAAATGTTCGAGCTGAAAAATGTGTTGCTGGAAAAGCACAGCAGGTCAGGCAGCATCCAAGGAGCAGGAGAATCGACGGTTCAGGCAGTATCTGCAGTCCTCACTTTCTCCTAGTTCCTTTTAAATGTTCGACTCATGTGCTCAACAATGCCTCATTATTTGATTGGGAATGGTGGGCAATGTTGAATTTCTAATTTGTACATGACTTGTCCAGTGAAGTGGGTGCTTTGATCAGATTCAACACTTGGGGGGGGAAGGCCCCAGTGTGTGAAAACATGTTTTACTGAGATTGTAGATCTGACCTTTGTTGCATTTGTACATGTGGGAAACGTTTTAATCCATTTAGTAAAAGTGTCAATGTTAAGTAGAATATATTTGACAATTATGTAAGGATTGTGAAGTCAAGCTGGAGGTTAGTCCAGGGGCCCTCTACTGGTCATGTGTCACAAGTTACATATATTAATGTACAGCTACAGGTTGTTTTGTGCATGGATTATGCAGTTATTGAAGCAATATTTCAGGTCTTTGTCAAGGCTGGGCCACCAGCACAAAGCTTTAACTCATTGTCGAGTGACATCAGTGCCTTGATGCCTGAGGATATCATGAAATTGGTAAATTATTTGATTACGATCATGCAATGGCATAACATTGGGACTGTCTTTGAGACCAGGCCACTTTAATTGAAAATTTGTCTTCCCACTTTTTATAGCTGTCTTGGTAGTTTCCTTGGAGGATAAGTTGGGGTTGGAACCCTGGACTTGTCTAATAGTCTCGACATTTATCAGTTTGACTATAATAACTACCATGGTTTGCACAAATTCAGGAATTGGTGGTTGCCAGGTGTTTCCTTGATATGCCCCTTGTTTGGCCAGTTTGTCGGCTGTAATGTTTCTAGCTGGGGAAGTTTTACTTTGACGACCCCATAACTCTGCCCTTGGGCCTGCAAGAAAATGTATTTTAACAGAGGTGTAGATGGGAGGGTCCTTCCGTCTGTAGAGATAAAGCCAGATTTTCACAGAGTGGGACAAAGTCCGTGAGACTGTTGTCGACGTACATGCTGTCGGAATGGATGTTTAGCAGTAGTGGGAGCTGTTCCAGATTAGCTACCGTGTGCATGACTGCAGCCACCTTGGCGACTTATGCACTAATGTGGTTGGGGAGCTTTAGAGCTATTTCCATTATAGGGTTGCCCCCATGATCCTTAATGTATAAGCCACAATCTGTTTTCACTCCTGCTGTTGCTGCCAGGATGGTACCTTAGATGTTGCCCCATCTTCCCATTGTCAGGGCCCAAGCTTCAGTATGTTGGACCTCAATTAGGTCAAATACCTCAAATGTTTTGGCTCCACTGTCAGTAGCATGTGTTATTAGGGTGCATAACCAGTTTATTTGTTCTTGAGGAGTGAGTTGGGAGTGGTGCATGTTACCAAACACTCGGGTAAATTGCAGCATCAGCTACTGGGGAATGGAAGTCGGATTTTCCCTTTTTTTCTGATGACATTTATCCAACCTAACTATGGGATTTCCCCCATAATGGCCAATGGCAGCTAAGACCGCTGTCTTCATTTGTTCCAGACTCCTGTTGCCAGTATTTTGTAGATCTGGCAGAGCTGAAATTACTGCAGGACTCAGGCATCTAAGCCATGCAATACCATTCCTGTTAAATTTTATCAAAGAAGGAGTATGGGTTAGACATAGCATCGAAAACTGTGATCTTATTAGCAACATCAGTCAGTTGGATATTGGAAAAGGGGGTTGTATGCGTAATCTAGTCATGGTCGCATCTGTGTCGGGTGACCAAGGGGTTCATCGGTTCTGGGGCAGGAGGCATGGCTGATGGGCCTGCAGCTTTAGGGAAAAGCAGTGGGGGCCTCCGTATATGCTCTTCAAGTAAATGTATCTCGGACCTCTATTGATTTCTCCTCATCTGACTCCTGTGTTCGCTGCTACATAAAGGCACATATTATGCTGTTACAGGCTAATAACAGGTTTTCTAGGTTCTCTATCTTTTCATGACATTTTGTGTGCTTCCCAGTTGTAGCAGTTTTGATCTTTCCTCTATTACAATTGTGCAGGATTCTTACTATTGCTTACAACTCTTTTCATTTCTGTCCTAGGCAATCAAAACAGGCCAGGTTCCCTGAAATGTCGACTTCTCCACCTTCTGATGCTGCCTGGCTTGCTGTGTTCTTCCAGCTTCCTGCCTGTCTACTTCAGGTGAACAACTTCCCTGCTTTCATTTGAATAGATCTTTTCACATTGGGAGTGGAATTCACCCATGTGGATCAGGGTTTTCTGAATTCTGGTGTGCCTTTCTTCAACTACAAGTTTTAACTCTTCCAATTCAATTTCTAATTGCTGTATTGCTATTGCTGTCATTATCTTAATGGTCTTCTTTGGTAATTTGTTATGTGCTTCTCACCATATGTCTTGGGCCATGGAACCTGCAGTCCAGGGCCAGTCTGGGTTGCTAACTTCTGTCCACTTTTTAAAAAGGTATTGTATGAGAGGGTCCTCCCAAGTCAGATGAGGGGATGTTTGCTCCATTTGTTAGTAAGCATATTATTTCTGTTCCATGTTATTAAGGTTGGGGGAAATTCTTGTTGCAGTGTCTCTAAATCTAAGATGAGTAGAACTAGAGCACAGTAACCCCTTCTAATACTACCCAGAGATATATCTTTAGATCTCTGACTGTAGAGTTTCCCACACCTCTTTATTGTGTTTAACCCTGGGTCCCTATCTGCTACTTATTCCAGGTAATCTTTTAACACTTGGCAGTTAGAACATAGAACAGTGAAGTATAGACAGTGCAGTATAGACCCTTCGGCCCACAATGTTGTGCTGACCCGTGAAACCATCTAGCCTACACTATACCATGATCATCTAATGTTTAAATTTAAATTTAAATACCCTTAATGTTGGCAAGTCCACGACCATTGCAGGCAAGGCATTCCACGCCCCTACTACTCTCTGAGTAAAGAAGCTACCTCTGATATCTGTCCTATATGTGTCACCCCTCAATTTAAAGCTATGTCCCCTCGTGCTAGCCATCACCATCCTAGGAAAAAGGCTCTCACTGTCCACCCTATCTAATCCTTTGACCATCTTGAATGACTCAATTACGTCACCTCTTAACCTTCTTCTCTCCAATGAAAACAGTCTCAAGTCCCACAGCCTTTCCTCATATGACCTTCCCTCCATATCAGGCAACATCCTGGTAAATCTCCTCTGCACCCTTTCCAATGCTTCCGCATCCTTCCTGTAATGCAGAGACCAGAACTGTATGCAATACTCAGGTGCGACCGCACCAGAGGTTTGAACAGCTGCAACATGACTTCATGGCATCGAAACTCAATCCCTCTACCAATAAAAGATAACACACTGTACACCTTCTTAACAAGGTGGGCGGCACAGTGGTTAGCACTGCTGCCTCACAGCACCAGAGACCCGGGTTCAATTCCTGCTTCAGGCGACTCTCTGTGTGGAGTTTGCACATTCTCCCCGTGTCTGCGTGGGTTTCCTCTGGGTGCTCTGGTTTCCTCCCACAGACCAAAAATGTGCAGGTTAGGTGAATTGGCCATGCTAAATTGCCCGTAGTGCTAGGTGAAGGGATAAATGTAGGGGAATGGGTCTGGGTGGGTTGTGCTTCGGTGGGTCGGTGTGGATTTGTTGGGCCGAAGGGCCTGTTTCCACACTGTAAGTAATCTAATCTAATCTAAAACCCCATCAATCTGGGTGGCAACTTTCAGGGATCTATGTACATGGACACAGATCTCTCTGCTCATCCACACTACCAAGAATCTTACCATTAGCACAGTACCCTGTATACCTGTTACTCCTTCCAAAGTGAATCACTTCACACTTCTCTGTATTAAACGTCATTTGCCATTTCTCAGCCCAGCTTTGCAGCTTATCTATGTCCCTCTGCAAAATGAACATCCTTCCACATGGTCCACAACTCCACTGACTTGAGTGTCACTTCCAAATTTACTAACCCATCCTTCTCTGCCCTCATCCAAGTCATTTATAAAAATGACAAACATCAGTGGCCCCAAAACAGATTATTGCGGTACACCACCAGTAACTGAAGTCCAGGATGAACATATCCCATCAAACACCATCCTCTGTCTTCTTACAGCTAGCCAATTTCTGATCCAAACTGTTAAATCACCCTGCTTTACCTTCATCCACCTGTTTTGTCACCTTCTCAAATAAATCGATAAGGTTTGTGAGGCATGACTTACCCTTCACAAAACTGTGTTTACTATTCCTAATCAAATTATTCCTTTCTAGAATCCTTTCCAAAACTTTGCCCACAACAGAAGTAAAGCTAACTGGTCTATAATTACCAGGATTGTCTGTACTCCCCTCCCCTGCTATCCCCCAGTCTTCTGGCACTATGACTGTAGACAATGACGACATAAAGATCAAAGCCAAAGGCTCTGCAATCTCCTCCCTGGCTTCCCAGAGAATCTGAGGATAAATCCCATCCGGCCCAAGGGACTTACCTATTTTCAAACTTTCCAGAATTGCTAATGCATTCTCTTATGAACCTCAATCCTATCTAGTCTAATAGTCTGTATCTCCATATTCTCCTCAACAACATTGTCTTTTTCCAATGTGTATACTGGCGAAAAATATTCATTTAGCACCTCTCCAATCTCTTCAGACTCCACGCACAACTTCCCACTACTGTCCTTGACTGGCCCTAATCTTACCCTAATCATTCTTTTATTCCTGACATACTTATAGAAAGCTTTAGGGTTTTTCTTAATCCTACCTGTCATAGACTTCTCATTGTCCCCTCCTGGCTTTTCTTAGCTCTCTCTTTAGGTCCTTCCTGGTTAATTTGTAACTCTCAAGCACCCTAATTGAGCCTTCACTTCTCATTCTTTCATAAGCCTCCTTCTTCCTCTTGACAAGAGATTCAGCTTCTTTCATAAACCACTGTTCCCTTGTTCGACCACTTTCTCCCTGACAGATATGTACATATCAAGGACATGCAGTAACTATTACTTGAACAAGCTCCACATTTCAATTGAGCACATTCCCTGCAGTTTTCTTCCCCATCCTATGCATCCTAAACCTTGCCTTATCGCATCATAATTGCCTTTCCCCCAAATATAACTCTTGCCCTGTGGTATATACCTATCTCTTTCCATTGCTAAAGTAAGCATAACTGAATTGTGGTCACTATCACCAAAGTGGTCACCTACCTTCAAATTTAACACCTGACCTGGTTCATTATCCAGTACCAAATCTAATGTGGCCTTGCCTCATGAGGGCCTAACTACATACTGTTGGGTTTAGTTGGGCTCACAAAGTCATTGGTTCTCTTTCTCTATCACTGCAGATGATCCGTCAGTCTTTGCCTTTGCCAAACCAGTTGCTTCTTCTTCATCTCCAGAATGTCCAAGAGATCGTTCTCATTGAGTCAAGGAGACATACAACACAGAAAGCAACCCAATTCGTCCATGCCAACCTGATGTTCCAACTTAATCTAGTCCCATTTGCCAGCACTTAGAGGGCCCATATCCCTCTAAACCCTTCCTTATTCATGTTGCCATCCAGATGCCTTTTAAATGTAGTAATTGTACCAGCTTCCATCACTTCCTCTGGCAGTACATTCCATACATGCACCACCCTCTGTGTGAAAAAGTTACCCCTTAGGTCCCTTTTAAATCTTTCCTCTCTCACCTTAAACCTATGCCCTCTAGTATTGGACTTGCCCACCCTGGGGAAAAGACGTTGGCTATTCACCCTATCCATGCCTCATGATTTTATAAACCTCTATAAGGTCACTCCTCAGACTCCAACGCTCCAGGGAAAACAGCCCCAGCCTATTCAGCCTCCCCCTATAGCTCAAACACTCCTGCCCTGGCAACATCTTCGTAAATCTTTTCTGAACCCTTTCAAATTACACTACATCCTTCCTATAGCAGGGAGACCAGAATTGCACACATTATTCCAAAAGTGGTGTAACCAGTGTCCTGTACGGCTGCAACATGACCTCCCAATTCAATTCAATAAAGGAAAGCATACCAAAATGCCTTCTTCACTATCCTGTTTACCTGAGACTCCACCTTCAAGGAGCTATGAACCTGCACTCCAAGGTCTCTTTGTTCAGCAACACGCCCCAGGACCTTACTGTGATGTATATAAGTCCTGCCCAGATTTGCTTTTCCAAAATGTAGCAAATTCCAAATTTGTCTAAATTAAACTCCATTTGCCAATCTGATCAAGATCCCAATATACTCTGATGTAACCTTTGCTGTCCCTTACACCTGTGATTTTGGTGTCATCTGCAAACTTACGAACCATACCTCCTATCTTCACATCCAAATCCTTTAAATAAGTGTCAGAAAGTCGTGGACCCAGCACCAATCATTGTGGCACACTGCTAGTCACAGGCCCCTAGCCTGAAACGAGCCCTGTTTTTATACTTTTTTGGATGATTTTCTCAAAATTTCTATAGTTTAGGCCAATCGGGGAGACTTCCTTAATGATTTGAAGCTGTTTGGTCAGTTTGGCAAGCTTTTGTTTTTGCAGTTGGGAATTTGTTACATAGATCTGCTTTTTAAAATATCCATAAGTGTTCTTACACATAACTGAATGATTTGTTACTGGTCACCAAATCACCAAAGACTTTTTTTGTTTTCAATTATTAAATACCACCAGTAAATCACCCTTGCAGCCAATTAGATATTTACGTACAAAGCCCATTAAGGACAACGCAAACCATCAATAGTGCAGGAGAGATTGGGAGAGTGGGAAGGGGCTAAATCAAAATGGCGTTGGAGGGGGAAATAAAGCAGGTCATCACCTCAACCGTATTTACATATGGGCAATAAATGTTGACCCAGCCAGTCGTGCCTGCACTAGGTGAATAAATATATCAAAGGTTTATGAACATTTAAATGAAGCTAGAAGTTTCACCTGCTTTTGGCTGGAAGAGTTAATATCCAGGATATTCCTCATCATTAATATTACTTCTGGAATTCAGAGCTTCCTCGGAAGAAGTAAGGAAACAGGCTACCAAGAGCACAGAATACTTTGTACTTGTTCCACATAAGAGACCAGAGTTACTGTGGCAGAGGATTTTTAGTTGTTTTAAGTGGGATTTGCATTTTTTGTAGTTCAGATTAGCCCTTCTCACTCTACTTGATGAGTTGAGATGTGCCATTAAAAATAGTGTTCCCAAGTTTTGGTTTAATTGAGAAAGGTAGAATGTCTGTTCAAATTCCTCTTAACTGCAGATAACTAGAACCTACAGTATGAATAATGGAAGGCTAGCAAGCATAAATGAGATACATTCTGAGTCCTACTGATTATCTTAAATTGATTGCACGTGTATAAAATAAGTACTACATTCATCCTCTAGCAGTTCAGCACTCTTCAAGTCACCACCATGGATGGCTTATGGTAGAAGAGGATAGAGCTGAAAATGTGTTGCTGGAAAAGCGCAGCAGGTCAGGCAGCATCCAAGGAGCAGGGGGATCAACGTTTCAGACACGAGCCCTTCTTCAGGAATTCATGCCCGAAGGGCTCATGCCCGAAACGTCGATTCTCCTGCTCCTTGGATGCTGCCTGACCTGCTGCGCTTTTCCAGCAACACATTTTCAGCTCTGATCTCCAGCATCTGCAGTCCTCACTTTCTCAGTAGAAGAGGATATACAATATATACAACACAATATAGCACAGGAACAGGCCTTTTGGTCCACCAAGCCTGCATTGATTCCAATCCTTATTTAGACCCACTACTTATTGCCTATACATGGTTTCTATTCCTTTGTTTGCCTCTCATTCATGTGTCTATCAAGATGCATCTTAAACATTGCTAACATGTCTGTTTCCACCACCTTCACTGGCAGTGTATTCCAGGTACCCACCACCCTCTACGTGAAAAATCTTCCCCACAATTCTCCCCTAACCTTTTCACCTCTCACCTTGAACCTGTGCCATCTTGTCATTGACCTTCAATCCTGGGGAAAAACCTCTGACTATCCACCCTATCTATGCCTCCACAGGTTGCCCCTTAGCCTCCGTCTTTCCGGTGAAAACCATCTAAGTTTATCCAACCTCTTATATCTAATATCCTCCAAACCAGGCAACATCCAGGTAAACCCTGTCTGCACCCTCTCCAAAATATTCACATGTTCTGGTAGTGTGGCAACCACTGAAGCAATGGCTACTTGCCTCCCAAAAAGTGTTTAGACAATATTGCTTTTAGTTTGTTTATTACAGTAAAAATCTTGTCATGTAACAGATCTTTCATCCAGTCACCAGAAATACAAGTAACTTATTAAAGTAATCAGTCTCCACAGGAATCAGAGTGGCATAACAGCCATAGATGGCATGAAGGAGAACAATTTACTCACTGAGTTGCTATAATCTGAAATGTATTGCCTGAATGTTATGAAAATAGAATTGATAATAGTTTTCAAATGGGTATTGTTTAAATATCTGTAAGGGAAAAGATTGTAGTGCTCCCTCTTGACATGCTTCTCATCCAGTATTATCCTTTCTGATCACCCTCAATGATGCAACTATGTAAGTGCATCTGTGATGGTGGAAGATGCAATTGCTTGAGGTAACAGCACTAGTTCAATGCCTCCGTCTTGCCTGAGGATTCTAGTAATATTGTTGCTTTACTGGGATTCTTCACCTCCACAAATGAGTGTCTGAAAGACTATGAGAAAGAGATCATGAGGACCCCCCTCTGATGGTACAGGCTTCTACAGAACTGAGGGTTCCCAATACAGCTGATGTTTAAGCATGCTGCTGAATAGTCAGGAATGAAATCTATCTCCTTTGTCTACAGAATTCAGTATTTTTCCTATCTCCCTTAAGTCATGATGGTAGAGTGAAAACTGGCTTGATAGACCATTTGTGTTTTTTTTTCCAATTTGATCACCATATTGGCTAATCACTGAACACATTGACAAGAAGCTGCTAATGTACTTTTAACGAAAGAAAACAAGTTTATTACACAAAAGAATAGTTCAATAAAGCAAAGCTATAGACATAAGACAATTTGGAAAGTTTCATTATAAACAACAACAAAAAATTCAGTCCTTTTCTCCCCAACAATATTCTTTACAGATATATGCACCATCCTTTGCATGAAAAAGTTGCTCCTTATGAATCATTCTTGTCTCACCTTAAGCCTATGCCCTCCAGTTTTGGACTCCCTTACCTTGGGGGGAAACATCCTTAGCTATTCACCTTTTCTCTGCACATGAAACAAAGCTGCCAGAGGAAGTACAAGGGGCAAGTACAATTACAGCAGTTAAAATACATTTGGACAGTCTATGGAAGGAAAGATTTAGAGGAACATGGGCTCAAATGCAGGCAAAATAGTCTAGTTCAGCTTCGTTCTGGTCCGCATGGACGAGTTATGACTCTATACACAATCCTAATGAAGTATCGCTCCTTTTAAGACCAAATGACATGGGAGCAGGAGAAGGCCATGTTAACCGGAACAGTGCTCCACCATTCAATGAAGTCATGGCTGATCTGATAATCTTAAACCACAATCTCCTGCATTTTCTCTAAAGGCTTTTAAAAAACTCAACTGGTGAAGTTACAAGCATTTTCTTTTAGCAACCTCTGCATTCATATGATTCTCTTCATCCGCCCCAAGATACAGACAGACTGCCTTTTCTTTGAATGCAACATTTGAACTGAACCAAATTCTAGCCTGTCTTTCCCTTTTTCTGTGCCATAAAAGTTCAACTTAGTAAACACTAAACACTTCAGTAATTATCTCACCAGGTAGCTTTTCTAGTCATCTGGCTTAAGTCATTGATTTCTCTGAAATTATGTTTTGACCCACTGCTACAAAAAAGTTGCTGACCACTAAAAGGTCACCTTGATGTGGACAATGACTTATTATCACTTATACTCTACAATGAACAACACAGTAAACTACAGTGAAAAGCCTCAATTGTCCCTACAATCCAGCATAATTTTGAATATGAGTCCTGAGCCAGCTGACCACCACCCCTCTGCTGCCTTTGCCAGACTCACTGTTGCAGTCAGGCACTGTCTTTTCATTGTTGGGCCCACAACGCCGATGAGCCACCAATGCCAAGTATTGTGCTGGACTCACACTTGATTCCCTGGCTCTGCTGCAGACTCGCTGATAACCAGGCTCTGGGACCACCGGAACCAAAGCCCTGCTGCCCCACCATCTTGCTGAAAACCAGGAGACCCAGCTCCAGACCTACCACAACCAGGAACCTTGGCTCCACGGAGCTGCCCTCCCATTGACAACACCGGAAGTCCCTTGGCTCAATTGTTGCATTGACAACGGCTGGAGTCCCTGCTCCAGTCCTACCACAGCCAGGAGTCCATGGCACCATGGCGACCACAACCAGGAGCTGCTGCTGCCTCACAGATAACCAGGAGTACCTGCTCTGGACCTACCACAACCAAGAACCTTCACTCCAATGCAGCTGTCCCGCTTGCAAACCACAACCACCGCTGCTTCAGCCACTGTCTGATTGACACCTGGAGTTCCTGCTTCAGGCCTACCACAGCCAGAAGTCCCTGGCTCCACTGCCAGGCTAAAGTCACCACCTCGCCAAGAGTTCCACACAACTGCCCTCCTCCACAATGCCATCTTCTGCGCCACCAACAGGAAATGATGAAGACAAAGTAAAAAGACAAAAAGGGTAAGAAAAGAAGGGAGGAAGCGGTTGGTTTGGTTCACACTGGCTCAGGAGCACGAACACTGCCTATCTACCTCTACTTTATAACCCATATTCTCAAATAATAATATTATATAGTTATACTACAGCTCCATGCTGAGCAGAAAATAAGGAATTTTCATTTTCTATCAAAATTTCCTCATTATTATTCACCTCCTTATTTGCCATGAATCTATCTGCCTTAGCTTAAAAATATTCAAAGGCTCTGCTTCAAACTCACTTTGAGAAAGAATTCTAATTTTCTGTAAGAACTTTGTTTCCTCGACCTCTTAGTCTTCATTGGATGATCTCTAATTCTAGATTCTTCAGCAAGGGGAAACATCCTTTCCTTTCCACATGCAATCTTTCAAGATCCATCAGGATCTAAGATGTTTTATCAATGCAGGTTTGACTCTTATAAACTCTAATGGATACAAGTGCAAACTTACCTCAAAACAACAATTTGCCCATTCCAGATATTAGTCTAGCCAATCTTCTCTGAATTACTGCCAAGGCATTTAAGTTCTTTCTTAAGTAAGGAGCTCAACATTCTACTTGGTACTCCAGATATAGTCTTACCAAATGCCTTATATAACTGAAGCTGAACCTCTCTACTTTAGCATTCCCTTCACAATAAAAAATTACTTGTTGTACCTGCATATTAATGTTGTGGTTCTGTTCACCGAGCTGGGAATTTGTCTTGCAAACGTTTTGTCCCCTGTCTAGGTGACATCCTCAGTGCTTGGGAGCCTTCTGTGAAGCGCTTCTGTGCTGTTTCTTCCGGCATTTATAGTGGCCTGTCTCTGCCGCTTCCGGTTGTCAGTTCGAGCTGTCCGCTGTAGTGGCCGGTATATTGGGTCCAGGTCGATGTGTTTGTTGTCAACACAGAGTGGCTCAGCAGCAGCACTATTGATTGAGTTGATAAAGTCCTAAAGGATATTTCTGCTCGACTGAGTCTGTGGTAGGCGGTGAAGGAACCAATAAGAGACAAAAATATATTTAATGTCATCCTCACTAAGCTGTGTCTTGAAGATGCAACTGTGCATGACAGCATCAGGAGTGATGACTGCACAGTCCTTATGGAGATGAAGTCCTGCCTTCACACTAAGAATACCTTACATTGTGTCATGTGACACTATCACTGTGACAGGCGTTTTTTTAGAATCCCTACAGTGTGGAAACAGGCCAAACAAGTCCATACTGACCCTCTGAAGAGCAATCCACCCAGACTCATCTCCCTCTGACTAATGCACCTAACACTATGGGCAATTTAGCATAGCCAATTCACCTAACCTGCACATCTTTGGACTGTGGGAGGAAACCAGAGCACCCGGAGGAAACCCACGGGTAGAATGTGCAAACTCCACACAGACAGTTGCCTGAGGCGGGAATTGAACCTGGGTCCCTGGCGTTTTGAGGCAGCAGTGCTAACCACTGAGAGACTGTGCTGCCCCACTTGAGACAATCTAGGAACTCAAGACTTTCATAGTGCTACTTGACACTGTCTGAGACCAATATCATGGGCCATGTAACTTTCCTAGTCAAATTTAAAAATGATTGTGACCAGTGGAAAAGTGGGAGTAGAAAAGGACCTCTCAAATCTCAGTTGAAGAATAAACATAAGCAATTCGCTTTGGGCAAGGTACGAAAGGTCAATGCTCTCAGCAAAGAGGGCAGTAGCTGGCGGTAAATAAGTGAAAAGAAAATCATAACTCCAGTAGAGGATATGTACCACTGGCAGGGATAATAACACTCCACTCACCACATAGAATGTTTGGTGGCTCAGCAAGAGGCCTGGCAAATGGAGAAAATAGAACGAAAACTTAAATTATCAAGTTTTCAATTAATTGTGAGGTAATGAATTCAGAAGCCTGTTCAAATTAACTTGGTATTGAGCACTTTTAGATGGGAGATCATCCATTAAACCCAAACTTTCTTCATTGAAAGTCTTTACATGCTAAATGCAATAGCGTGCCCATAGTGTCTGCTGATTGAGACAGTCAGTTGTTCTCTCTGTGATGGTCATTGCAAGGGAGGAAACAAAGAACACATTATAAGAGGCTTCTGCCACTAACTGTGGATGTCGTAGGCATTGCCAATTCATCTGGAAAAGCTCTGCAAACGGAAATGTTTTTGGGTGCCAAAGTACGCTCTCAGCTCTCATGCCAACGCTCAAGCCTGCAACTATCAGAATGTTGTGTATTGCCAACTTATTTCCTCTTCCTCAGATAGCAATGATTTTCCCTGCGTTACAATTCCATGAATATTAGCAGTGTTTATTTCAAATTTGAGGCCAGGCAGAAAGAGATGGCAGATTACATCTGGCATTCACTTCAGCAAGTAATCGATTTAGTGACCAGGAACTGTAAACTCTATCACATATTTTATGCTCCCTCCCTCCCTGAGTCAGAGGCCCAAGGACTGTCGCAATATTACTAAGTGAAAACTGGTTGAGATCAGGTAACTCGGCATAGGCTGTGGGCTGTGTGCTTGATCATTTGGATATAGCACAGAGAATAGCAGGATGGCAGCAGTAAGTAGGTTGAAATGGCCCACAGATGGATTTAATATTTGTTGTAGCAATAAAGGAAAAAAATCATTGTGAATTAATTGTTTATCAGGTTAACAATTTTGTATAAGTACAACTGACTTGTGTTTCCATTTACACAGAGATCAAAAGAGTTGTATCAGTATCAATACCATTTGTTGTGCTGGTAATTTTTCTACAGACATTTGGTTTATTTTTAGTTTTTGTTGTGTCTTTGTACTTTCTGGTTTACACAACACAGCAAGAAGAATCTTTATATTATAACTGTTCAGAGATTTTTATCCTTTCAATTAGTTATTTTCTACTTTTGCCATTTTGTGCTGTGTTCCCATTAGTTTTCAGCATTTTTAATCTTCAATAATAATATTTTATTTGTTATTTAAATTTTCCCTTTGCTTTTTTGCTTTACTTGGAGTTCTCTTTCATTATGAAGACTGTGTACAATAACTGTTTAATGTTACTGCCATTTCTTTGTTCCCTATCAATTCCTCAAGCTCAACTTTTTATGTTCTTTACTTGAGACATGGGTATCACTGGCTGGCCATAAATTATTGCCCAGCCCTAGTTGCCCTTGAGAAAGTGGTGATCAACTGCCTTCTTGAACCACTGCAGTCCATGTAGGTTGACCCATAATGCCCTCAGGAAGGAAATTCCAAAGTTTTGAACCAGCAACTGTGAAGGAATGGCAATATCTTTCCAGAGTATAATGTCAAGTGGCTTGAAGGGGAATCTTACAGGCAATGGAAGTTCCTTAGATGGAAGTAGCCTGGAGATGGAGGGTGTTGGTTAAAGATCTTTGATGAATTGCTGCAGTGCATCTTGTAGAAAGCACACCCTGCTACTAGGGGGTGTCAGTGGTGAAGGGATTGGATGTGGTGTCAATCAAGTGGGCTGTTTCATCCAGGATGGTGACACGTTTCTTGTTGGAGCTACATCCATCCAGGAAAATGGGAGTATTCTATCGTACTCCTGACTGGTATCTTTTAGATGACAGGTAAGCTTTGGGGAGTAACTGCAGTATTCCTTGCTTCTGAACTGCTGTTGCAGCCACTTTCTTTATATAATAAGTCCAGTTGGAACAATTGTAACACCCAGGTTGTTGATAGTGGAAGGATTCAGTGATGGTAACACCATTGAATTTCAAGAGGTAGTGATCAGATTATCTCTTACTGGAAATTGGCATCTTCTGGCATTTGTATGGTGCAAATGTTACTTGCTACTTATCAACCCCAGCCTGGATACTATGTAAGTCTCATTGGATTTGCTTCAGTATCTGAGGAGTCAAATCTTTCTGAACAATGTGCCATCACCTTTGAACTTCCACCCTTATAGTAGAGGGAAGGTCATGGATGAAGTAGTTAAGATGATGAAGCTCAGCTAATAGCCCAAGGAACTCCTGCACAGGTCCAATTGGGGTCGATGCCAACCAGATAAATAAATGTAGTCCCATGTGCCAGCATTTAGCACATATCCCTAAACCCTTCCTATTCACATACCCATCCCGATGCCTTTGACATGTTGTAATTGTACAGAGCAAAGGTGACGTTGGGGCCAGGAGGTTACCAGGAAGATAATTAACAGTATACATTTGGGCTGCGGCTAAACCAGAGATACTGCATGTGTAGTATCTCCCTCCCACCTTCCTCCTTTAAGCAGAAGAAAAGGACTCTGTAAGGTAAGGGTTTTTCTTTTATATATTTTACGTGCATTGTTTGGTAGTAGTTGAGTTAGAGCTAAGGCTTACAATAACAGAGGACCTCAGATCTGTGGCACGTGCCTCTTGCTTGATATGGGAGCTCAGGGACGTGACTGATGTCCCGGACTCTTGCACTTGCAATACGTATGTCCAGCTACAGCTCGTTCAACTGCATGACAGCTCTAGAGCTGCGGATGGACACACTGTGGAGCATCTATGATGCTGAGGTGGTCGTGGATAGCACGTTTACTGATTTACTCACACCACAGATTAAAATTGCTGAGGGAGACAATGAATAGGTGACCAAAAGGCAGAGAAAGAGCAGGAAGGTAGTGCACATGTCCCCTGCAGTCATCTCCTTCGAAAACAGCTATACCATTTTGGATAGTGTTGGGGGTGATGGCTCACCAGGGGAGGGCAGCAGTTGCCAGGATCATGGTAGGGTAGTGGGCTCTGCTGTTCAGAAGGGCAGGAAAAAGATTTGTAGTGTCATACTCATAGGGTTCTATCGTAAGGGGAATAGACAGGTGGTGGTGGCCAAAAACAAGACTCCCAGATCGAATGTTGCCTCCCAGGTGCTCAGGTTAGGGGTGTTACCAATCGACTGCAGAGCATTCTGAAAGGGGAGGGTGAACAGCCAGTTGCCGTGATGCATATAGGCACCAATGATAAGTAAAAAGACAAGAGGAGGTCCTGAAAGCAGAATTCTGGGAGCTAGGAGAGAAGTTAGAGGATTTCAGGGTTGCAACCAGGACCACGTGCTAGTCCAGGTAGAAATGAAAGAATTGACAAGGTGAACACATGGCTTGAGGATGGTGTAGGAGAAAAGGGTTCAGATTTGTGGGAGATTGGGACTGGTTTGGGGAAAGTGGGTCTATTACAAATTGGATGGTCTACACCTAAACCAAACTGGAACAAATGTCAGAGAGATGTACAGCACAGAAACAGACCCTTCGGTCCAACTCGTCTATGCCAACCAGATATCCCAATCCAATCTAGTCCCACCTACTAGAACCTGGCCCATATCCCTCCACACCCTATACATTCATATATCCATCCAGATACCTTTTAAATGTTGCAATTGTACCAGCCTCCACCACTTCCTCTGGCAGCTCATTCCATAAATATACCCACCCTCTGCATGAAAAAGTTGCCCATCAGGTCTCTTTTATATCTTTCTCCTCACCCTAAATCTATGCCCTCTAGTTCTGGACTACCCCACTTGGGGGAGTTTTTCTACTGGTGTCAGGGAAGGTTTAATTTAATGTGGCAGGGTACTGGGAACCAGAAGAGAAGACTACGAGACAGGGAGGTGGAAACTAGAGTGTAAGGAGCAGGATCATGAAGTTAACATTACCAAGGGGAAGAGTAGGCAGATAGCAGATGGACGCAAAGGAACTGGTGGTCTGAAGTGCATTTGCTTTAATGCAAGTATAGTGGGTTAGGCAGACAAACGTAGGGCTTAGATTGGTGTCTAGGACTATGACATTATTGCGATCAGAGACTTAGTTAAGGGAAGGGCATGACTAGCAACTAAATGTTCCAGGATATAGATGGTTCAGACAGGACAGGGAGGGAAGTAAAGGGGTTTTGAGGGTTGGGGGAAGAAGGGAGAAGAGGGGTTGCATTGCTAGTCAGGGATGATATCACAGCTGTGCGACAGGACACTATGGAGGGCTTGAGCAGTGAGGCATTATGGGTAGAGCTGAGAAATAAGGGTGCAGTTACATTGTTGGGGCTGTACTACAGACCTCCTAGTGAGCAAGAGGTAGCAGAACAAATAGGCAAACAGATTATAAAAAGATGTAGAGTCAACAGGGGTGGTGGTGATGGGAGATTTTAATTTTCCCAACATTGACCATGATACACTTCGTGTCAGAAGTCTGGATGAGGCAGAATTTGTAAGGGGCATCCGGGAGAGTTTTCTAAAGTAGTGTGTCAATAGTCCAAATAGGGAAGGGGCCATATTGAACCTGGTGTTGGGGAAAGTCCCAGGCCAGGTGGTAGAAGTTGCAGTGGGGGATTACTTTGGGAATAGTGACCACAATTCTGTAAGTTTTAGAATACTCATAGACAAAGATGAGAATAGTCTTAAGGGAAGAGTACGAAACTGTGCCAAGGCCAATCATATCAAAATTCAGCAGCAGCTGGGAAATGTGGATGGGGGCAGCTATTTGAAGGGAAGTCCACATTTGATATGTGGGAGGCTTTCAAAAGATAGATTGAAGATAGTGCAGGATATGCATGTCCCTTTGAAAACAAAGGGATAGGAAAAGCAAGACTTGTGAACCGTAGGTAACAGCAGAAATTGTGCAACTCGCCAAGAGGAAAAGGGAACATAAGGTCCAGACAGCTAAAAACAGAACAGGCTTTGGAGGAATATTGGAAGAGTAGGACCAATCTTAAACAAGGAATCAAGCAAGTTAAAAGGGGTGATGAAATAACTTTAGTAAGCTGAATTAAGGAGAATCCCAAGGCCTTTTATTCATATATAAAAGGTAAAAGGTAAGAGGATAACAAGAGAAAAGGTTGGTCCACTGAAGGGGAAGGAAGGTTGTGTGTCAAACCTGAGAAAATGGGTGAGATTCTCAATGAATATTCTGCATCAGTGTTCACTGAGGAGAGGGACATGATGAATGTTGAGATTAGAGATAGAAGTTTATTTACTCTGGATCATATTGACATAAAGAGGGAGGATGTGTTGGGTAGACTAAGGGATATTAAAGGTGGACAAATCCCCAGGACTGGATGGCATTTATCCCAGGTTGCTGAGGGAGGTGATAGGAAATAGCTGGGGACCTAACATATCTTTGTAGCATCCTTAAACACAGGTGGAGTACCAGTGGACTGGAGAGTTGCTACGTTGTCCCCCCTGTTCAAGGGTAGTAGGGATATTCCAAGTAGCTATAAGACCAGTGAGCCTGAAGTCAGTGGTGGGAAAGTTGCTGGACAATGACCTGAGGGATAGGATCTATTTATATTTGGAAGAGAATGGGCTTATCAGCGATAGGCAACATGGTTTCGAAAGAGAGAGATCATGTCTTACCAACTTAAGAGTTCTTTGAGGAATTGACCAAGTTGATAGATGAAGTAAGGGCTGTAGATGTCATATACATGGAATTTAGTAAGGCGTTTGATAAGGTTCCCCATGGTAAACTAATGGAGAAAGTGAAATCACATGATGTACAGGGCATTCTAGCCAGGTGGATAAAGAACTGGTTGAGCAACATGAGAAGGAGTAGTAGGTGAAGGGAGTTTCTCGAAATGGAGAAAAGGTGACCAGTAAATGTTCCACAGGATCAGTGCTGGGGCCACTGTTGCTTGTGATATACATAAATGATCTGGAAGAGGGCATTGGTGGTCTGATCAGTAAGTCTACAAATGGACACTGATTGGTGGACTAGCAGAAAGCATAGGGACTGACTGTCAAAGGATACAGGAGAATATAGATAGACTGATGAGTTGGGCAGAAAAGTGGTGAGTTCAATCCAGGAAAACATGAGGTGATGCATTTTGGAAGTTTAATTTGAGAGTGAACTGTAGCATAAACATAAGAGTCTTGGGAAAAGTTGATGAGCAGTGTTCAGATCTGTTGTACCCTGAAAGTGGCTGCACAGGGTGTAGAGTGGTCAAGGCAGCATATGGTATGCTTGCCTTCATTGGACAGGGTATTGAGTATAAAGGCTGGTAGGTCATGTTAAAGTTGTACAAGACTTTGGTTCGGTTGCACTTAGAATACACATTACAAAAAGAACATGGACGCTTTGGAGAGGATGCTGAGGTTTGAGGATGTTGCCTGGTATGGAAAGTGCTAACTATGTAGAGGGGTCGAATAGACTAGGATTGTTTGCATTAGGAAAAAAGATTGGGGGAAACTGATTCAAGTCTACAAAATCAAGAGTATAGACAGGGTGGATACAGATAAGCTTTCTCCCCAGGGTGAGGGATTCAATAACGAGGTCACATTTTCAAGGTGAGAGGAAAAAGGTTTAAGGGGGATACACATGGAAAATACTTTACACAGAGGGTGGTAGGTGCCTGGAATGCATTGCCAGCAGAGGTAATAGAGGCAGGCATGGTAGATTCATTTAAGGTGCTTCTGGACAGATGCATGAGTAGGTGAGAAGCAGAGGGATACAGATCCTTAGGAATTGGGCTATAGGTTTAAGACAGTGGATTTGGATCAGCTCAGGCTTGGAGGGCTGAAGGGCCTATTGCTGGGGCGTAAGTTTTCTTTGTTGAGGTTTACTGCTAATTTTGCAACATTTTTATACCTTTTATTTCAATTTGGTAGCATCCTTAACTATTACTTGAATCAACAGATGGTACATCATTTTCATGGAGGCTGTTTCTGAATGGAACATACCATCATTGAATGTGAAGCAAATTCTCCTGAAATTTCAGCGACCAATTCTCTACCATCTTACCTTTTAACCAATTTCCCCAATCCTCTGTAGCCAATGCCAGCTTTGTAATGGCTTGACATTTAAGACACTTGTTTCAAAACCAAGTTCCTCACCTGGAAAATGCTAATGATTTCTCTCTCAAACCTACCTTCAATTTGGTTTATCCAATCTATAAGAAGATTAAAATCCCACTATTTTGAGTATTTCTTATAAGCCCCCATTGTTTCTTGACCCATACTGTCCTACAGTGTTGAAACAATCACTCCCACTCTGGGGTCGATTAAACAACTCCCAGCAGTATCATCTTTCACATGCAATTATTTAACCTTCATCCAACCTGATTCTACATCTTGATGTTCTGAGCAATTTCTTGCAACTACACTGCCACTATTCACTAAGGTAGTAGCGCACTGCAAATCAAGCCCCACTACTGAGTCCGAAAATTGTGAAGATGTGAATAAATCACCAAATTGTCTAGTTTTACCTAACTAATTCAGACTAAAGGAATGTGCATAATACTAAGTTTTCAGGAACAAGAAAATAACTATTTAGTGTTAAACTATTTTCAACCAGTGGTGAGAAAACATGGCTAGTAACTAACTTATATTTTATCTTTCTTAAAATTCACATGCAATAAAAACAAATACAAGAGACAAGTATTATACTGGGGGGTACCAATTCAGATCACAGACGTGCAAGAGATGTTTTCTTTTAACTCGCACCCGATTCTTTGCTGATGAGATAAGGTTGTTTTTGTACAGTGATGTACCATTCCCTGGTTGAGAATCTAAACTTTTCAATATCTCTAAAAAGGTACTTTTTCCCCTTTCACAAATCAGGAGTGTAATGGAATGCTTCTCACTTGCCTGGATGGGTGTGGCGCCATCACTCAAAGCTGACACCATGCAGAAAAAGAAGCTCTATTGATTGGCGCTACACCCCCAAGCATCCACTCCCTTCGCCACTGATGCTCATTACACATATCTGTAGATAGTAGCAGCAACACTGCAGAAATTCACCAATCCTTAAACACATTGAAAACCTACTGCCAATTCCATCTCTAAGGGAAAAGGCAGCAGCTATGTTGGAATAGCACCACCTGCAAATTCCCCTCCAAACCACTCACTGTCCTGACATAGAAATAAATCACTGTTTCTTCACTGTCACGGAATCAAAATCCTGGAATACCCTCAAAACAGGCACTGAGAGTCTACCTACAGTAGATGGATAACAGTGGTTCAAACTAGCTCATCACTGCCTTCTCAGGGCAACTAGGACAGGCAATAAACACTGGCCATATTCCACAGGTTGAATAAATAAAGAATAACTTCCATAATTTCAATATAGCGGTAGTTTTTTAGTCCACAGTGCAAAAGTGACCTTTACAATACTCATCCCATCCTTATCAAGAGCTACCAAACCTTTCCTTTTATATCATTTGAGAAAATCAAATAAGCTTGAATATTTAACTCTCAGGTTTCATCACATTGACATCTCTGTGATGGATATATTATATTTATTCTTTATATTTATGCTTTCAATTCATCCATCTTTACAAACATTTCATGAATTTTGGATTAAGAGACTTTAATTTTGTCATTTTATAATTTTTCCCTTAATGAGCCTATTTGCTAATGCACTCATGTTTTATGCTCTGTTCTTTCCTGTTGCACTTGGTTAATCCTTATTTAAAAATCAAACTAGCACAACATCATTTCTCATTAAATCTCTTCTGATTAATCCTTTTAACTATTTTGTTTAAAGCCCTCTCCACAACTGCAATAATTAAATTCACTGGGATATTAGGTGCCAATGCAGTTCAATCCTAATTGAAAAGGCTCTCTTGTTCCTCAGAGTGCCAGGTCCCCATTCATTCAAACCCATTTCTTCCACAACAATCTGAGCCACATATTTAGTTCTCTGATCTTATTTTCTCTATGCCAATTTGGCCATGCCTCAGATAACCAAGAGATTACCACCTTTGTGGTTCTGTTTTTCAATCTAGCCTCTAGCTGCGCATAATCCCTCAGGAGATATTCTTTAGTAGTCCTACATTATTGGCGCCCATGTAGATCATGGCAAATGGATTCCTCCTCTGCCATTCCAAATTTTTTTCTAGCCCTGAGACTCCTTTAACCTTAGCACTAGGCCAGCAAGACAATTTTTGTGATTCATGCTCTCCACTGCAGGATCTGCCTCCCCTTAACTAGACCATCCCAGACTGTAACTACCTCCATTTTTACTCCTTACAACTCAAATATCTGTATTTGATTCTGTATCTTGGTGCTATAGTCTGCTTGTTCAATCTCCCTGTTGTCCCTGCTCTTCTCTACTCAAGCCAGATGCTTGAACCTATTAGACAATACAAGGATTCAAGTTCCTCCAATGTGACCTCCTGCACTATACCTGTTTTCTGCAGTCACACCCTCTCGTCCCTGACCAAGAACCAAATCTGAAGTGCTTAACATAAGTAGTGTCATTGCCTTCTGGATCCAAGTGTCCAGGTAACCACCTTCCTCCCTGATGCTCTGAAGTGTACAAAACTTAGAAACCAACTCATCAGTTCTGTCTCAAGTAATGTCAAGCTGCAGACATGGCTACTGTGGATCACACTGATGTACCACAAACTACAACTGCAACTTATCACCTACTTTAACATCTTTGTTGTGTTTTGGGGTTTCATGTTTTGAAGGATCACTCAAAAGCAGGGGGTCTGAAATTCAACTTCCAAAATTCTACACTTACACATGTGCGCACAGTGGAAGTTATTTGATGTACTTAACAGTAAGCCCAATTAGTTTCACCATTATTCTGTATTCATCACTGGGTCAGAAATGTTAATTCAGCTTTCTTTCAGCAGATACTGCTGAGTTTTTCCAGCAATTTGTTTTTACACCACCATTATCCTTGAATATACCCTGTCTTAGTAACAGGAAAGGCCAACCAGTAGTGGTGGCACAGTAGAATGCAACAAGTGCAGAGTCACCCTTGGCATCAGGTCAAATGTGGGCATGTGAACCACCTGGTAATTAGTACCTATCTCTCCCAAATCCAAGTGAATGAATCCATACTCAAGCATGTTGGACACCAATTGGAAGAATCAGCAGTTGACAAGGATACGGAATGCACCGAGTAAGTAACTAAAATATCAAAGTCCAAGGGACTTCAGATACTGATGCTGTCCATGTCCAAATGCAGCAAGACTTTGACAATATTCAGGTTTGGACTAATAAGCAAATAATGTCTCATGTAAATGCTGTCCAATATTTCCAAGAGAATCTAACCAAGGCCCCTTGACAGCATTACTATAACTGAATCCACAACTATCATCTTGGTGGTTACAGTTGACAGGAAACTGTAAAGACACAGCCATAAATACTGTGGCTACCATGCAAATCAAAGGTTGGGAATCCTCTGGTGGGAAATTCATTGTGTAACTCGCCAAACTAGAAGGTTCAAAATGAGAGTGTAATGGAATACTCCTCAAATACCTAGATGAGAACACCACCAACATTATTCAAGAAGCTTGAGGTCATTCAGGCTCCTTATTTGGCATCTCAACGACCATCTTGAGCATTCACATGCTCTGTCGCTGCCACATGGTAAAGTTTGCTAATACTATCTACAAAATGTACTGCAGCAATTCAACACAGCTGGTAAGGTCAAAATCTTAGAACTTCATCCCATCAGCACCACGGAACATACTTAATCCATAGCTACTGCTACAGTTCTAGAAGACAGCTCATCAGCTCAAGGGCAATGTGACGTGGCTAGTAAGTGCTGGTGGCGCCTGTAACACCAACATCCTCTGAACGAAAAGAAAAGCACAAATAGTTCAAAGATTAGCTTCCTTTAGGAATCCAAGCTGTATTTCTTTACCAATTGTTTTTCCTAAAATAAGTGCTTATCTCTCATTAACCCATGCTCCAAGTAAGAATTTACTTTGTACTGAACAATGGTCTTAAGAATTTTCCCACCAAAGGGTTGGCAATGTTCCCAGTTTTTTGAACAAGGATGAATTACAGCTGTCAACAGCAACATTTTGTTTTTTGGCAATACACTGCAAAGTGCAGTTCTGCCACCTGCTGGTCATATTTTCATGAGGCAAATAAATCACAACGCTGAGGATGGAGAAGTAGGTCACTGAGCCTGCCCCACTATTCAAGATGATCATGGCTCATCTGATAACAACTTTTCCTCAGACCCCTTGGTTCTCTTATTAATTAAGATTGTCAGATGTTTAGAGTTAACTAAAGAATTTCACAGAACCACCACCCACAGAGACAAAATTCCTTGTAATTAATGGGCAACCCCTCAGGATTATGCTCTCTGGTCTCCAATCTCCCACAAGGGGCAACATTTACATCTAACTTGGAAAGCTTCGGAGAATACTGCATGCTTCAATAAGATCTCCAAGTCTCCTAACTCCAATGCAGACCAAACCTATTCAACCTCTCCTCTTAAGAGTTCTTCCAAACCTGGCATCAGCCAGTAACCCTTCTCCAGACTGTGTCCAATGCCAAAACTAAAACTTCACAATGTTTCGGTATGGTCGGATGCCTTGTATAGTTTTAGCAAGACTTTCCTACTTTATACTCCATTCACTATAAATAATGTTCCAACATTCCATTTGCCTTATTACCAGAATTTGTTTGATAGCTTTTTGTGATTTATACAAAAACCTCCAAAATCCATATGGCGGTTTCCTCAAATTAAATATTAAGTCCTCTATTATTCCTGCCAAAGTGCATAACCTCACATTTAATCCATCTGCCAATTTTTGCCTCATTTATCCAAATCCTCTGCAGTCTGTTTTCCATATTCCTCACCTTCCATCCAAGTTTGTGTCCTGGAAGCATGGCAATAGGACATTTGCTTCCCTCTTGGTAGCTAATGTTATAAATAAATGTGGCACTAGCACTGATCCTCGTGGCACTCCGTTACTTTCAAGTTGCCATCACAAAAATGCCCTAGGAGAAAGTGAGGACTGCAGATGCTGGAGATCAGAGCTGAAAATGTGTTGCTGGAAAAGCGCAGCAGGTCAGGCAACATCCAAGCAGGAGAATCGATGTTTCGGGCATGAACCCTTCTTCAGGAATGAGGAAAGTGTGCCAAGCGGGCTAAGGTAAAAGGTAGGGAGGAGGGGCGTTGGAACTGCGATAGGTGGAAGGAGGTTAAGGTGAGGGTGATAGCCGGAGTGGGAGTAGGGGCGGAGAGGTCAGGAAGATGATTGCAGGCCAGGAAGGTGGTGCTGAGTTCGAGGGTTGGGACTAAGACAAGGATTTGGCTCAAGTTTTGCATTTCAACGCCAGGACCAACCAACCCAACCACCCCGTGGCTCAACACTTCAACTCCCCCTCCCACTCCACCAAGGATATGCAGGTCCGTGGACTCCTCCATCGCCAGACCATAGCAACATGACAGCTGGAGGAAGAGTGCCTCATCTTCAGCCTAGGAACCCTCCAACCACAAGGGATGAACTCCGATGTCTCCAGTTACCTCATTTCCCCTTCCCCCCACCTTGTCTCAGTCAAATCCCTCGAACTCAGCACCTGCCTAACCTGCAATCTTCCTGACCTCTCCACCCCCACCCCCACTCCGGCCTATCACACTGACCTTAACCTCCTTCCACCTATCACAGTTCCAACAGCCCTCCCCACCTTTTATCTTAGCCCGCTTGCCACACTTTCCTCATTCCTGAAGAAGGGCTCATGCCCAAAACGTCAATTCTCCTGCTCCTTGGATGCTGCCTGACCTGCTGCACTTTACCAGTAACACATTTTCAGCTCATCACAAAAATGCCAACCTTGTTCCAACTGTATATCAGCTTGCCAATTCTCTATCTATGCTAATATACTCTCCCCAACACCATGGGCTATCGTTAAATAACCTTTGTACAATATTTTATGAAATGCCTCTGAGAAATCCAAATATATTACATCAACAGGTTCTCCTTTATCTGCACTGCTCGTCATCTCAACAAATTCTAATAAAATTGTCAGGCATGATTTTCCTTTCATAAAGCTTTGCTGACTCTGCTTGATCATATTGTTTCTCAATATCTGTCTGCTATTACATCCTTCACATTACTCTAGCAGTTCCCCAATGACTGGTCTATAGTTAACTTATCATATTAAATTCACACTCCAATACTACAGTTGGTGGCATTTAAAGTTCTGCATCCTAATTAGCCTACTGATATTACCACTGTGTCTATCTCCTCTATACTGAGGATAGTGAAATCCAATTGGTGTGTTGAGATTAACATTGATCGTGTGTCAGTTTGGTAGTTTTAGCAAGGAAATGAGGTACAGAATACAATTTGAAAAACAGGCAAAATACAGATACCAAAAGAAAATATGAGATTAAATGAAATAAAAGATTCAGGTATTGATTACTTTGTATGTTTTTATGAAAGTAAATGCTCCTGTCACCATGACCCTCCCATTGCCTCCCCTCTTACACCAGCCTCTCATCAGTCCCCCATCCAACCCCAGTTGAGCAGCACTGTTGTTTTTCTGCCAGAGGTATCATTAAGAATTCCTGGGCAGCATTACCACTAAATATTTGCAGGTATGTTGCGTTGGCAACAGGTTCTTCCAATTTAACTCCTAGGCTGATACTCACTCACTGATGAAGGGCTTTTGCCCGAAACATCGATTTTATTGCTCTTCGGATGCTGCCTAAACTGCTGTGCTCTTCCAGCACTACTAATCCAGAATCTGGTTTCCGGTATCTGCAGTCATTGTTTTTACCAAGAAGTCTTCTTTGTGCAGTTGGTCTTAACATGATTGAGTGGTACTACATCTTAATTAAAGCTATTCTGATATCATTTTCTCCGTTTTACCTGACCGCTTTGCAGAACTGTGCTCCATGGTGCTTAAGCAAGCAATTCAGATTGTTCTTGGCGTAGCTCCTCTGATCTTCTCAGGTAGTGCATCTTGGTAAAGAATCACATTTTGTGGTTCCCTTTACCCAATTATCAGTCTAAAATTCATGTTCCTCCAATTTGCTCACCAGCTGAACAGAGTTGGAGCAACCAGAGACATTTCCAATCAGGTATGGCCATTAAAGATAGAGCCTCTGCTCAAAGACAAATTCCAAGCTGTAGCATTCTTGCCTGACATCCCAAAATGAACCCGGCTTGCCCAGCAAAGCTTATGTTAAAGATACCAGTATGACAACAAAATGATCAAAAATTGTGCAAAATTCTTAATATCAGCTAATGTTGATAGTAACTAAATACATAATTTCCCTACCAGTGCAGAGCCCAATATTAAAAGTTAATACTAGTTGTACCACATGCAAGACCAGCAAGACACCCTACAAAAAAAAATCCAATGCCAAGAAAGCATTAGGTTTGTTAATCTTGGTGTTGCTCCAGCTCAAAGTACACTGTATGACACTCACGTACTGCGAATAGTTTAAGTGACAAAAAACACAATTTAATGACACTTCCATGTTGCCTTTGTAATTACAGTAGTCCCCCTGTACCTGCAGGGATACATTCCAAGACCTATTGTGGAAGCCTGAAACCACACACAGGAAAAGTGATCCCATTCATTTAAATGGGCAATATACATTCCCAGCAGCCCCCAGTCCCTGCTTCTGCAATGTTCCCTGTAATATGTTCGGGCCGTGGTATACCACGTCTAACTGAAACCACAGGAGCAGGACCTGCAGTTACGAGGGTCGTCCTGTATTCCGAAAATATTGTGTTGTCAATCGCATTTAGTTGTTTTTTTTGAGAGCCACAGGTGAGTATTTCCCAGATCATCAGTAGCAGAACTACTTTCACATGTAATGAACAAAATCTGTGTTTTTTTCTATCACTGCCGTTTCTTTGCATGCACCCCCGGGCAATGACTGGCAAAGTCTGCCAAAATGTTTTTCCATTCATTTTCAGAGAGCTGTGATCAGGTATAATGACCACTTGGGCCAAGTATAAAGCCAACTCAGCATTAAAACATAGCCTTTGTTATTGGCTGCACGAACAGAGCTAGTGTTCTACGTTTCTCCATGAATGAATATACAGATGCTTAGCAGCCGAAAGCAAACAAATTCTGATAAACTCAGCACATCTGGGAGTTGCTATCTACACCCGTCTTAGCTGCTCAAAGGAGGGGTAGAAAAATGTGCTGGCCAGTACAGATAAGGATGGGAAGGCTTCCTTCCTGACAAGCATGCACCAGCTGAGGTCTTAGTCACTTCTATTGAAAATAGTATTTTAAAGAATTCAAATGATTTTCAAAATATTTTGTTTGCGTATTCTTTCTGCACAATGGAAAATGTATTTGACAAAATGCCCATTATTCCAATTATTACCGTTACAAGAAAGTGTTTTGGGCCACAGTTTATTTGAAAATGAAGTCCCATTTCTTATACCAAAAGGTTTACCATTTTCATAGAAAAATAATTGGAGTCTTGCTTCAATCGAATGGTTCTGGTAACTGCCATCAAAAAACATCTTGCATAATGAAAACATTTTCCCCCTTTTGAATAAAAAGGACAGTTAGGGCCGACTGAAGCTATGAACAGAATTAGAGTCTATCATTTACTGGAAAGAGGTCACTCGCTTTTCACTTTCTTTTTCTTCTTCTTCTTCTTTTCTGGGATCTGAAAATTTTTGAAAAGTCAAAATGTTAATTACTATAACCTATGATTATATGAAACCAAAGTGCTGGAAATGTTCAGCAGACCTGGCAACATTTATGGAGACAGAACAAAGAATTACAATTTTAAGCAGAGCAGGGTACAACCTCTTTGGAACCAATTCCGAAGGGAGAGCATACCTACTGTTTGACGTTCAAAAACTCCAGAATTAGAATATTCTCAGTTCTTTGGAAAGTAGTAAATGTTACATTGTCATTCAAGGGAATGAAAGATGCAAAACAAGGGATGATTTACCAGTTAGCCTGACAGGAAAAGAGGTAGAGCATGGAAAAAGACACTTTTGATCCAATTTGTCCATGTCAACCAAATGTCCCAAACTAAACTAGTCCTGTTTGCTCTCACTTGGTCCATATTCCCTTAAACCTTTTCTATTCATGTACCTATACAAATAACTTAAACGTAACAAATGTATCTGCATCTACCACTTCCTCAGACAGCTCATTCCATATACTGGAAAAGTTGCCCCTCCGGGCTCTTTCCCAGCTCACCTTGAAAATATGCCTCCAACCTTTGAACTCCCATCCTAGGGAAAAGACCTTAGCTATCCACCTTAACCATGCCCATTATTTTATGGACTGCTAAGATCACCCCTCAACTCCTATGCTCCGGCAAAATAAGTCCCAGCCTATCCAGCCTGTCCTTATAACTACTACCTCCAATCCCAGCAGCATTCTTGTAAATCTTTTCCAAACCCTCTCCAATAATATCCTTCCTAGAACACAGCAGACGACTTCAAAAAGAGGCCTCCTCAACGTCCTATACAACCTCAACATGATGTCCTAACTGCTATACTCAGTCGTCTGAACAATGAAAGTAAGTGGGTGGCACGGTGGCTCAGTGGTTAGCACTGCTGCCTCACAGGGCCAGGGACCTGGGTTTGATGCCAGCTTTGGGTGACTGTCTGCACAGAGTTTGCACATTCCTCCCACAGTCCAAAGATGTTTGGTGATTTGGCCAAGCTAAATTGCCCAGGTGTTTAGGGATGTGTAGGTTAGGTGCATTAGTCAAGGGTAAAATGCAGAGTAATAGAGTAGGGGAATGTGCCCAAGTGGATACTCTTCAGAGGGTCAGCGTGGATTTGTTGGGCTAAATGCACTGCTTCCACACTGTAGGGATTCTGTGAAGGGTGCTAAATTCCTTCTTAACCATCCTGTGATGCAACTTTCAAAGAACTATGTAGCTGAATACCAACCCCAGGTTTCTTCAGCAACAGTACAGTTGTTGAGGAAACAAAATATGTTGCAAAGGATTCAATGGACAAAATAAAAGGAAGTGCCAGGAATTGAGGGCAAAACAACAACATGGGAGCAGGCTGACAATCAACATAAGAGAATCTGAAGTCTCATGCATATAATTCATAACAAGGATAGTAACAGGATGGGGACAATTCAGAACCAAGAAAAAGAATGAACGAACGAACGAAAGAATGAACGAACGAAAGAACGAGTCAGTCAGTCGAAACAGCATGAGCACTTTACACCTGACTTTACGAAGAAAGTGCTGCCAAGTGAAAGAGGAGAAAGCTGAAATATAGGATGAGTTAAAAATTGAAAACAAAAAGCTGGTATGAGGAAAATTGATTGATCACCAGGACCAATGGCACGCAAAAGGTTGCTGACTGAAGTCAGACTGGTGATAATTTTCTAATCTCCACAGATACAGGGTTGAAAAGACCCAAGGACAGCAGAAGAACGGCTTTGTTCAAAAGTGGTGCAGGGATAATCCTAGTATTGACAGGGGCAATTATTTCAGTGACTGGGAAACTTTTCTGAATAAAAATCTAGAATAATACAGATCACGATTAGGGATCAGGACAGTCAATTGGAAACAATACTGATTGCAGGTTGAAAAGGGGAGCTCAGTGACAGCTTCTATGACGGGACAGGGAAAATAAAAGCAAAGGACAGACTTCTGTTTGCCAAAAATGGTCACGTGGGGGGGGGGGGGGGGAGAAATGGAGTGAAGGAGATCAAACCTCCAGACAGAATGATGTAATCTCATGTTCATGATTGTATCCCAAGATACTGTGGATGGCAAGGAGGTAATAGCTGGGGCATTAAGAGATATCTTTGTACCCTTTTATCCTCAGGTGAAGATCCAGAGGACTGGAAAATGGCCAAAGTTGTTCCTTTGTTTGAAGAGGAAAATAGAGAACATGACGTCAGTAGTGGGGAAGCTAGTGGACAAGATAGAGAAGATGTATTCACTTTGCAAGTGAATGGACTTGATGGTGATAGGCTACTTAAGGTTGAGTTTTGAAATGTGGAGGAGGCACTGTTGGACTAGGGTGGACCAAGTCACAAGACACATGATATCAGGTTATAGTCCAACAGGTTCACTTGAAATCACAAGCTTTTGAAGCACTTCCCCTTCATCAGGTGGAGGGTCAGACTTCACTTGACAAAGGAGTAATGCTCCAATAGCTTGTGACTTCAAATAAACATATTGGACTATAACTTGATATCATAGGACGACATTTTTTTGAGGTAGCGACAAGAATGATTGATGAGGAAAGGGCAGTGGATATTGCCTACTCTGACTTCAGTAAAGCATCATGGCAGGCTGAGACAAAAGGTAGAGTCTCGTGACCCGGAGTGTATGGCTCGATGGATACAGAACTGGCCTGGTCATAGAAGACAGTATTGGTGGAAGGGTGCTTTTTTGAATGGAGATTAGTGTTGGGACCTCACTTGTTGGTAATATATTAAAGTGGTAGAAAAACAAAGTGTAGGTGGCCTGATTAGTAAGTTTGCGAACAACATCAAAACTGAAGGAGTTGCAGATAATGATGAGGTTTGCCAAAGGACACAGCAGATTGCAGATTTGGGCAGAGTTATAGCAGATGGAGTTCAATTTGGACAAATGCAGGGTGATGCATTTTGGATGATCAAATTCAGGAGCAAACAATACAATAAATGGCAAAATACTTAGCAGCATTGACATACAGAGGGATCGGATTGTACAGGGGTCCACAAATCCCTTGAAGTGGCAACACAGGTTGCTAGGATGGTCAAGGCAGTATGCTTGCCTTCATCAGCCAGGGTACTGAATATAAAAAAGGGTGGTGGGTGCCTGGAATGCACTGCCAGTGGAAGTGGTGGAAGCAGGTACGTTAGAAACATTCAGGGTGTATCCTGTTGTTCACCTTCCATTTGTATCGGAGGGACAGAAATAAGTAGCGGGGCGATGTAAGAATTAAGCATCAGCACAGGCTTGGTGGGCTGAAAGGCCTGTTCCTGTGCTGTATTCTCTTACTTTCACTTAAACACCCTTACCAACAAAACTTAATAGCCCTTGCTTCATTTAACCCTGTTTACTTTCCCTGAATCAATCCCCAACCCAAAACAATATACTACCCAAATTGTAAGAGCACCTAAGATTTGTGTAACCACTACTTGCATAACACTTCAATCCTCACGCTCTTACCTCTTCTGTAAGAAAGGAAGTTGATGGTTCCTCCTCTTCCTGTTTTACATCTAACTCCTGCTTCTTCTCTTTCTTCTTTTTCTTCTTTGGTGGTGGCTCAGCTTCTTCAACGGGTTCTTGAAATAAAGTACATAATTATGATTCCATCCAGAGTGCAGCACTGGTCCATTGATTTCTGAACTCAGACCGGTCAGGAACAGGAGGATCCACATGGTATGGAGTAACTCACCATGCATTTGACTGACAGAAAAATCAAAAAGCCAAAACATTCCAAACAAAGACCTGGAAGCTCCTAAACCTTGGGGCAACTCAGCTTATAAAAACAGACCTGTAAACCTGAAGAAATTCAAATCAGGAAAGCTGATGAGGACAACGAGTAGCTGAACCAAAGAAGGAAATAGACAATACAAAAACAAAATACTGCAGATACTGGAATTCTGAATTACAAAAGAGAAAATGGTGAAAATCCTCAGCATGTCGAGCAACATTGGTACAGAGGAAATGGGTTCACATTTCAGGTCAATTGCCTTTCATCAGCATTGGAAAATGTTAAGAAAAGTAATAGTTTTAAAGTACAATGGAAGGGAAAGTGAATGATAGCATGAAAAACAAAGACGGGGGATCAATAATTGACTTGGGACAATCAGACGATGCCTTGAGGAAATGCATTCTTTGGAAAATGCAAAGTTACGAAGAGTCACCATACAAAAATCAAAATAAATAAACAGGAATAAAAGGTTACAAACTGAAATTGTTGAATTCAATGTCCAGCCCAGAAGGCTCTGAAATACTGATTCAAAGGATACAATACTGTTCCTTGAGAAAACACTAAACTTCAGTGACACCAAAGCTGGAGTTTGAGAATTAAAATGAAAGGTTATGGAAAGCATAGGGTCACACTTGCAAGCTAAATTTACCTGATGTAAAGGGTGGCAGGATCACAAACAGCAAATGATACATGATACAACTCAGTGGCACAAGCAATTTGCCATTTCACCTGTAAGATGTGACTGGGTTTTCCAATAGTGAGCAGGTAAGGCAATTGTAGCGACTCTTATGTTTCTGTTGGAAGGTGCCATGAAAAGGGTGGAGGCTGTTGAAATGAAGCCGGGAACTGACCAGTGTTGGAGGACGCACTTCCTTCAGAAGGTGCGTTTAGTGGTAGCAAAGAGAGCTAGTGGAAATACTGGAGAATGATGTACTGAATAAGGAGACAGCTTGGGAGGAAGATGAGGTCAAGGAAACACTACTGTGAGCTTTTAGAGGAGAAGGAAAAAGAGCTAAGTGGAACAGACACAGTCAGGACCTTATCAACTTTGATTAGGGGTGATGTCCCTTCAAACAAGAAATCAATGCCAGTATGGAAGATCTCATATGTCAATGTAGGATCCTCAGAACGAGAGTGAGGGGATTAAGTGCAAAGAAAGTAGCTACAGATTCATAAAGGATTTTGACAGATAGCCAATTCTGAGATATGTGAGTGAGACAAGCCGAAGAAGAGGACAGTTCAACTCGGAGGATGGGAAGGAAAGGGAAAAGATTGACAGGAAAGAGTGAAAATGAGAAGTCAAGTAGTTGAAACTTTAGTTCAGAAAATGGCAACAACAGTATACCAGAGAGGAAATAAAGGAAGGAACCTAGGGAGAACTAGAATGAAGAATGCTCCACATATTCCAAAGTTAAACACAGAAACCTTAGTGAAAAATGTGAACGGAGTCAAAGTTCAACACAAGAGCACAATCAACCAAATTGAGGGAAAGGATGATGGATGAGAAATGGAAAACTTACCAGTTGTGCAAAATACAAGAGAATACTCTTTCAAAACTCAACTAATCAAGCAGAAGTGAGGGAAATAAGTGGCAAAAATTAGTGTCAGTAAAATTTGTTTAATCTGTTCTGAGATATGCTTCTCAAAGTGATCCAGAAGATAAAATGCCTTGCACTCCCACAGCCAAGAAGCTATGCAGTCAGACAGCCTGAACGATGCACATTTATCTTGAACAAGCAACACGAGTATGCAAAAACCTTATTTGCCCTACTTGGTAACAGGAGGGAAGAATCAGATTAAAAGCCTTGCAGAAAGCAGTAAAGAGATGTGCACAGCAACAAGTAACAGTTCATGTTGAAATTAAGAATTAAGACTATGAGACATTCTCATTGCAGACAGCAATCTTAATCCCCATCCTCACTTGAAGTATCATACAAACTGAAACGATTATTTGAACCAGTTCAGGATCCAAAAAGACTAAATATACTGAAGTGGTTAATAACCCAAAAGCAGAGTTCCAAACAAAAACTAACCTGTCATAGCAGGCTCTGAAAGCCGGGCCTTTTTTTTGGATTTCACTTCTTTCTGTTCTCCCTCATTATCCACTTCCTCAAACTTCCTTTTCTTTGAGGCTGAAGGGAGAGTCGAGTCTCCAGATGGGTCATAGGTTTTGACCTCACTGAACAGAAAAAATAAATTAGAATAGTACAAAACATTTACTTCCTTTCCATCCAACTCTCAACAATTTTCATCCGGAAGGTATTGATTATTTCTGGGATACATGCTTCGTACTCAGAACCCTTTGTATCTTATAAGGAGTTCTAAGCCACGCAAGACCTAGACAGGTAGTGTTGACCTTCGAGCAGAAATTCTGTTCTCATTCAGTATCCACACAGATTTTACAAGTGACTCAAACATATTGAACAGTTTCAAATTCAACTTCTACCCTGATTATGATCAACTGACTTAGCAGACACAGATATTGCTTTGGACCACCTGGTCTGGAGAGTTGGGTGCCAAAACAAAACGTGCATGTTACTGTTGAGGCCATTGTCGAAGATTTCAAACACACGTCTCTTTCATATTAGTAACATTAAAAAGAAGTTAATCTCCAGAAATAAGTATTACTTCCAAATCTTGTGACTGAAACATTGGAGGAGGAATCCTTTGAGGGTGCGATCAAGATGGCAGATACGGCAGCGCATTAGATGCTACCCAAATGGACTTTAGCAAGGCCTCTGATAAGGTTCTGCATGGTAGACTGGTTAGTAAAGATAGATCACATGGGACCCAGGGAGAGCTAACCAAGCGCATACAAAATTGGCTTGACAGCAGGTGACATGGTGGTGGTGGAGGGTTGCTGTTGAACTGAAGGCCTGTGGCGTTCCAAGGACTGGTACTGGGTCCATGATTTGGATGAGAATTTAGGAGCCACTGTTGGTAAATTTGTGGATGACATCAAAATTGATAGTTACGGCATACACTGAAGGTAACTTAATATTTGATCAACTGGGTCAATGGGCCTAGCAGTGGCAGATGCAGTTTAACTTATATAAAATTGTGAGGTGTTGCACTTTGCTTTACACAATTAATGATAGGGTTCTGGGGAATGTTGTTGAATAGACACCTAGGGGTTCAGGTACGTAGTTCCTTGGAAGTGGAGTTGTAGATAGACAGGTTGGTGAAGGCAACATTTGGCACACTTGCCATCATTTGTCAGTGCATCGAATACAGGGGTTAGGACATCATGAAGCAGATGCACAGATGGTTGGTGAGGCCACTTTTGGAGTACTGTGTACAGTTCTGGTCACCCTGCTATAGATAGGATACTAAATTGGAAGGGGTGCAGGAACAATCCACCAAGATATTATCTGCACTGGAGGGTTTGAGGTATAAGGAGAGACTGGATAAGCTGAGATTTTTTTTTCCTTGCAGTATAGGAGATGAGGGAGGTTTGTAAAATCATTAGGAGCACAGTTAAGGTGAATAGTAAAGGTCTTTTCCTTAGGGTGGGAGGTCAAAACTAGAGGGCATAACTAAGGAGAGAGTGAAGCTTTAAAAAAGGACCCAAAGGGCAACTTTTTCCACACAGTGTAGTTCACATATCAACTGAACTGCCAGAGGAAGTGGTAAATACATGTAACAGTTACAATATTTTTTTAAAAATTGGATTGGTACATGAATTAGAAAGGGTTTGAGGGATATGGGCCAAACACAGGCAAGTAGGACTAGTTTAGTATGGAAAATACAGTCAGCACGGAGGGTCTGCTTCCATGTTGTATAACTATGCTTCTAACTGGGCAACAGGGAATGCAGACAAGATCTGCATGAAGGCCAAAGTGAGGACTGCAGGTGCTGGAGATTAGAGTTGAGTGTGGGGTGTGGATTCCTGATGAAGGGCTTTTGCCCGAAACGTCGATTTTCCTGCTCCTTGGATGCTGCCTGACCTGCTGTACATTTCCAGCACCACACTAAGACTTCCACGAAGTCACCTGGTTTTAAAAAAATTTTCAATTTCTCCATTTCCCAAGAAGTACCTTCCCTTCAGAATAGGATTCTACAAAATCTAACAAATTTTAAAATTGTTATTTAGGACACCTACCTCTTGTGCTGGTATTTATCAAATTGTGCACGGGCCTTTCCTGTACCACTGATCCTTCTCATCTACAAATCAAAAGTGAAAGTAAAGGTTAAAACAAACACTTTAGGGAAGTACAGATGACAAAGACAAATAATCCACAAGTTAACAGTTACTGGTATCTCAGGCCAGGTATTTCTGAATAAACATGCTACACAAGGGTCTCACTGACTTGGACATTCCAGCAGTTACTTACCCCCTTTTCCTCCAAGTGTCTTATGCGGATTTCCAGCTTAGCTCTGTTTTCCACACCCATTTCTGCATTTGTGTCCTCACCCAGAGCATCATATCGAATTGCTAAAGCGGACTTCGCTGCTAACATCCTGGAGATCTATTGGGAGACAAATACAGAAATTTTGTTCTGTAAGCTACTAATGGTCGGTGAAACATTTTCTCACTTCTCAAATCCACCAAATTACTCTAGGTCAAAGATAGCATGGCAAATGTTAATATATCTATGCAGGATATATTGACAGACATCTTGAAGTACAATCCCCCTCAACTAGCACACCTCTTTTCCTCCCTTGGGCGTTCAATTCTTCACTTCTCTCTGCTCTTCAAAGTTGTTGGCACTTAAAGAGTCTGTACCCCAACATCTTCTGATGGAAATACCTACTATTCACATCTGAACCAGAAAAGTGTTTACAGCCTTTTAGACATTGAACTCTCAGGTAACAATATTTTTTTCTTGATATTGAGTATAGATAATTGCACAGGAACCATGGCTGATCCTCTCTGCTCTAACTCAGCGGCACTGAAGACAGTTGCTTCACCAAGATGTTCCAGCATTAAAATCCTGGGTGAAGCCAACATTTTCGATTTTGACATGACAGCATGCAGAATTATCTGAATCATGTGCTGTGTTAATTCCAACCATACTGCTCAAAATTATTGTGTTTTAAAAACTGTTAAGAGGGAAACCTTCATCAACTGGACATTTAACCCCAAACTAACCAACTCCCCATACAGTCATGAAAAGGAAGGAATAGCTACACTGTCTCAGAAAATTCTGTTCACCATCTACAGCATAATAGAATACTTACCAATCACCTGGGTAAGAACAGACACACGACAGAATCAACTCAGAGAAAGTAGCTTGCTTCACAAGCTAAATACCGAACCTCCCGCAACACACAGGTTACAGACTTCAATTACAAACTGCACTCAAGTAGTTGACCATGAAGGAAAACAGCAATATTTATCTCAAGGTGTCATGCTGATTCACAAACTGAAACAGTAAAGTTATGAGATGGAAAAGCCTTAACTCCCCAGGATATACACAGTGCTGACAAGTAAATTGCATTCACATTCTTCAAGCGTCAGGTAATAAATGCCAGTGGTACCCCCAGCCCCTGTGAACAGACGGATCAGTTCTGGGTGCGGTTGGACTGGTAAAATTTGGACAGGTTTCAACTGGGGAGCATTGCAATAAATATCTTCAAGCAATACTTGGTATCAGGGAAGGTTGTGGAAGAATTAAAACAAAAATGGCAAGGGGTTGGGAACCAAAACATGGAGATCGAAGAGAAGAAAACAAAGATGTAAACAAAAGATAGAATAAGAAATAGGAAAAGCAAGCAGGGAGGTCAAGGGCAAGAATCAAACGGGACCTCAGTGCAAAATAATGCAAAAGGGTCTAAGAATGTTAAAAAGAGTCTTAAGGACTTGTGCCTTAATGCACCTTGATAGTGAAATGAGTCAAGTACAGGAGCAGAGATGTCATGCTGCAGTGTACAGGGACTTGGAGACCACTTCTAGAGTATTCTGGACTCCTTATCCAAGGGTGGATGTTCTGACTAAGGAGCGAGCGCAATGAAATTTTACGAGACTGAATCCTGGGGTGGCAGGACTAACATCTGAAGAGAGACTGGATCAGTTAGGACTATATTCAGTTTAGAAGAATGCAGAGAATCTCAAAAACTTATAAAATTGTAAACAGGTCTAGATAGGATAAGTACACCCAATGACCAGGAAGCACAGAACCAGAGGTCACAGTCTAAGAATGTGTGTTGGGCCATTTATGACTGAGGGGGCAAGGAAAAATTTCTTCACCCAAGTGTTGACAGCCTGTGAAATTCAGTACCACAGAAAGCAGTTGAGGCCAAACATTTGAATGTTTGTTTTCAAGAATGAGTTACATTCAAGCTAAAGGGATCAAGAATATGGGGAGAAAGGGGGTAACAGGGTACAGAGTTGGGCAATCAATCATGGAACTTCGAAGGGCCAAAATGACCGACTCCCACTCCTCATTTTTTTTTCACAATTCCAAAGGCTCTGACACAGCTAAATGGACAGTGTTCTGACTGTATTCCATAGCACAACTAATCAAAAAAGCACACGTGCAAGCTCAAAGATGCTATAGGATAGCTGTGTAGGAAATATGAAAATCATTTTACTAGAACAGACTGGGAGTGCAGAGGAAATTCACTTACATCTAGTTTCTGTTGTATCAGACCAGACAACATTTCATGTTGACAGTGGACCTGAAACAAGAAATGCTAGTTTTTCCCACAAATTCACAACAGTATATTTACAGCACCTTACCTTGCCTTTGTTCTTTGGTGTGGTCTGCCCAACCAATGACGCATGGTAAATTAAACCATATTTTGGAGTATCTCTTCTTGTTTTCAGGGCTCTAAATAGTGCCTTTTCTGCACCCAGGATCTGCACAGTGGATGCAGGATGCTTTGCCAGATTCAACAGAGAACCTTGGAGGAGGAAAATCAGATATCATGGTACAGAACAAGGTCAGCTTATGCACGGAAACCAAACTGGCTCTTTGCAGAGCAATCCAGACTGCTCAATTATTTTATTCTATTCCCACAGTCCTGAAAGTTTAATTCATTCAACAACTCATCCAATTTCTTTTTGAAATCACTGACACTCAGTTCCATCACATGCATTCACAATCAGCAAGTTCCACGTCATTACTACTCGCAGTGTTGTTTCTCTTGTCCTCCTCTCAAACTCATGACCTTGAGCCTTTAAACCACTACAATTAATAGTAACAGCTCATCTTTGTCTGCCTTGTCTAAAGCGGTTATGATTGAGCTCTTCAAATAAATTTCCCCTCAAACTCCATTATTCCAAGAAGTCTAACCTTCTTCAACTAATCCTTGGGGTTAAAATCCCGAAACCAAAAGCCACTTTAATACCTCTGCACTTTTTCCTAGTGCCCCACGCTCTCCCAAGATTGTCACGACCAAAACTAAGTGCAATATTCCAAGTGTGATCTAATCAGTTTAATAGAGGTTCAACCTAAATTCCCCACTTTTGTACTCAATATTGCTACTCATGAAGTCAATAATTTGTTATGCTTCACTAATTCCACTCATTGTATCCTGCCATCTTTGAAGATCTATATACATGAACCCCCAGATCACACTGCTCCTGCATAGTTTAGAAGTGCCACTAAATTCATATGGTCTCTCCTTAACCCTTCTGTCAAAATGCATCACCTACTCCTTTTCTATACCATCACCAAAGCCCCATGATCAATATCCTAGGCATTGCCATTAATCAGAAACCAATCTTGACTAGCCAGATGACTGACTTCAAGAGCAAGCCATTGCTCAGAATTCTGTAGCAACTAACTAACCTCCTGAATGAGCCTATCCACCACCAACAGGCACAAGTCAGGAGTGTGATAGAATACACTCCACTTGCCTGGAAGCATGCAGCTCCAAAAACACTCGAAGTTTCACACATCCAAGACAACACAGTCTGCATGACTATCACCATGTCCACTTCCTCCACATGCATGCAGCCACCCTGATGTTCTGTGTATGCTAAGAGCAGCATAGCCTTCCGTTTCCAAACATCACAGTCACACATGGGGCTCAAAGGCTCATGTAGCTGGTAAGAAAATGAAAGCAAATGCTGTCCACGATCACTTCTGTCTCGAAGCACATGGGCAGCAAATACTTGGGAACACCATCAACTCCACGTTTCCCTCCCAGCTATGCGCCATCCTAATTTGAAGTTTGACAGTTTCTTCACTGGGTTAAAACCTTGCATCTCCTGACAGCATTGTGGATGTGTGTATCTATATTAAACGACTGCAATGATTCAAGGTGGTAGCACACCATCTTCTCAAGGCCAATTAGGGATAAAAATAGCTACTGGCTAAGAAAACAAAATTTCCACATCCCTTGACTGAAAGGAGTTTAAAAGAATATAACCTAGTACATTTAAGCCCCAGCCCTGGTCATTTGATTGCCATATGTCAGTAATGACAGATTACCATACCACATGCTTAAGACTGAATATATGGCTCCATTCATTCAATTTGTCACGTATACAACATGTATGTATGAAGCACTCTTACTTGACCACATGTTCAACTGTCTTTCTGGGCGCAGGTTTTACACATTTGCCATTTCTCTCTTCTAATTTTAAAAACCTTACATTATTTAGTTTTATTGTTCTTTAGACAGTGCAAGAGAAACGTGCAATTGTTAGTCTACTTGCTTCCATTCTGTGCATTTTCAAATTGTTTTCGGTACTGCATTTTCCACCCAAAACTTGCGCTCTGCTTCAAAATGCCTTGGTCTACATATTAACTATCTTTCCTCCCATCTTCATCTATATTCCCACAAGCAGCAAATATATTCATTAGTGGATAAATTTGCATTTGCTCATTTTTCCCCACATAGGTACTCCTTACTGTAGATAATGATGGTTATAATATCATTCTGAACCTATACTTGTTAATGCAGCAGGTACTTTCCCAAGTAAATCAGAATAGTATTGCCAGTATTATAGGTACAAATAGGAGTGGAACTGCAGAGGCAGCAACCACAAAGCATCTTACCTGCGTGTGCTATCAGTCTGGCTCCAACCAGCTCTCCAACCATCACAGTCAAGTTGGGTGCAATAGCCATCATTCGGTTTTTCAGGTAGTCATAGAGCTGTGCACGGTACTCTGAGATCTGCACGACCTTGAAGGGATGGGATGAATGCAATGTCACATGCAGTTGAACTGCACAATAAACTCTATTTAATACATAGCATTAAAAATACAAAATCACCGAAAATCTGACCGAAATGAAACTATGAGAGATATAGTACCATAGATTTGCACTGAATCTCAGTCTCAAGCCCAGTTCCTAGAGAGAACCGATTCACATCAGAAACCTGAAATGTTGGGACTCTTAATCTGAAAGCATTACCAATAGGAAGGAAATGAAGACCATTAACAGCCTATGACCTGTAGAAGAGAACTGCAAGATAAGGAAAGCTGTAGACAGAAGGTGACCATTACACAGATAGAAATGGAAAAGAGAAGGCAGAGACAGAAAGAGGAACAAGGGATTTTGAGAGATCAAACATACCACAAAAGTGGCTTAAGCAACATGGGGGTAATAAAACAGAACTAGAAGCTCCTGCAACAATGACGTACGCATGACCTAAAATGTACTGAATTCTAAAAAATGCATTTAGCACAAAGTAGACAGCCAGATGTGAGCCTGGTTAAAAGGAAACTGTACTATTAGAACTGACGTGACCCCAATGAGGGGGGATTCTTAAATATTGGGTGTTAGACCTGACTGGAGTCCTGGGATGGAATATAGATTTTACCAAAAAGGGGCCAAACAAATTAAGTGGAGATCCTGCACATCAGAGGCAGACCTAGAAAGACTGAAGTTGGACACTCTGTCACATCTGTTCAGGGAATGATGTGGGTTTTCATGGTTAACAAAGCTGCATCTTTGCTGAATTGATGTTTTAAACTAAAAAGTAGTCTACTGCTTGTAGCACCAATTCCTGTGTAATCTTTAATGATTCTGATTTGTACAAAGCTACAGAAAGTGAAATCTTGATGAAAAGTTCTTTACTTGGGAGTCATTCATTAAAATTAATTTCAGTTTATGGCTTTCCTACTGCAACCTTTAGAGCAAATGATATGAGCTGTTAAATGCCAACTTTGAAATTTCAAATGAAATAGCTTTCATCCCACCCTATCTTTTGAGTGTGAAATGGATTCTTAATCATCTTTTAAGCTTTGTTTCAAAGTTGTTAAAGTGACCAATACAGGAGATCCAAAAAGGAACCATTCTGAAGCCAGTGAAAAACTTCAACACTGAACAGTTTCATGGTAATACACAAATCCAGGTTCAGTAAAATATATCCGCTCATAACTGACCTGAAAATGTGTTGCTGGAAAAGCGCAGCAGGTCAGGCAGCATCCAAGGAGCAGGAGAACCGATGTTTCGGGCATGAAGGGCTCATGCCCGAAACGTCGATTCTCCTGCTCCTTGGATGCTGCCTGACCTGCTGCGCTTTTCCAGCAACACATTTTCAGCTCTGATCTCCAGCATCTGCAGTCCTCACTTTCTCCAGCTCATACCTCATGCAGGGCTGCTTACAATTGAAAAGGGGGAAAATAAAATGCAGTTCCAATATATTTTATTTGAGATATAATAATAGGAAATTACTTCAGAAGAACTACATAAGCCATGACGCCGTGATACCACGCAAGAAGAGGGAGCTACCTCAAAGCCTTGAAGTTGACCAACATCTACACTCAGGAAATATGAAAGCTTCCGAAACAAAGTCACTTAACAAAGAGTCTAGGGACAATGCATGAATTCAGACATTAAGATTTTGTCTGCAATTTCAGGATAAAGGACGAAGGCAGGGATGAGATGAAATTTCTTTAAAGAGGTATGAATCTCCCAAACTTTCTACTAGAGGCTATCAGTGTTTCATTCAAAACATGGGTATGGGGAGCAAACAGGTTTTTCGACTCTCAAGCAATATGGAAAGCAGGTGCAAGGCAGGAACAGAGAGCAATGACTAAACTGAAAAGTAATTTTGTGTGGTTGCATGATTTACTGCAACATTATGTTCAATGCCCTCAAAAAGGTAAACAGCTGCAAAACATTTACATTTTAATCACATTAATTAAAATTGTCACACAAGGCCAGGCCTCAAACAATTGTCAGTGAAGATTCAGCTTCAGTAGGTGTAAAGCAAAATAGAAAAAATTATAACAAGGTTTTCAGCATGTCATGATACGACAATACAGACTTACTCCAGAAACATCCTGACATCTGCATAAAGCACTGTTGTAAACATATGCAGTGTGGAGGTACAAATACAGCACCTTACAAGGGTGCTCCTATCAGAGTAGTCATGCAATCCAGCACTGACAGCCTCAGATGAGGTAGTGACTGAAAACCTTCAGCATTTAATCAGCATGAGTGACAAAGTCATCATCATCACTGCTGCCAGTGCTGGACAGGGACTCTGGTCACATCCCTGAAAGGAAAAAAACATTTAAAAAATAGATGTATCATGAGAGATAAATAATCACAGCATTTAGCAGAATAAAGGTTACCATTCATGAACAGATTGATGCTACCCACTGGAAGACTGTTTTGTGTAAAATGAATTTCGCCAACTCTCAGTTTGCAAATCACAAAGTAGACCCCAAATGAAGCTATTAGGCAAAGCTGAAAATTCTTGTCATTCAAAAAGAAATTTCAACACAACATCAGAGGGTTCAACAAAATAATCAGCATCCACCAACCTGATCACAAAGGTGTATAATGTGCTCGATGTCTTCCTCAGATACTTCTGTCCCCATGGATATTTCAGCTGCAACCTTCACTGCATTTTCTATCTCCTCTGGCAAAATGTCCGAAAGATCTGTGGTAGCAGTGTTGGTTCTGTCACCTGTTAAGTGATGAGCACAAAGGACTAAAAATCAACTCACTTCATACTAGCAAACTATAATGAATTCTGTCATGACTAATTCACTTAAAGCATTGTGCTTCTTTAAGATTCCCTACCACGAAGGCTGTGGCTATTCAGCCGCTGGTAATGTTCAAAAAATAGCAACTATTGGGAATTAAGAGTTGAGGCCAAAGGTCAGCCATCACCTTTATTAAAACTGACTGGGATATAGGTGTTGCCCGGGTGAATGCACCATTAATACTGATCGACAGTTAACAATCAGGCTTTGTAACATACGAGACCAGACAAGTTAACGCTGATTGGTCAGAGAGTCAATCTATTTGATTTAAAATGTAACATTTGGTTGTTAACTGTCAACCAGCATTAAATGGATATATTCTCTATGGCTATGCCTTCAAGGCCTCTTGCCAATCAGTGCTCTCCTCTCAGTATAAATGTTAATTCTCTCCTTCAATTGTATTCTTGCATAAATTTCTAACGTGCAACGCCAGAAGTGTTGACGTCTTTTTCTTCCCAATCAATGTTCCAAGTTATAGCCTATTCACTATCAATAAATTTGTACTTGGCAGTAGTAAAGTGGTGCAGGTCATCCCATGTACTGTACTACGTAGCAGTGAAGTGCAGGATGTGACAATAGATAATAAGGGCAGGAGTAGGCCATTAGATTAGATTAGATGACATTACATTACGTGTGGAAACAGGCCCTTCGGCCCAACAAGTCCACACCGACCCGCCGAAGCGCAACCCACCCATACATTTACCCCTTACCTAACACTACGGGCAATTTAGCATGGCCAATTCACCTGACCTGCACATCTTTGGACTGTGGGAGGAAACCGGAGCACCCAGAGGAAACCCACGCAGACACGGGGAGAATGTGCAAACTCCACACAGTCAGTTGCCTGAGGGGGGAAATGAACCCGGGTCTCTGGTGCGGTGAGGCAGCAGTGCTAACCACTGTGCCACCTTGCCACCATTCTGCCCTTCGAACCTGCACCACCAAGTGGTGTCAAGTTAATGAGAACTTCCTGATTAGAATGAAACCATCGAGGAGGAAAATACAATTTTAAGCAAGTTGTTTTGTTGTGGATCCTTTCAACAGGAGAAAAGTGTAGCTCATTTCTTGCCCTTTTTCCTCTTCAATGAAATCCATCATGGCTAAGCTTGTAAGTCAAGTTCACTTAGAGCACATTATTTCTAGATCCTTCATAAAGGAACAAATACCAATCGGTCTTATATGCACAATGAAACAGCATTCAAAGGTCTTGGGGATACAGAATTCCATGGATTTATATCTCAACCCAAGCCACGACCCCTTAATGTGAGTGCAATCTCTGGTTTATCATCTTCAAGGAAACTAGAGCTATCTTACCAAAATCCTTCCACAATGATTATAATTTTCATTCTGCTCAGCTGCCAATTTGCAGGAGAATCGACATTTCAAGCATAAAAGCCCTTCTTCAGGAAAGGGAATAAAGCCCTTTTTCCGAAAGAAGGGCTTATGCCCGAAACATCAATTCTCCTGCTCCTTGGATGCTGCCTGACCTGCTGCGCTTTTCCAGCAACACATTTTTCAGCTCTGATCTCCAGTCCTCACTTTCTCCTCAGCTGCCAATTTGTCAGGTATTTCCACTACTTCATTTTTATTCCTCAAAGGTTTGATTTCCAGATTCTAAGAAACATCGGCCTATCTGACATTCATGGAATGACAACTACCTCATTGTTACCCTCCAATCTTCTTGCGAGGCTACCATAATATATACTTTCTGATTCACATGCAAGTGACTTTGTAGCAACATTCCATAGTCTCTCAGCAAAGGGAAAGTATTTTGCTTTCCTCTTCTTTTCCTGCCAGAATGAATGTCACAATTCTTCATGTACTATTTGCCTGCCACACGTGTACATTCATACGCAAGCACTTTGCATTCCAACTGCTTATCTTCCTTACCTTCATGCTCAAGCATATCTGGATATAAAACACTTGGTCTGCTCATCTAAAGGGCTGCCGCTTCAGCATTTTTACTTGCTATACCTCAATGATTACAGTTTTTCAATCCAGTAAACAGCTGCTCAATTTCATGTGTTCTGTCATTAGTCAATATGTATCACTCCTATCAGCCATAAATTTTTAAATTTCGTTGACACAAAAGCTTTTTCAAAATCCAATTATGATTCTCTTATCCTCTACGTTAATTAAAAACTCAAAACTGGCGCAGCATAGTGGCTCAATAAATAGTACTGCAGTCTCAGTGCCAGGGACCCTGATTTGATTCCAGCCTTGGGCAACTGTGTGGAGTCTGCACATTCACCTTGTGTCTGCGTGGGCTTCCTCCCCCAGTCCAAGGAAGGGCAGGTGAGGTAGATTGGCCATTAGAAATGCAGGGATTTTGTTTTGGGGGTGGGGGTGGGGTGGTGGCGAGTCGAATGCTGGCGGTGTGGATTCGATGAGTTGAATGGCCTGTTTACCGCGTAGGAATTCTAAAATCTAATAATGGTCACAGGTTTATATTCTAATTCAATTACACTTTTTTTTGGAAGTGTCCTATTAGCACAGTTCCTGATATTAGTTCCAATCTTCTTCCAGGAACTAAAAATAAATTGGAAGGAGGACGATTTTAGGGGGATAAGAACCAATCTAGTGCCGGTAAATAAGAACTTAAATGAAGGTTGCAGTGCTGTGGTATTGTCATTGTAGTAGTGACCCAGAATACTCTGGGAACATGGGTTCAATTCCCACTGTGGCAGATGGTGAAATTTGACATTTGTTTTCAAACAATGATCAAAGAAGCATTAGTTTAGGTATAATTAGTGTATATCATGAGACAAAGGCAGAACAAAGCAAGAACTGAGCTTTTGGTTAAGGAAAAGCAGGAAGCATATGTAATTTATCGACAAGAGACACCGATAGAATCCTTAGAAGAGTATAAGAGGAAATAGGAGTACACTTAAGGGGGAAAATCAGAAGAGCAAAAAGGGGACATGAGATAGCTTTGGGATATAGAATTAAGGAGAATCCAAAGGGTTTTTATAAATACATTAAGGGTAACCAGCAAGAGAATAGGGCCCTTCAAAAGAATCAGCAAGGCAGCCTTGCATGGAGCCGGAAATGGGAGAGATATTAAACAAGTATTTTGTTTCAGCACTTACTGTGAAAGAGGACATGGAAGATATAGAATATGGGAAAGGAAATAGTGACATCTTGAAAATGTTGCTGGTGAAGGGCTTTTGCCTGAAACGCCGATTTTCCTGCTCGACCTGCTGTGCTTTTCCAGCACCACTCTAAACTAGAAAAATGTCCAGATTAGAGGCAGTGGTGCTTGATGTCTTCAAATGCATAAAAGTAGATAAATCCCCACAGCCTGATCAGGTGTACCCTTGAACTCTGTGGGAAGCGATTGCTGGGCCCCTTGCTGAGATATTTGTGTCATCAATAGTCATAGGTGTGGTGCCAGAAGATTGGAAGTTGGCTAAAGTGGTGCCACTATTTAAGAAGAAATGCGTTAAGGACAAGCCAGAGAATTATAGACCAGTGAGCCTGACAGTGATGGTGGGCAAATTGTTGAGGGAATCCTGAGGGAAAGAATTTACATGTATTTGGAAAGGCAAGGACTGATTAAGGATAGTCAACATGGCTTTGTTCATGGGAAATCATGTCTGACAAACTTGATTTGAGTTTTTTGAAGTAACAAAGGATTGATGAGGGCAGATTGGTGGATGTAATCTATATGGACTTCAGTAAGGTGTTTGTCAAGAATTCCCATGGGAGACTGGTTAGCAAGGTTAGATCTCAAAATACACGTAGAAGACAAAAGGGTGGTAGGTTGCTTTTCAGACTGGAGGCCTGTGACCAGTGGAGTGCCACAAGGAACAGTGCTGGGTCAACTATTTTTTGTCATTTGTATAAATGATTTACATGTGAACGTAGGAGGTACAGTTAGTAAGTTTGCAGATGACACCAAAATTGGATGTTTAGTGGACAGTGGAAGTGGTTATCTCAGATTACAATGGAATCTTGATCAGATCGGCCAATTGGCTGAGAAGTGGCAGATGGAGTTTAATTTAGATAAATGAGAAGTGCTGCATTTTGGAAAAGCAAATCACAGCAGGATATATACACTTAATGGAAAGGTCCTAGGCAGTGTTGCTGAACAGAGACCTTGCAGTGCAGGTTCATTGCTCCTTGAAAGTAGAGTCGCAGGTAGATAGGATAGTGAAGGCAGCATTTTGGTATGCTTTCCTTTATTAGTCAGAGTATTGAGTACAGAAGTTGGGAGGTCATGTTGTAGCTGTACAGGATGTTGGTTCAGCCACTTCTAGAATATTGCGTCCAATTCTGGTCTCCTTCCTATTGGAAGGATGTTGTGAAACTTGAAAGGATTCAGAAAAGGTTTACAAGGATGTTGCCAGGGTTGGAGGATTTGAGCTATAGGGAGAGGCTGAACAGGCTGTGGCTGTTTTGTCTGCAGCATCAGAGGCTAAGGGGTGACCTAATACAGGTTTATAAATCATGAGGGGCATGGATAAGTTATAAATAGACAAGGACTTTTCCCTGGGGTGGGGGAGTCCAGAACTAGAGGGCATTGGTTTAGGGCGAGAGGGGAAAGATATATATATATAAAAGAGAGACCTAAGGGGCAATGTTTTCATGCTGAGGGTGGTGTGTGTACAGAATGAACTGCCAGAGGAAGTGGAGGAGTCTGGTACAATTACAGTATTTAAAAGGCATCTGGACAGGCAAATAAATAGGAAGGGTTTAGAGTGATATGGGTCAAGTGTTGGCAAATAGGACTAGATTAGGTTGGGGTATCTGGTCGGCATGGACAAGTTGGACCAAAGGGTCTTTTCCATGCTGTACATCTGACTCTAAAACTCGAGTGACAGAAGACAAAATAGAATGAAGCAAGAAAAGCTCAGATTTCTAGAGCAAGTGAGATAGGATGAATAAATTTTTCAGATGTGTAAAAGGAAGAGAAGCAAGCGTAGAGTTTGGCAGGTGACAAAACAGAACTCCAATTCTTCTGCAAAGACATGGACTGTTAAAAAAAGTGGGGTTATTTCAGGATTAATAAGACCTTTGCATGGAAGCAGTGGGGACAGCAGGAATTCAATTTTTGTTTAAAACCTGTCTTTACCATTGAAGATGAGCTACAAAATCAGTAAAGGTGGTGGTGAGCAAGAGACTGGATGGATTAAAAAAAGATATCAGAAACCCTGTATGGTACCTCACTGTTGATAAGCCACCAAGATAGGATGAGACGTATCCAAGAAAAATGAAAAAATTAGTAATCTACTTCATTATACTGCTGATGGCAAAGAATTGAACACCCGCCAGGTAAAGTTTTAGTCTAGTTCAAGTAAAGTACAAGAACAAGCACAGCAAAGAGAGGTTTCTAACTGCAATGATAGGAAGAATTGGAAATTACAATCCAGGATAAGTTAGGCCACTGGACAAATACAGATTGAGAAAACAGATTTGTAAATGGCAAATAATGTTCAGTTGTTTTTGAAGTAGTATGAGAGGATTAATACAGGTAGCAGTGACTGATACTTGCCAAAACAAAAAGAGACTTGCCACATAAGAGATTTGAACTTTGTGAGAACAGCAGCTAAACAAAAAGGATGGCAAATAAAAATCAAAGTTTGTCAAAACAATAGGTAACAACAAGTTGTTTTCCAAACTGGAGCACGTTTGTAGGGATTTTCCCTAGGGGCTGGAGTAAGGATGAGTGCTTTGCTTGTTCTGCATGAGGACTTAAATTTAGGTCTGCAGGAGAATTTCAATATGAGGCACAAAACTGGGAAGAAATGCAATGACAGAATTGACTTCATAAACTTGTGAAATGACTGGATACGCAGATGAAATTTAAAGGCATACATGGGGAAGGGAGAGGGCAATATATAAAAAAAAAAGATTTGAAAGGGGATGCAGAAGTAGAGATACTGGGGATATGCAAAGTTGCCTTAATTCTACCAGACAGTGGTAGGCTGGTCATGGTTTAACCAGAGGATCACACCTCAGGCAAGACGAGAGGGTGAGAAGGACAGCATTGTAATGTCAGCCAGTATAGGAATAGAACCAACGCTTCTGGAGTTTCTCTGCATGCCAAACCAGCCAACTAAGCTTATCAATCCCCTAGTTGGCATTTTTGTACAAATCAAAGGAGGTGGCAGGGTAGTTCAGAAAGCACAGAGCATAAGGCACCCTGAATTTTACAAACAGAAGCACAAGTTTAGAAGAGAGAAAGTTACCATCAAGCTGTCTAAAACACTGGTTGTCTCAAAGCGATATCTGTTCAATTCTAAGAACCATACTTTAGGTGTGAAGGCAATAGAGGTGTTGCAAAAAAGTACATAATAGTCATTCAAGATGTGAGAGAGGAGAGTTGTTTAAAAATAAATTTAACCTATTTTTCTAATCTATTCAGAAAAAATTACTACACATGTGAAGTAGAATCCTGGCCTCCCAGTTCAGGGATGGTGTTACTACCACGAGGGAGTCCCAGAGACTTCAATAAATTTTAATTTAAACTAGTTTTCTATTCACCCTGCACAGAGTTGTTATTAACCAGCTCTGGAGCAGAAGGACTTGAACTTGGGCCTCCAGTTCCACTGCCATTACCAGTGCATCAACAAGAGGTCCTTTACAAACCGATTTTGCTAACCAACCTGTTCACACGTTATTACACTCCTCTGGAATATGTGGGATTTGATTCAGGGCCTCCAGGTCTAAGGGCAGGCATATGTCCACCGTGCTACAAGACAGCCCCCCATTGACTTCTGTAACTTTTAGTTTTAAAAAGCTGAACCAATTTTTTTCGAATTAACTTGTTCAGAGATATTACAACACACCTCTGGAGCAGGTGGGACTTGAACCTCCCAGTCCAGGATTAGGCACATAACCACCGCGCCACAAGAGGGCCTTCAGAAACTTCTGTAATTCGTTTTAGGAACCCTATTTTTGAATCAACCTGATTCAAATAGTGATATTATTACACATTTCTGGAGCAGGTGGGACTTGAACCCAGGACTCGCATTCACAGTTCCCTACCACAGTGCCACATGAGGGTCGTCATAGGTGTGTCATAATTGTTTTTTCAATATTTGAATTTAACCTACATTTCTAAGCAATCGGTTTAGACATGTTCTTACATACTCCTGGATCTCGTGGGATTTGAACCTGGACCCCTCAGTCTAGGGACAAGGGCACGACCACTGCACAGCAAGAACATGGATAGATTAGATAAATGCCATCTATTTGTCTTAATAAAAGAAGTGGTTAATGGAACAATTGAGGGATTCAACATCATGAGGAGTCGAGGCAGAGTGGACATGGAGAAACTATTCATTTTTGCAAAAAGTCCAAGAACCACAGGACAACAATTCAAATTGAATGGCTGAAAGGTCAGCAATGCCCAAGAGTACAGCAAAGACAGAATTGATCATTTTAAGGGAACCTCAAAAACATTTGCAGGGCTACATTAAATAAAAGTGGGAATAGTTCAGCTGCTCTTGCAGATATGAACATGACAGGCAGATGGCATCCTTTTGTACTGCATTCAATTAACAACTGAATTTATTCATTTCCAATAGCCACTTTTCTCAGCTTTTTATTCCATTTTTCATTGCACAGGTAGGAATTATTTTTTGTTTTCTCAATGTTCAATATAGTGCTCCAAATGACCTTAGCAAGTAGTCCATATCAGTTTGCTTATTGAGCTAATTGAGCATTTTATACTTTAGTTTTTTCAGCACATCAAGCTCGAAAACTACTGGTAATGTACATCCTCCAAATATTAGTTTGCAGATGGCAAATTTGCATGTTTAAGATCCTACTTGACTCCTGCATTACGCTTGCTGCATGCACGAATAATTTTTGCATTTGTACTCTGCTTAGCAATTGTCTAGAATAAACTCTTACCAGTGTTTTGCCACTTCTTGTTAGCTGTCCAAATTGTTCCTAGCCTCAGTTTTCAGAAACAGGATCTTTTCTCTTTGATTAATCAGTGTTACTCCCACTTTTTACATTTTGATGATCTATTTTCTAAATCCAGTTTCTTGAAATGCTTAACTTCGCAACCTCAGTCACTCTGCAATCTATAACTATGACAATGGAGATCAAATGGTGATGAAATCAAACATTTTTGATTCTGCTATTGATCTAGTAATCTTAAATTCGTACAAAGTGCTAATCTATTCTCCAGCACAGATTTTTCTTTTCCTATTTTTGAATTTAATTCTCCCCCTACTGCTGGCCTGGATTAGCTTAATGGATGTGTGACATAGAATAAAGTGAAAGCAAGAAAAATAGACATGTACCTAATTTCCGCACGCACTTGCAGTACGCCAAGTTATCTGTAACGGTTTTTCCAAGTTCTGGGAAATGCCAGCCATACCACTCTCTGCAGCGCATGATGTAATTGTTTAGCTCTTTATCCAAGTCATCCAGCAGAGCTATAGAAAACAGACTTCAGTAAGAACAAGGAGCATAAAAAACACACTATCATTTACTCATGGCGTTCTTTTCAAATAAATTAACCAGACCCCGATCTTTGTATAGATCTCAAAAGTTGGATGCACAGAATATATATCAGATAATACACCGTTTTAGTTATTTATTGTCCACTCTAGACTATTAACACTCAGAAGCCAAGCAGCTCAGTAACCTGTTCTAGCTTTCTGTCAGTCTGTTGGACTTCAACCAATCTAAAACTATGGGGATAGACTGGGAAGTCACTCCTGGGAAACCAGTTAGCTTGACTGTTTTACCCTATTGCTCAGTAGCACAAAGCAGTGAGTAATGTAAATTGTTCAAATTCAGTACTTAACCTTCCTTAAACCATTGTATCATACAAGGACAGAAAAATAACTCAGAACCAGGGAAATGTTTGATGTAACAAGAATTATCAAACAAAAAACTGTGAATTGCAGTCTTCACAGTTAATTTTCACCCAAGTAGCAATTGTCACATCTTGAGCTGAAGTAATGTGCATAGGAAGGCCATTCAAACAATAGATATCCCAGTCAACATTCTCCAACAGAAGAAAATGGTTTACACATTAGCCAAAATAATAATCAGAAATAGAGTAGAACGAAGAAAACACCAAAGCTCCCATTCTTTGGGATCAATTGTCTCCAGCAACCGTTTGCATTATGTAACTAATAAAACAATGAACCACAATTACATCAAGCCAAATATATTCATATTAGTACAAACACTGGATACTTTTGATGCTTATGCTGATTAGCATCTTTTACTTACAAATTGCTTGTACAATCATAGTATCCACCTTGTCAGGGCTGAACTTCAATTTGTAACGGGACAGGCTGTAACAAACCAAGCAGTGTGCACATTATAAGTGACAAATTTGCCATCACATTCCAATACAGCTAAACAGGTTCCACAAATTAGTTGCAGATCCCCCTACCAATTACAATTTATATGAAGCACCAGATCATTACACTACCCTGAAATCTGTCCATCAGGTTGTACAACCCATCAGCATTGATCAGCTGCATTGGCAATAATATACAGCATTAGCCTCCCCAATGCCTTCCCTGACACGGAGCTAACTGGTGTGCAACTATCCCAGAGATTCCACCCTGTTACAGGTTTGCATGCAGCTGCAGAGGAAGGATCCTGTAATGCAATGTACTGTTCCTATCTCTGAGCCAGAAGTGAAAAATGTGTTGCTGGAAAAGCGCAGCAGGTCAGACAGCATCGAAGGAGCAGGTGAATCGACGTTTCGGACATAAGCCCTCCTTCAGGATGAGGGTGTGCCAAGCAGACTAAGCTAAAAGGTAGGGAGGAGGGACTTGGGGGGAGGGGCGTTGGGAATGTGATAGGTGGAAGGAGGTTAAGGTGAGGGTGATAGGCCAGACAGGGGGAGGGAGCGGAGAGGTCAGGAAGAAGATTGCAGGTCAAGAAGGTGGTGCTGAGTCGGAGGGTTGGGACTGAGATGGGGGGGGAAGGAGGAGATGAGAAAGCTGGAGAAATCTGCATTCATCCCTTGTGGTTGGAGGGTTCCTAGGCGGAAGATGAGGCGCTCTTCCTCCAGCCGCCGTGTTGCCATGGTCTGAAGATGGAGGTGGCCAAGGACCTGCATGTCCTTGGCGGAGTGGGAGGGGGAGTTAAAGTGTTCAGCCACGGGGCGGTTGGGTTGGTTGGTGCGGCTGTCCCAGAGGTGTTCTCTGAAACGTTCCGCAAATAGGCGGCCTGTCTCCCCAATGTAGAGGAGGCCACATCGGGGGCAGCGGATGCAGTAAATGATGTGTGTGGAGGTGCAGGTGAATTTGTGACATATGAAAGGATCCATTGGGGCCTTGGAGGGAAGTGTGGGCGCATGTTTTGCATTTCTTGCGGTTGCAGGGGAAGGTGCCGGGAGTGGAGGTTGGGTTGGTGGGGGGTGTGGACCGGACGAGGGAGTCACGGAGGGAGTGGTCTTTCCGGAACGCTGATAGGGGAGGGGAGGGAAATATATCCTTGGTGATGGGGTCTGTTTGGAGGTGGCTGAAATGACGAAGGATGATACGGAGTTTGGTGAGGTGGTAAGTGAGGCAGAAGTTCAGAGTTCCTGTTGCCCCAGAGGTGTGTCACAGTCTATACTACAGATTGATTAAAGTAACTGAAGTTACTGGCAAAATTGAACATTTATGCATGTGTAACCCCAACTGGACAATTCAGTTACTGCCTGACAACTGACTAGAAATATGCAAATGAGTCCTACCCTTTTCATTATAGCATATGGGGCTCATACCTGTGCGCAAGGCCAAGAGACATGGCACTTATCTCACGAGGTGGCAAACCACTGATTAATCCATTCACCTGGGTTCGAATTCCTCTCATCAACTCACCAACTGTAGCATTGTGAATGCAACTCAAGTTAAGTTTGTCCTGAAAACAAAAAAAAATTTCCTCAATTACAGCATTTAATCATTCAGAAGCCTCATTCCCAAATAGTCTCCAGGTTGTGACTGGGTTCCTTTCTGCAGTCTGTTCACATGTCGATTTGCACACAAGTTTGAACACAATGCTGGGAAACAAAGCAGTTGCCCCAAAGTGCAGAAATATTCCTATGTTGATGTCTTTAAAATTATACCCCAGTATATGATAGTCCAATTTAAGAAAG